>NW_026900569.1:1200000-1604652 GCF_033783945.1 Neopsephotus bourkii
TCGGAAGCCAGGCTTTCAGCAGGTCCCTGCTTTCCATCTGGCTGGGAGCACAGAAGCGCTCAGCCTCCTGGCCAAGGCACGCTGCCCCTGGGCCCTTATCTCTCAGCAAAGTGCAGCGGTTGGACACTTTTGTGTGCAGCTTTGGAGCTCTCCTAACACTTGTGAGGCAGGGCTCTGGCGCGCTCTGGGTTTCCTCCCGCTGCTGCTGCTGCTGAGCTCATGTGCTCGGAGCAATGTGAATGTGCAGATGCCTTGGGGAGCACTGAGCTGGGCTTCTGTCGCCTTGGCCCGGGGAGCTGACAGGGCTGGGGCAAGGACAAGCATCCAGGGACCTCTGCCAGCCTTGCTCAGCTGTACGTTAAAAGAAGTGGTGGGCTCAGTACAGCTGAGAACATGTCCAGTCCAGCTGAGTGCAAGTGAGTGGATCTGAGGGAGAATTGGGTAAGAGGTACCCCAGCTCCAACATCCCACCCACAAAGGGGTGTTAGAGAACTCATGATGTGCAAATACAGCCGTCCCCTGGATGCACAATCCAGAGCAGGGATGGGGAAGGTTCTTGGCAGTTTGCACTTGAGATGCTTTTCACTTAGAGGTGTGGTTTTTACTTGTGTGAGATCATTTCAGGTCCCTCAGAAGTGTAATTTTCCTTGCCTGTGTATTGCTAATTGTTCTTGGTGGTAGAAATGAGCACCAGGAGCAGTGGTATCTGCAGGCAGGAGTCTGGGGAGGTGTGTGTAAGCTGGCATAATTATATCCTTTGCTATGTGTAAGGATAGCTGAAGTCAGCAGGGACTGAGCGTAGGTGAACACATTCAGGAGAAAGCCCATGTGCAGATGCAGTGTTAAATTATTGTGGCTCACTAGGTTGTTCCTGAGAGGTTTTACTGCTCAGAAATAAGAAATCAAAGAAACGGGTATTTTCTTACTTATCCTTAATGCAGCCGTCATTAATGCAGCAGTAGGGATTTCAATGGGAATTTTCTTATCCATACTGCAGGCATCAGTAGGGATTTTATTTTGCTGTGCATCAGGCTTTGTATAGATGATTCTGCAAGATGTAAAATCCTTTTCAAGAGTAGCCTTCAACATCTGCAGAATCTGGTAACAAATGAAAGCTTCCCCATGCTCTCCTCCTTCCTTTTACCCTCCCTGTGCAGTTCTGAATGGGATTGTTTTAGGGGGAGGGATTCTGCGCAAAGGTAGAGCTGTGATCCGCCTTTCCACAGCTCCAGCCCCCGTGCATCCTGCCGGGAATCCCCAGCAGTCTGCTTTCCCTGCTGTGCAGACAGCAGAGAGCACAGCTGAAGGAGATCATTCATCCTGTACCCCCTTCCCGAACAAGCCTCCAGCGTATGGAGTCTTAAGAAAGCCCAGAACATTTCACCCTAAACCACGCCTCAGCTCCCATGTAAGTAAGGGGAGTGCTGATGACACCCTGTGCTCAGGGAAACAGGGATAACAGCATCTGGAAGTGTACAGCATCACTGCTTGGCAGCTGCTGCTGTCCTCCTGTGCTGCCTGTGCCGTGCCGGCCGCTCCTTGCTGTGGAGGCTGCAAATAACCCCCAGAGCTTCTCCAAGCGGAAACAAGAACTGCTCTGCGAGACAATAGCTCCTCCAGCCTCTGCTTCTGCTTTTGTGGTACTCACGTGTGAGCCGAGGGCTGGGATCTGGCAGGAGTCCTGCCTGCAGGGCTGCACAATGGCTGTGGGAACGCTCAGGAAGCGTTGCCTAAACCCCATGTTTCTGTTGGACAACCAGTGCCAGCAGAAGCTCTGGGATTCCCGGCTCTTTGGCCTTGCACCGCGTTTGCTGCTGCCTCTCCTTTGCCTTTCCATTTGGCAGTTTGTGTTTGCTGTCCTCCTCTGTGGCTGGCTTGCCGTGCAAAGCAGCAGCCGGGTACCTTTGTGGGGAAGGACAGAGCTCATAGCATCGGTGCTGGGGAGAGACAGCCCCAGTTCATGGTGTTCATGGTGTTCCTCCTTGCTTTTACCCTAAGCTGTTTGTTGGGCTGGGTGGTGAGCAGGCTCCATGCACAAACAAGGCATCCTGTTTCTTTAGTTTTCTTTTCCCGTTTTTCTTTTTTCTCTTTGAAATTCAGGATGTATCTCAGTGTTCTTCTGGCTGCCCAGACAGACACTGGGAACCCCCATTCCCCTTCCTCTTTGTGCTTTTATGCCTGCTGAAGATGCAGATCCTTGATTCGGGGGCAAATAACCAACAAGAGAGAATGACTTGGCTTTCTTTTATTTGATTTTTGTTATTTGTATTGTTAACTGGAGCCGAGCCAGTATCCAGCTGGACAATCCTCCCCTTCCTCAAGCCTCAGAGAGGTTTAGATCTGCAGCTCACTGTGTGCTGAGCCCTGTTTCAAACGTGGGCAAGGTCAAAACTGCAGCTCTTTATCTCCCCGTGGCAATTTTGGCTTCTTTTAATGTCTTTGCCCTGTGTGAGGGATGAAGAGTGGCTGCTGCTCATTGCAGAGATAGAAAGGAACCGGGCTAGTGCTCATAAACATGGCATTTTTCCCAGTGTGATCCACATCTTCCTCCAGTCTCCTGACTGAATATTGTGCCGTTCACTGGAATAAAACAAAGCTATAGAATTATACTTTTATATTTTCTTTTTTTTTTTCCTTTTTCCTCCTTTTTTCCTCCTGGAAAGAGCACGCTTTTACCTCTCTCCACTTTTCCTTTCCCGAGGGTATTGAACCAGCTCATGCCAAAGCTTACCCATGGCAGTGGGAGCCCAAGGAACTTTGTGCTTCAGGCCATCTCTGCCCCTCACTGCTCTGGGGAGCCAGTGGCCATGGGGACAGCAGTGGCTCCCGGGTGCCTGTGGAGTGCACGTCAGCCCTGGGGACACGCTGGACTGCTCAAGCACATCATCTTAAAATAGGCTTCATATGTGATGCAGAGGAACCCAAGCAAAACACCGAGCCCAGCCAAACCCAGATTTGTGCTTGTGGTTGCTGAAGCTCGTGAGAGCAGTTCTGTGTTTACTTAAAGCTGATTTCAAAGAGGGGTTTTTTCCCTTTTAATTCTCATTCTTGATCCTTGGGCTGGGGGATGGTCATGGTGGTGATGGTGACTCCGCGCCAGCATCCCGCTGTCATCTCCTGGTATCACCTGGTGGCCTGGAGATGGGCAGGGTGGCAGGAGCAGGCAGTGGGGCTGGCAATGTCCCAGGCAGTGTGCCCTGGCATGGGGGAAGCTGTGGTCACTGCACAGGCTGTGCTCCCCAGGAGGTAGAACGATGGCAGGCAACATCACAGGATCCTTGTGGAAAAGTAATGGTGCTTTGGAGACACAGACCTTCCATGAGGCCACCAGCAAAGGAGCTTCTCATGTGAAACAACCAGTGCTTAGCTTGGACCCAGGACTTAATTCTGGGGGGGAAACAGAGCTCACTGACCTTAACTTGAGCATCAGGACCTCTGCACTGCACAAGTGTTTCAGTGCTGGTGTTTTGTCCTTATTCCTCCCTGTGACAGGGAGAGAAAAATATCCCTAGTTCACAATGCTGGAGCATCCTGAACCTCTGTGGTGGGTCATGGATGGGCTTTTCTCCAAAGCCCTGGGCTAGGATGTTAAATGCTGGCTCATGGTTCCTCTGACATGTCCTACAGGCAAAACCAGCTAGCGAGTAGAAAAATGCCTCTCCGGGACTGGGTGTGTAAATGCTCTGTCCCAGAGTGCACAGAATCAAGGTCCTGGTGAGTGGAATTAAGGGGATGGTGAGGGTAGTTGCACCCTGCAGAACAAGATGTGCTGTCACTGCTTCATTGGTGCAGCTCAGCGGTCACCCAGGGCACCGTGAGCCATTCTATCATGTTGGAAAGCAGATCTGAGCAGAGCTGTTTCTCTCACCTTTGAAAGCCTGACGATAGCAAGTGTGAAAAGCACCAGTGCAGTTGGAAAAATAAGGACAGAAAGGGGAAAAAAGCCAACAACCAACCAAAAAACCCCAAAGCCCACAAAGCCTCTGCAGAGCTGGCAGAACCTGGAGCATGGTAATAGCAGCAATGGCTGATTCAGTCTCCCGTGTCCTCCCACATAAGTCGGGTTTAACCCAGTGGGACAGGGATACCTAGAAAGTCACACGCTGCCCTATTTTGGGAAAACCCATATAGAAAATAAACCCATGGGCTAAATAAAGCTCAGCAGGAAGCGATGGCTTCCTGGGGCAGACAGCAGTGGTGATGCTGGTCGCAGCTCCCTGTGGCCGGCAGTGCTGGGGCAGGGAAGCTCCCACCTCCGTTATTCTTGAGGAATCCTGGCAGCGAGGTTGAGCAGGGAACTGCTGCAGCCTTCGTTTGAGCTGGCCTGATCCCTATGGGGCCGGAGCCAGCAGCTTTGTTGCTGGCCAGAACCCATCGTCCCTTTCAGCAGTGATGTGGTGAGCACGCGCCGATGCCAAGCCCAGATGGAGTTGTTCCCCACGCCGATTCCTTCCTCCGGGTCCTTCTCTTTCTTCTTCCTTTTGACACTTGCTTATTTGCAGACTTGTCAGAGTTAAAGGGGTTGCGTCCTGGTGTCAGTTTGTGTTGGCCCCATCAATACATGCCAGCTTTGCCTGGGGCTGCTGTATGTGTGGAAATGGCACCAGTGAGACAGCAAGTTTCTAAACAGGCTTAATTAAATCTGAGCAACACTTGTGCAGGCTCCTGGATCCCTCCTGTCCCTGGAAAACACTGCAGGAGGGCCGGGTTTTCTTGCTGTCAAGCTGGAGCTGGGCTGCTCTGGGTACTGCACCCTGGGTGCGATGAGAACCACGTGAGGACGGTGCCAGGGGCAGGACCTGTGGGGCAGAGGGAGCCTGCTGGCAGTTTTGGGGAAAGAAAATGGAATTTGAGCTTGTGAATGGAAATGGCTTTGGGTGAAAACCCTGGAGAGGACAGGGGTGGAGGCTGCCGCTGCCGTCACATCGTTCGTCCGTGCAGGACATTGTGGCTGCTGACAGTTATTGTGTGCTGCCTAATTGCTTTTGGATGATGCTCAGGCACCAAAGTGGGGCAGGAGCCACTCTCCAGGCTTGTTTGTAACTCCTTTGTGGGGTGTAATTTCAGGGTTGGCTGCAGGGGGAGGTGAGCCAGGAGGTGCAACCAGAAACAGTATTTTACGAAAGAGAAGTGAGGGTTAAAGAGTGCAGTTTAGTGTGGAAGGAAGAGAAGGCTTTGAAGGATTAGGAGTAATGGCTGGGGGAGCAGGATGATCCATGAAGTTGTGGTATGCATGCGGGTATCCAAAGCATGTGTACAAAGTTAACATGTTTCACAAGCATTAGGAAGAGAGTACATTACAGAAACCCAGCCCCAGAGCCTACAGGACTCATTGCCTGGGCAGGCTGGAGCAGTGGATGGTGTTTAAGAGCTGTGGGGACTTTGCTCTGCTCTTTGGTGGAGACAGTGTTAATCGGCTGGGCTTAGTGGTGTGCAGCGGATGTCAGGGAGGAACAGGAGGGCTGTTAAGCACAAGGAAATCGCTGCTGTCTAGATGGGCTTAACGCAATATAAACTGCGTGGAGCACACAAAGTTAAATCCTGAAGTGGTGACTGAGCTGGAGTTTCCCAGCCCGGAGATGCAGACGTGAGTGGAGGGTGATGTTTTCCTGCACGGCATTGCCCGGAGCTGATGCTGCAGCAGTGTCCGTGCGCAGGCCGTTTCCTTTGGACAGACAGGCATCTGCGATGTCTCAGAGCCTGGGAGGTGGTTGTGTTGCTTTTCCCTTCCTGCTACTTTGTCACCGTCCTTTTTTGCATAACAAGATTTCAGAATGGGAGGAAACCATCGAGAAAGGAGCCTGGGAACAGAGATGACCCAAACCCAAGCGAGCAGGCTTCCTGCCTGCTTCCTTCAGGGTCCTGCTATGGCCATTGCACTGCTCTGCTTTTCCGGGCGATGCACCCTTCCCTCCATCCCTTTCTCTTCACCTGAGCACCATCACACCTGATATCTCCCTGTATTCTGTATTTGGGGAATATTTCTCAGTTCCTTAACTGGGAGGCAGAACTGCAGCCTGTTTGCTCCCCACTTGACAGCTCCCAGCCTTGTTCAGCTGTGGCTTGTGCACCATGCCCATCAATGCATTTGTAGCTCTGCCATTTGCTTGTATGTTCTCTGCAAAGAAACGCCCTCCAAAAGCTCCTGCCCATAAATTCCTCTTCTTGCTCTTGCTAGATTATGCTTGGCATATGGGAAAACCTGGATGGGGAAGCCTGAGTTGCCTGTACCCACTCTGTTCAGAGTGTTGATATGGTCAGATATAATAAGGGCACAGCTGGATGCCCCTCTCAAACTCTTGCTTAGAAAGCTTGTTTGGCTAGAAAAAGGTAGGATATTATTTTTCTACCTTGGAGAAGTTGGGAAAAAGCTTTGGGGACTCTGAGGGAAATTGGCAAAATGGTGTTTTAATTTATAATCCGTTACTGCAGAGTCTTGTTTTGGAATTACACCTTTGGCTACCCTGCATCTCACCAAAGATGCTGCGACGGTGCCCTGCAGCCTGCCTGTTGGGTTTCATTTAGTTTAGAAAAGTAATTAAAAGAGGGTAAAAAAGCAGCAGCAGCAGCGTTACTGGCTTGCTTTCCAAAAGCAAAGGGCTTAGGCCAAACACACTGCTAGGAAAATAAACAGAACTGCTCTCTTTTGTTGCAAGTTCTTCCCGTATATTGAATTTCCGTGCTTGGTGACAAGGATGGATCTGCCTGAGTGAGCAGCGATTGGATTCAGATGGCTTTGCCTTGCGATTGGTTTTGCTTTGGAAAGCTGGAACTGTCCTTGGAGAGGAAGGTTTGGACCTGAGCTCGAGGCCTTATTCTCTGACGAGCAAAGCCCTTGCAGCCTCATTTATTGGAGCTGTTGGCTTTCCATGGCTGTGCCTGGAAATTGTTTGCCTCCTTTATTTACCCTGCCCTTGAGGCATGTTTTCAATGCATGCAGCAAGCTGGCAACTGCAGTTGTCACTCTAAAGGCTTGACCTGTGTTCCCTGGCTCTTGCTGTGGGTCCAGGCCCAGGCTCTTGCCCAACAGGTACATTGCTCTCCAGGTTACATCCCTCATCTCTCTGGAGAAACACTTCCAGGCACGGCGCTGGCCGGGATAGCTGAGCTGCCCCGGTTACCCTGGCAGCATGGCTGGTGGTGGCACTGTAGGGATGCTGCTGCTCATCCCCTGCCCGTGCCATCGACCTCTCTCCGGATGGTCTCTTTCTCCTCCATTTCCCACTTTACATTTAGTGTCAGCACAGTCATGGCAAAGCCCACGGTAAATGCCATGTACAGAGCACGAGCTGTAAACTGAGACTAATTTGGCACCAAGTTCAGTCATAAAGGATAAATGTGCTTTATGGCCACATTCAGGATGTAGCTGTAATGGCTAAATAAAACCATACCCCGAGTGATGGAAGCTGTCAGCTACAGCCCCAGGGAATCGGGCATTTGTGCAAGCCAACAGTGACTATTGCAGAGCAGCAGAAGGGGAAAGGACAGAATGACTGGGGTGCAGAGGGAATGGGAGGAGGAGGAGGGTGTGCGGGAGGGGAATGCTCATGGTGGGTTGAAAACAGCATTGAGGAGCCCTGTGTTTCTCAATGACAGTGTCATTTCCTCTGTGCCCAGCTGACTGCTCAGGTGTGCGGCAGAAGAGAGGATCAGACGAGCTCCAGCAGAGCCAGGCTGGGATGCAGGATCAGGCCATGATGGTTCCTCAGGGCTGGAGCCCCAGTGCTCTGAAACCACCAGAGCCCAGAGCAATGAGTGCATGTGACAGGTAGGACACTGGGGCTTGTCCCCTCTGCCACCATGCTGGTTTCTCACTGGTGTCACCTCAAGAGGTATTTACCTCCTTTTGGCAGTGGGGAAACTGAGGGAGGTGGCGGCTCCTGAGACTGGGTGTGTGTTGGGCATGGCAGCAGATCTGGCACCTGAGCCTGCTGCTCCTCAAGTGCTGGCATTGGGCTCCTACAGCCAGCTGGGTCCAGGGCAGGGGCAGCAAGGAAGGAACCTGCTGCCAGCAGCTGTGGTGGACCCAGGATGTTCTTCCAGGGAGGGGATGGAGATGCTCTGTGTCTTGGGTGATAAATGCACCATGGACCAGCTCCGGAAATGGGGCAGGGGAGGATGTAAGCGACAGGATTCATATCCCGGAAAGGCTGCGGTGTAATGGCTCGGGAATTCAGCATGATAAATGCATTTGTCTGTACTGTAACAGACAATCTGCTTAATGTGGGAAGCAGAGTTTCCTGCAGCACTGAATTAGGGGGGAAGGGAAAACCCTGAGAGCCAGGAGCTGCCGGGGAGAGAATTAAGCAGGTAAACCCATTACCAGGGACCACCTCTTTGTGTGGGGATTACACTGAGTTTAAGCTGCAGCATTCTGATGCTCAGTGTCTCGAGGAGTGAGGGCTGTAGCAGGGGCCTCCCCTCCCCTTGAGGGGCTTGACCCGAGGGCTGGGATTAGCAGTTGCCACAAGCCACCCTCAGTAGCCGGAACAAATTGCTGCACGTGCTTAGAGACAGCCTGACCTGCACGAACCATGGTGATGCCTCGAGCTGGGGGTTTGCCAAATCCCCCCATTCTCCTAACATCAACCTTCACCATGGAAATCACCCCTTTTAATGAACTGGTTTACACTGTCCCAGTACCCTGAGCAGAAGTTTGCTCAGACTCCCTCCATAGATCAGGAGTGCTGCAGATACTGGCTCTATAAACAGAATCAAGGCACATGTGGGAATAGATGTGGCATCCCAAGAGCTTATTTCAGCTGGCACATCATGAAGGGGTTTGGCACCCTCCATGGTACCTGCACCAAAGGACGGCTGAGGACAGTGTGGAGGGAGGTCTGGGGTGCAGTGGGGGTGCTGGGGATGGGATGCAGTGCCATGGGACGAGCACTGCCATGAGCCACGCTTGGGCTGTGGCTCTGGGGGCTTCCTTGGTCCTTGCTGGAGCCTCAGAGGGGATGATGCTACATGGCACCGTGGTACCCCACAGCCCTGGCCTGGCCACCCACCACCGCGTTGTCCCATGGCCTCAAGATGTGTGTGTCCTCTGTCAGCCTTTCCAAAATGCCAACCGCAGGAAAACAGCAGAAACCCAACTTTCCTTTTGCTTGGATTCCCATCAGTTCCCAGAGCTTAATAATAGATTATTTCAGGCTTCCTTGCTTCAGTTGTTTTGTCTTTTCAGGCTGCGGCTGAGCGATGTCTCATGGGCGAAGCAGCCCTCTGGGTTAGAGGAAGAGGAAGGAGAAGCCACTTTGTGGGATGAGTGTTCTCGCTTGCCACTGTAACCCCTCTCTCCCCTTCCTGCCCGCCTGGCCCCATGTGGGGTGCAGGGGAGCTCCTCGGGGTGGGAAGCGGGGCAGGGAGGCAGCGGGGGACCCGCCACTGCCCGGGCCCCTCCAAGCTCCCTCTCGCTCCATTTGTCAGCCAGATGCTGCTCCAGATGTTGCCGCTCCGCTGCGTGGCCTCGGCGCCTCCGCATCGCCATCTCCTGGGCATCCGCGGCGCGGGGACGGGACCGCGGCTGGGTTTGCCCCGGGGGAGCGCAATTCCCGAGCGCCCGCTCGCAGCGGTCCTGGGGGCTGTGCCTGGTATTCACCTTTCGGTGCTTGCTCCGCTGCCCGCTCCTGTGGGTCCTGCCCCTGAACTAAAGCTGGATCAGAAGCAGCCCTGCTGCTCGCCTTCACAGAGCCATGGAACGGTTTGGGTTGGAAGGGACCTTAAAGCTCCTCCATTTCCAACCCCTGCCACAGGCAGGGACACCTTCCACTAGAGCAGCTTGCGCCAAACCCGGTCCAACCTGGCTAAGCCCGGCACTGCAGCCCTGCCCTACCCAGCTTTTACCTTTCTTGGGCATTTTCATGTCACACGTGAGGAACATATGGGAGCCATTAGACCCAGATTTACATTCTTCCCTAACGGATGGCAGCATGTCAGAGAGTTGTTTATTTAATGTAAAGTGTGATATTTTTAACAAATAGCTTCAGCTCTCCCAGTGCAATAGTTTGTGTGACTTTTCATGCCCTTCTTCCTGGTGCAGGATAAACAGCTAACAGGAACTGACAGTCGAGCTTTAAATCTCTGCAGACGACTCTGGAGCCAAACAGGAGGAAGGAGCAGACAGGACTCAGAGCCCCCAGCACCCTGTGCTCTGCCTGGCTGGTGCCACGCTGTCGAGCTTGCAGTCTTTTAAGATCCCTGCGGACCTATAGGTGTGTGTGCACTGGGAGAAGGGGTTGTGGGACCGCACAGGACCTTCCCTGCAGCATTGCTTCCTTCCACTTCCTTAGGATGTGAACGCTTGCAATATCCACCAGGAGACAGCAATAAGTGGAAGCTGGAAAAGGCTGTGATCGAGCCCCATTTGGCTGCTGCTGGGTTAGAATGCTGTAAATTTAACCCAGCATCTGGACACTGCTGTCCTTCTCCCACCCAGCCGTGCCTCCCTAGCTCACCCTCTGTGCAGCAGCACTTGCTTTTCCTTCCGACCCATTCCAGAATCCCTCTCGCAGCACATTTGTGCTCGCTGCACTTAGTGGGAAAGATCTTTAAGTGCAATGACTTTATTAAATCTCTGAAGCCTTTTTTCCCCTCCGTCACCTCTCACCCTGAGGACAGAGCTCTCCAAAGCGAGCGCGGTTTCCCTGGGCAATGTGATCCTTGCGTGTCCATCTGTCTGGAGCAATTACCCTGGCTTCCTTAGGGATTATTTTTCAGACAAAGTGTTGACATCTTCCCCCCGTTGGGCATTGAGCGTGTACCTGTGGTGGTGACTTCTGAGCAGCAGCAGTCTAAGGAGAGGAATGCCCTGTGGTTAATGAGGTGTTGGAAGGCAGCATGGCTAAATCTGGCCTTGCGCTTTCCAGCTTTCCTGTTTAATTAGAAACCTGGCTCCCTCCTGCTCATGCAGTCATTCACTTTCCGACTTGAGTGACAGCCCAGCCTTTCACAGGGAAAGTGGCCGCAGTGTTTAATGTGCTGACGCTGCTGCCTACCCACGTCGCTCTGTGTTGCCCAGGTTTGTGTTTGCTGTTGGAACACTGTGGCCTTTCCCAGGTGCCTGAGACATTGGCAATAGCTGGGTCCTTCTCTTGACGTTTCTCCTCCTGCAGCTCGTTGGGGTTTTGGCAGATATTCAGTCCTTACCGGCCACTGCCTGGTTTAAATGTCAAACTTCTCAACTCTGACCCACCACAATGAAGCAATTACAAGTTGGTGGCAGCACAGGAGGGAGAGATGGGAGGGGTTCAGCCTGCTGAGGGAACTGTGTCCCTGCAGGTGTTGGATGTGGGCACACAGAAGGATGAAGATGATCCCCCCATAGGATGGCTTTTGTCAGGTGAAGGATCACAGGGAGCTGTGCATCCACTCCTTGCCCTCCATTGGCCTGAGACCCCTTCCCTGAGGACTGAAAGCGAGTTTCACCTCATGGTTCAGGTGGTTAAAAGTGTGCATGTGGTTTGTGTTGGCAGCAGAGATGATGAACCATTAGTTATTCACCTTTTATAGTGGGATTGCGTGCACTTGGTATGGGTTACATTACATGTGCTTAGATGCTTAGATTGCCCAGAGAAGCTGGCAGTGCTCAAGGCCAGGTTGGACACAGGGGCTTGGAGCAAGCTGCTCCAGTGGAAGGGGTCCCTGCCCGTGGCAGGGGTTGGAAATGGATCAGCTTTAAGGTCCCTTCCAGCCCAAACCAGTCTGGGATTCTCTAATGATTCTATGGAATCAGAGTGAGGTAAGGAAGGGCCTTGGGAATGGTATGCAATGCGCTGTTACCATCATGCAGATCGTTCCTGCTGTACCATCACATCTTCAGCATCAGACCTTAGTCACTCTCACTACACCCCACCCTCACTGGGACAACTTCAGGTGGCTTTGGTGCCTAGAATTATGTATAAACAGATTGTAGAAGAGACATATTTACTCAATAAATAAATACAAATAACATATGGCAGGTTCTAGCATGACATATAGCAATATGCACATTGAAAGGGAGGGTAAGGTGTCCAGGGCTTGGAGCTTTTGGCTGATTCTAGTTTAGCTTAACACACCAAGGATATCATTTAACCAGGATGACACTTGATAACATGACTGTTGCTGCAATATCAACTTGCTTAGAGGGCATATTAGAAGCTACATACTTAGATGGTTGAATATGTTAGTACAGAGTATCCGGGGGGGCTTGCTTTAGGATGGCAGGAGACAGTAAAAGCATGCATTCCTCTGTAACCGGGGTCTCCTTGGGGTGCCCTTGGCCACGTTTCAGGGTGCCTGCCCGCAGTGGGTACATGCGTGTCCCCAGGACCTGCAGCCTGCTCACAGCATGCACCGGCAGAGGGCAGGGGTGGTGGGTGCCGGTGGACCTTGGGAGGGTGTTGGGGCTTTTCACCTCCTCTCTGCAAAGCTTCATGCGGAGCAGAGGAGCTCTGCTCGCTCTGTTTTGGTAAAACCTTTACCTAAAGCTCGGAGCTCTAACGTCTGGCTCTGTCATACTAGACAAAAGAGAGAGAATGAGGGAAAAGGAGGAGGTGACAACTGGAACTCGGGGTTCAGGGTCATCTCTGAGCCTCTGGGACAGTGCTTAGTCAGGCGAGACGGGCAGCGGGAGGAAGAGGATCGCCTTCTGGCCATAGTGCGTCCGCGGCCCCAGCTTGCTGTTCCCGTTCTTCTTCAGACCTACAAACCAGTTCTTATCCGCGTGCTTTTTGGAGACGTACGTGTTGTAATGGTTTTCTTCAATCCTTTCTAGGAACAGGCACTCCTCACCCAGCAACTGCTGAAAGAGAGCCCCGGGGAACCACAGTGAGATGGGGCGATGCTGTGGGGAGGAGGATGCGCATTCCTAGTGCAGCAGTCTCATCCTGGGAGCTCTTCTGCTGGGGTGTGTCAAGACTGATCTCTGAGATCTCCATGCCCTGGTGAAGCTCATATTCAAAGCATGGAGGTACGTAGCCTTTGTGTAGTCCCCTGGGCTACTCCTGCAGTAATCTGACCATGCTCTGGGCACTTTATTGGGCAAGACCTGAGCCCAGCCCCACTCTGTAAGCTGGTCCTGGCACTGGCTCCTGCTCTGGCACTGAGCTGTGCGGTGGCAGCTGCGGGTTCAGAGCATGAGCACAGGGAACAAAACAGCTCTTTGGGGAGGCTGAGCAGCCTGTGACCAGGGTTGTGTGTCACACACTTTGCTCTAAATGGGGCTATTCTTAAAGGCCCACAATATTTTCGGGTCACTCTGTGCCATACAGTTCCTAGGCACAGGGGGGTCAGCTCCTGCCTTGCACCATCCCACTCAAGCTGGGATGCTGTGGATGCTGCTGCTGCCTCCAGCACAGGGTTTGGTGCAACCAGGATGCAGAGGAAAAATGTGAGGAGGTCTTTGCTCAGTGGCTGAGGGCCATCGCCTGGGGCTGCCTGGGTGGTAGATGGTGTTATTTGGTTATTTATTTCTTTCCCCCCAAAATAAAGCCGTATGAAGAGTGGCCGTCCAGCTGCCAAAACAACAAACAGCGCCTAATTGCTGCCTGTGGTTTGCATTACTCAGAGCCTCGAGATTTCTGCAAACCTCAAACCCTCTCCTTGTCTGGTCCCACCTAAACCTCCTACTTACCGAGCCGTAGAGCAGCCCGTTGGTGTCCATCGCCAGGTACTGCCCAGACTGGGTGCTCTTTATGTACACCTCTCCCACGCTTTCCGCGCTCAGCTGGAGCTGAACTGAAAGCAGAAATAAAGCAACAACAGAAGTGAAAGGAAAATAGGCAAAGGGGGAAAAACCCCAACAAAATGTTGTCAGAGATAACGTCCAAGCTGCTAGGAAAGTGAGCGGGGTGGTTTTGTTCCAAAGCCTGGCTTATAAGAGTTTATAGGAAACAGTACAGCATGTAATAGAAGTGTGTCCTTGTACCCTCTCCTTCAAAGAAACCCCACAGCCATGCTTTAGGAACCAAAGACCAATTTTTTCCTTATTTTACATCAAAGGAAGAGCAGTCTTTTGGTTAGGGCTTTGGAATGGGACACAGGAGATTGGGGTTTTAATTCTGGCTCTAATTTACCAATTTCTCATGTGGTTTTGACAAGACACTTAGGGAGTGACATACACAGAAGTATTTTGAGAGCTAAACCAGGGACAGGCAGACTTCAGATGCCTGAAAACCCCTGACCCAAAGCATCCCATCCAACAGGGTGCTGTGTATGGCTTTGTCCGGGACATCATAGACAAAGAGTGGCGAAAGGGCTGGTCTTCATCCTAAAAAAACACCTCTCATAGGAAGCCATGAGCCACAGCTTAGATTGCCCTACTTTGTGGCACTGACATGACTTTGATAATGAACTGAGAGCAGAGCCTGCACAGGCTGGGCTGGGTGATGCTGTGTTGGTTCATGCAGCCCACTGGGCACCAGCTTTCCGTCCCTGGCACTGATCCTGGACCTCAACTGGGAATTCCAGGGCAAAAAAAGCTCCTTACTGGTCTTGTACCGTGGGAGGGGAGCGGGTCAGCTGCAGGACAGGGTGTCTGGGCCACCTCCCTCCTCCACTCAGCATCCTGTACCTAACACAGCAGAGTTAACGTTTCTGTTTGTGTGGTTACTTCCCCATGGAATGATCTTTAAGGTCCCCTCTGACCCAGACCATTCCATGATTCTTTGATTCTATGAGATAAAATGGTGACACTATCCCAAAACCTGATTTCAGGAGAGGGGAGTGGGGGGACCCTCCAGCTGCTGATGGGGACACTTGGGTCTGTGGCCACAGAGGGAGGGAGAATGTCAGGTTCAGGAGCTCACACACAAATTCCTGTGGTTTTCCAGGTCTGTACAGATACTTCCTTCCGTGAAGTAATGGGATGAGACAGAGGAAATGGGGCAGTTTGTGGAAACAAGCACAAGCTTCATCCTTTGAGGGTCTGCAACATCCTGGTAAGTTTTCATTTCCCAGTGCAAGCCTGAGATGCCCACACATGGCAGCAAAGCGCACGGTGAGGGGGTCCTTTTGCAGGGCTGGATGTCAGGGCCGGATGCCAGGGCCTTGCAGTGAGGTACTTCTGTTCTCTTTGGAGATCCCCCCTGATTCTGGGGCTAGCGCTGGGCAAGGCAATTTACAGTAACTATGTGAATTCTTGATACCTATCTGGAGCAAAACACATGGGCAGCTTGCAAAGCCCCAGCACAGGCTCTACTGCAGCCTTGCATACTGCATCCCGGGTGAGCTGCCAGTGTTCTGGTGCCTCGTCCCTCTCTGGGTCTTCTCTCCTTGCCTTTACGTCCAGGTTCCCCCCATGGACCCGGCTCGCTCGCAGGGGCAGGACCGCGGTGCTCGGCGGCAGGCACCGCGCTGCAGGGCTGCTCTGCCGGCATGTGGCCCCTCAGGAGTTTCCTCTGTCAATATTTGTCCGTTCCCGGATCCCAGTGTACGGGATCATCCGCAGGAGGTTCCTGTCTGGCACGGCTTCCCAGACACACAGCCCCAGCCCGGCAGCCGGTGAGGTGTGAGTGTGCCGGGGTGCAGCGGGGCCATGGGCAGCAGCACTGCCTGCGCTCGCTGCCTGTGTGCATGGTGCAGCCTGAGAGGGAACCCTCACTCCGGGGTGGCAGGCTTGCTTTGCCTTGGTGTCTGAGATGGGTTCCAGCTCTCATCTAATGGCTTTGAAGGGCACGGCTGAAGCAAGAGTAGCCTCTATGGCTGCTGTGCTGAATCCTCCACCCCGGAGCAAATGCAAAGATACCGTAGCGCTATGTGATGGCTGTGTGCGTGTAGGATGTGAGGCTGCTCCTAAGCCTTTTCTTCTAGCTGCCAGCCATGCAATTAGCATTTGGGTCCCGTGCAGTCTGCCTGCCTGTGATTACACTCACGACCAGTTTCAGATTTAACACTCCTGCAGGTGGGAAAGAGCACACATACCGTGCCTGCCCGGGCTACGGGTGTGTTTGGTGCAAGTCCCGGAAGGCATGTTGGCACGAGGAGGAAATAGAGCTTGGTACAGAGCCCATCTTCCCCCGATCCCCCCCTCCTAGTTGGTAAAATCATAGGAGCAAGGAGGAGCCCCAAGGAGCCCCGTCGGGTTTGCTTACTGTGCTGGTCGCTCCGGTCCCTGGTCCCATCCACTTTGCCGTCTGGGAGGATGCGCAGGAAGTGGCCGCCGTTGCTGCAGTAGAGGAGCTTGGGCTTCTTGTAGTTCCCCGGGGGAAGGTTGAACTTCTCAGTCAGGGCGGTGAAGGTGGTGATCTCCCCTTCGGCCATGGCTCAGCCTCTCCCTGCCGCCGGGCTGCAAGAGATGTGGTGGGGTTCGGCAGGGCCGGTGGCACCGAGCGCTTGGCACACACTGCAGCTCCTGCCAGGCTTTTAAAGGGATGGGAGGGAGCCGGGGTTCCCATCTGATAGCCGGGGTTGCTCAGGGCAGGTGAATCACACGGTGGATGATGGCTCTGGCAGTGACACAGCCCCAAGGTGATGCTCCTCCAGCGTGGGAGGGTGTGGGGTTTGTCTCCTACCGGCAGCAGGACTCTGCCCTTTCAGTTTTATCATCGTAAATTCTGTTTTCTTTCTGCTTTCTATTGACGTACGGACTAAAATTATACACTGAGGAAAAGAAGGCTGAAAACCACCCAGTGTCTGATTGAAAGCCACAAGAGGCAGGAAGGGAGCCCAGGTTAATAACTCCCTCCGCTATTATAGCTTTCAAACATGATTATGACTAGGTATTGCAACACGCACTGCGTGCCAGATAGCAAATATTACTTGGCACTCTGCACCTCACCTGGCCAAGGCATATGCATGCTAAAGGTCATAACAAGCGTTAGATATTGTGGGAGATGACAGGGAGCAGGAGGCTTTGACTGCCTGGGCAGTAAGCAGGAGATATGCCCATACACTGATCAATTGTATAAGGAAAAAGGAACTTTGGGTCTAGATTATACCATGTTTGTGCACCCTTGGGTCTCAATAAGGCTGGTTAAAAGGGACAGGCAGAGCTCTGGCTGGTGCAGGGGGTGTAAACTGGGCATGGGGCACTACCAGCTGCCCAGGAGCAACAGGCACTGGCTTGGGAGTACTGCTTCCCATGGGGCTCCTGAGCTCTCCTTAGGGCCTGGGAAACACATGGGGATTGTTCTGAAACCTCCTTTTGCAATACACTTTTATGACCATGATCCATGTTTCAGCGGATGCTGTGCCGCAACCTGAAAGCATCATCAGACCGGTAAGAGAAAGATGCTGTGAATGCTGGAGGGTGAGAGCTGCCATTGCAGCCACAGGATCAGGGATGTGCTGTGGCTGGGAACCAGAATCCCACATGTGTTCCAGGTATATTCAAATCTATGTGATGGATTCTAGCCTAGAAACTACATTTAAAATCTCCCATGAATATACTGTCTTCCATATACAAATTTCCATAGTGCTTGTAGAGAAGTGGATTTATGAACAGAAGAAGAGCACAGTACAAATCTAGATGTGGGAAATTATTTCACATGTCATGTATTCCCATGGCTATATTATGAGAAATAGAATATAGTCACAGTTTTTATATACTTATAGATTGTAAAAATGTGTCTTCACCACCGAGCTGTGCTCCTGGTGTATTAGGAGGGGGCTGGTATACAGTGTGAGTTTGCTGTGGTACTTGAGCGACCTGGGAGATATGAAGGATTGCAGCTATTTGCAATTCACACACACGTCTATATCCATATCATCCCTAAATATTTGGTTGTAAACTCTTTTGCAGCTGCAGGGAGGGGACCCCCCCTTCCCATGGCTCCCCATAGCCTGTAGAAGATAAAAATGTCTGCAAGCTGGGTTGTTAGAAGCTGAAACCTTGCAAATAGAGACACTGTGGTAAGGACATAGGCTCCGTGCCTTACTCCCAGACGTGTCCCCTTGGGGTCTCTGTCACAACACAAGATTTCCTAGGAAAGGAAAATGGCTGTAAAGAGAAGAGTATCCCCTGCCATCCCAGCCTCAGTTCCTTCTGGTAGCTGCTGGTTCACAGCAGCTCCTCTTTCCTCCTGACTCTCAGCCCGGAGTTTGCTGCGGATGGAGGTATTAAATCACAATAAACCAGCTGAGCTCGCAGTCAATGCACACACATAAAGGGTTTTAGACTTTTCCCCACTGCCCTTTCTCCAGAGCCATTTTGATGTTGGTTGGCAAGTCCCCCAGCGCCTACCAAGTGTTTCTTTATCAGCCCAGTGCTTCCTCAGCTGTATGCTGGCTTGTGCTGGCAGCTGTTTGGGTCCTTATCTAGGTCTATAAGTGTCCCTAGACCAGTCCCTCCCTGTATCTGCACCTCCTCAACACCCGCTTTTGCTCTGGGGCTATTTGCAAAGCCCAAAGGATCCACTTTTCCCCAGGGAGTCCAACCAAGTTTGACAGCTTCCTCTGCTGATGCCCTTTCCTGAATGGCACAAAAGCCGTGCCCACCTCAGTGCTGGCGTGCTCAGACTTTGTGTGTTTGGAAGCTGTGAAGTTCCACAGATCCCCCATCCAACACGGACAGGGCTTTTGGGAAGAGCTCTTGCAGGAGGGAACGTGGGTTCTCACTTCATGGATGTTTTGTGATGAGGGTGGTGAAGCAACCCACAGGAGCTCACAAGCTTCATGGCTCCTGGTGGCTTTCCAAAGCAGGTGATGAGCCAGCTAAGTATAGCTTCAAGCTCCTTTTTTACCACAGTCTTGAGGCAGGTGAAAGGAGGTATTTCACCGAGTGTCTTGTCCCCAGACTCATTTTTCTGTCAAGAGATCACACTTTTCTTGTAGTAGATTAGTTTTTAATGCCAACTGTCTGCCAAAACTTGTCTGAAAGAAAGCCTTCACGCTTTCAACGTGGTACACAAGGCTTTAGTGCTGTAGGGCATTAATGGAGATCAGTGGCACTGTGTCATTTCCTGGAACTAAAGCTTTCCTTGAACCTTAATCTAAGGGTAAGAGGTGCCCGGAAATCTCCTGGGTTGATGCTGGATGGAAGCAAGAAAGAAATATCCCAAAGCTCAGATCAGGATCTTGGCCAAGCTCACGCATCAGCCGGCAGAGCAAGGAGCAGGCTGGGATGCTCCCTTAGGTTACCTGCAGGTCCGTGCACTCAGGGGTGTTTATGGATAGCTTCAACAGAGTGGCTCAACTGGAAATGGCTTCTTCCTTTACGCATATTTCCTTTACGGTTCTTTGCCATTTTTAGGGTGGATTCAGTGCTCGCCAGCTGCTTTCGACTGCACAGGAGAAGCTGAATGAATGCTATTTTCCACTCCCATTGTCTCTCCTTGCTAAATACTGGTGCTGTTCTCATACTTTTATGACCATGGAGTCGGTACTTTACGCATACCACCACTCATGGCCCTACTATTACACTTTTGGCAGGAACACGTTAAGTTTTTATGGGAACTAAAAAGCATGAGAGAGAGAGAACCTGAACCAAAGACAACATAAAGAGCCTTATTTCTTTGGGTAGAAGCCCAACAAAACGTTTAAATAGCTCAAAGCAGAACAGAAAGCGCCCTCCAGGATGCTAAGCTGAGAGACACCACACTCCAGCGGTTATTTGGTGCCCCTTGGAGAAAGGAAAATATTCCAAGAGGAGATTGCTGTAGGAGGGGATGGCAGCTGCTGAGCAGTTGATACCATCGGTTGCACTGGGGCTGTAAGTTGGAGCCCAAGCTGGAGGGTGTTTGTCCAGGACCAGCCGTGTTCATGGCTCTCCTCTTTCCTCCCATTCCCGCAGCTTCCTGTGCTGGGCTGCCTAAGAGAAAACCACTGCTAGGAATGAATGGCATCATCCCTGGGAGCTGGACCCAGGGCATCTGCTCTGGGGTGGCCCTGGCTCTGTGTGCAGGCGCTGGGGGCAGCCCGTGGCACTGCTCTTCCTCCTGTGTAAGGAGATGTCAGAACCCCAAAGATCGGAAATAGGTTTCTGAAGCAGGAAGGACTTTAACGTTTGGGTTGAACTCACTTCTCCACTGCAGCCAGGCCTGGCTGAGCCGTGGTGCTGGAGCAGTGCAGCGTGCGTGCTGCCAGCAGCGGCGAGGAGGGACGAGTCCTCATGGGGCCGGAAGAGCTGTGAAGTTCTGAGAAGTTTGGGTTTGGTTCCAAGCTTTATCACTGCTGCTGCAGCCAAACCAGCGGCTTTGATGTGAGATCCCAAACCCCGTGAGCATCTGAGCCTGAGCAGCGAGGGCCGGTTCTGCTGCCAATAACACACACGGGGGCCATGGAAAAGGAGTCAGGTCCTTCTGCCTTCCCATCAACGCAGGCGTCACCCCTTTGCTTGCATTAAAGAGTCAGCATTGATGGGAGTATGGCAACTTGGGAAGGAGCTTTATCATGTTGCTAAAATGTCTCTGCCTCATTTTCTTTCCAGACCAATGCTTCCTCTCTGCTCCTTTTCCTTTAGACTCTTCCTGACTTACTTGAATGGATCAATTTTCTTGAGATCAGAGGCAGGAACGTTGCATGTTCATGATAGCCCACTGCATCAGAGACTGATGGACCTGGTGCCTGCAGCTGAGCACACTGCATCATCAGCACAGCCTCTTCACAACCTCTGATGCCCCAATGGTGCCTCTGTCCCACAGCCAGGCCCTGAAACCAGGAGGTGACCAGCTAAGGTGAGCCTGTTTTTTCCTTAAGTATAGAATACCTGGCTACTGCTTGGAGGAAACCAGAAGTATCTCACGTGCCATGGGTTAAAACAAGATAGGGTTTGATTCAAATGCATTAGAGCTGTCCTTGGCTTTGGATACAATCCTTTATGTGGGATGAAGTGCTCTGCACATCCTCTGTTAAGAACCCCCTCAGAACAAGTGTGGCTGCATTGGTTTGGAGTACGTTCAATCACAGCTGTCAATGGATGATCAGCTGAAGATGGTGCTGGAGCCTCCAGCCAGCAACACCCAGGACTCTGCTGAGGTTCTGTCCTTAATGAGGTCAGTGTCTCCTGCCCCGGGCTCTGGTGAGTTCAATGGAAACACTCCCGTTGTTTCACTTGGGAACGTGTTGTTTTCTCCATTAAAGCAGAAATCCTGTTTCTTCCAGGGCACATGATTCAGCTGTGATCAGGCAGCATCACCTCCCGTGGGCTCATTCCCCATTCCCAGTCCTGACTGCAGCCACCTGGATAGCACAGTCACTTCCCAGGCGGTTCAACACTGCAGATGGGAATGCAAAGCACTGTTTTAACAGGTAGAATATTTTTGAGGAATCCAGGCTCTGGCTTTTCTCCACCTATTGCCCATTCCAAGGCATTCCTGAAGTACCCTGAGGGCTGACAGGTACGGCTTTGGGGCGATCCGAGAACAGCCTGAACATATTGAGTGACTATCTCTCCCATAAACAGGGCTTTTATTCATCCCAACTTTTCGGGATCCATCGCGTGGGATGGATTTCCTCAGCTAGGAAAGGGTTAGAGGTCAGCAAGAGGTTTCCTTGTGCTCTGGTTGCTCCAGGAGCTGCAGCACAGTGGCTCTGGGGTTATCATCAGCACAGGCAGCCTGCAAGGGCTGCGTTCCTCCAAAGGGATGCCAGTGCAAGGCACGGCTTGAATTCCTTGGACCGCGGATCCTCTTAGAAGGTCTTAATAAATGATTAGGCCAAGAGTATGGTAAATATGTAATAGATCATTTTGTGCGTGTCAGCGGAATGTGTTGGCTTGCTTCTAGTCAGTGTTTGTGGCAAGGTGATTTTATCTCAGGCAATATGATTAAGTGAAATAGTTATCTGCCAGGTTTTACCCTGTGCAAGTGGAATATGTTGTATAAAGTGTGACCAAAGCTGTAGGAATTAACTGATGCCTGTTGTCGTCACCAGCCCGAACCATTCTGTGACATGAGGTTGGTCAGGCTCGATTTGACCATTTTATGCCATCCCAGCCCTGGTTTAGCTCCTATCTCATCTTCCTGCAGGGCTTCAAAGCCATGTGTGATCCGTATGTGGCTTTGAGGCTGTGGCACCCCAGGTGCTGGTTCAAGCTGGGACATCCAGCGCAGCATCCCAGCAAACTGACGGCATCCACGGGGAGATGGGAAAAGAAAGTGAAGATCCACTTTCTAATTACCTTCCAGCCTCTCCCACCCACAGCCTTCTGCAGTCTGCTCATTAGCTTAATGACAGTCTCATCTCCAGCACTCAATCCAGCCCCAGAGCAGGAGCCTTGCCAGGAAGGTCTTGCCTCCTGTGTTCTGTCTGGGTTCAGACCAAGCCCATGGACACGTACATGAGCAGCACAGGCTGCAGCAGCAAATCCCATTGCCTCATGTGGGGGATTTAAGTGCTAACTCCCTGTGCACAGTGCAAGCCAAATGTGTGGGACCTGCTCTATGGAAAGAACACACTGGATGGAGAAGGGCAAAAGCTCAGCCAAGGATGGGCTGGAGGATGAATTGGACCCAGGGGACACGTTTGGGCTTTGCAGCAGGGGCAATTGCCTGATTGTCATCTTCATTTTAAGACAGTGCAGGTGGATGCTTCCGCTGCAGCACACTCAGTGCAGGAGCTGCAGCTCTTCCCAGATTCCAGGGCCTGAGCAAGGACCATAGGCCCTGGGTTGCACTGCAAGGGCAGAGCTGTGGCCATGACCACTTTTACAAGTGCTCTTTCCCCCTTGCAGGCTCAAACTGAGACAAATATAAAGCATCATCCCTCCTGTGCTCCACTGCAATGCTGCCTCCCAGCATCCTGCTTGTGTGGACCACTGAGCTGTCTGGAAGCAGCCACTACTATGTGCCATGAGTGACACTGTCCTCATGGTCTCACCTCTGGCATGCAAGGAGTATGAGGACCCAGGAATGATGCTCAGGGTGCAGGTACCTTGTTTTGGGTGTTTGCCACTGGGCAGAGTGCGGTTAAGTGCAGGGCTGTGCATACCTCTCCTGTGCTTTGCTTCCCAGGGGAAAAGCATCTGGAGGCAGTGGAAAGGGATGCTGTAAAACTGATCTGTTGTTGTTGGTTGAAATGGTTGGTGACGGTGTAAGAAGCCCTCCTGGGCAGGGGCCACTTGGCAGGCCCCAGTGTGCTGATGCAGGGGTGAAGTGCTCAGCATCCCCAGGCAACTTCCCACTTGGCTCCTGCTCAGCATCCCCAGGCATGGGGGACCCCATCCACACCCTGCTCAGGACCCGGTTCCTGGCATACAGGGAGGTTAAGCTGAGTGATGAATGTCACCGTCCCCCCTGCCGCTCACCTCCAGTGTCCAAGCAGGACACAGGGCAAGAGACCAGATCACATAACAGGAGCGCCCAAGCTGTCTGGGTGCCGAGGGATGGATGGATGGATGAATGGATGGACGGATGGATGGATGGATGGACGAACAGTGGTGCCAGCCGTGCTGTTCCCAGACAGGGCAGGCTTCTCAAGGCTCTGTTTTCCTGCTCTGGTTACAGGTGCTTTTCTCCATCCCTCCTCCCTCCTTGCTGTCTCTTGGAGCATTTAGACAACACATGGCTGCTTGCAGCAGGAGCTGCTCTGCCTCAGGCCAGCTCTGCCCAGTAAAAGCAGTGGCTGGCTTAAATGCCAGACTCTAGCCCCAGAATTTCACTGTATGCAGTGCTGCTATGCCAAGGGGCTGATCTGATTCTCCTGTTGTACCCTGTCCTGTCTGAGCCCTCTGGTCCCACCCAAGCAAAGCCTCCTGCTGATGGCTCCGTTTCAGGTACCTGCCTGGTCCCTGCTCCTCTCGGTCACCCTCTGTCAGCCCCGAGCCCTCACCAGTCTCCTGGTGCTCGGACAGGTCCGCAATCTCAGCGTGCTGTTGGTAACCAGGGATGAGGCTCGAATTAGGAGCGAAAAGCAGGAATCCTCGCGTGGTGTCAGATGCAACACTTCCTGCAGCTGGCCCTCTGAAGGGTGGCCAAGCTCAATCAAGGCTTGGCTCCAGCTTCAAACCTGGGATTTGAGTTTGGGCTCAGGCTTTGTACCGTGTCCTTCCCCAAAGATGCGGAGGATGCTGGAATTGAGGGTTTCATCTCCAGGCCAAGTGAAACCCCACATCCATCCTTGTGGTTAACCATCAGTAGACGTATCATCGCTCAGAAATCGAACTTCCTCCAGCATAGTCTCATTCTTGGTTGTTCCAAGGAAAATCACTTGGTTTCTGGGTTCACCATAAGCTCAGCAGTGATTTTTTTCTATGCTGAAATGTGCAGGGAGTTAATCCTGTTCCTTCTGAAATATTTGTGTAAGGGCTCTAGAGCTTGCCTTGTGCAGTGCTGAGAAAAGCTGGCTGCAGGAATTCTGTTCCTCATTCTGCTGCTCAATAGCTTATTTTAAACACAGTGTCTAGGAGCTACGGATGGGAACTCCTGGGTTTTTTGTGCTTCCTGCTTTCCTGTGCACTCTGCTGCTCAATAACTTAACAGCGTGACAAAAGCTTCAGATGATAATTGCTATTAACAGGAAAACCCTACAATAAATAATCATTTTCTTATCTGCGTGACTTAGGGCTGGCGAAAATGCCTTCCAGTGTCAGGCTGCAGTGCAGATGAGCATGCAAGGAGAGCTTCAGATGAGAGATGAGAGCAAGGCGAGCTCAAAGTGGGTAAGTGCAGCTGAGTGAGTCAGCAAAACCCCCCAGCACCATTAGCTGTGGGTAAGTAGCCACTGGTGTGAAGTGTCAGGAGAAGCCGTGCGTTGCCACCTCCTCTGTGGAGCCAGACAGGGCGCTGCTTTGAGGTTTTAGGCAGAAACTGGGGAGTTCTTAGTTCCAGGCAGGGGGTGGCTCTGGAGGCCCATGGTCACCATCCTGTCCACTTGTCACCCTCATCTCCAGCCTAGAAAGGAGTGTGAATTTCACACCAGGGTGCACCAGAGCTTGGTAAAAGATGGAGCCCCAATTCTGGTCCCCTCTATCCCAGCTGGGGCACATGAAGCACCTCAGCACTGATTCTGTCCTTGCCATGGCATCAATGAAGAAGGCAGCGTGACCTCAGGCCGCCCGTCAGCAGGCAGGAGCAGGCAGCCACTTCTGCACCGCTCCAAGGAAAACAGAGCCCTGCCTCTGATGCTGCTGCTGTTTCCATCACAGCACCCTCAGAGGCAGGGGGATGGTTTCTGGAAGGCTTCTGCCCTTCCTCATCCCCGTAAACAACAAAGCACCATAAAAAGCACGTTGCAGGGGCAAAGGCTGCAATTTGAAGGACCTGGTGAACCTCACTCAGCCGCTGCAGCAGAGCACTCCAGAGCTCTTTCCGTGGAGGTGACACCCACGGTGGTTATTTCCAGCTCCCGAGTGGGCAGATGACAGCCACCGGGGGGGTGGTTGTTGATCCTGGTGTTTCCACAGCCAGTTTAGGGGAAAGCTGTTGGGGTCAGGCTGCCCCACAGGGATGCAGCTGAGGATGCTGGTGGTGACAGGAGGCAGAGATGCCCTGGATCATCTAAGTGGGGAAAAACCCCAAACTGAACCAGAAACCTTTGGGACAGCAACTTGTTGTCCCGCAGATGTGAGCACTGCTATCCCTGCTGGTGCTGGGACATGGGGGCTGCTCACAGCCCTGGAACAACCAGAATGCCAGGAGCACTGCTGTCTGTGTATCCAGCATTCTGGGTGCTCTATGCCCAGGGCTCCTGAGAGGAGCTGGAGCTGTGCCTTGGGCTTCACTGACCAGCTCCGCTGGCAGCATCCGGCCTTTGGGGGATGTTATTGTGTGCAAGCACCGTTTGGATCAGCCCTTTCCTGCCCACGTAGCTCTGTGAATAGGGGATGTGTGTGCCCTAAAACCAGCCACGTTCCAAAGGGGAATGCTGCATATACTAGCGGCGATAATGCAGTATTTAAAACGCAGCCAAGCTATGACAAGTGTCATGAATTGCACTGGGATGGAGATGCTCCATAAACAGGGAAAACATTAACATCAGCATACAGAGTCCCTGCATCAGTCAGAAGCTTTTTAGAGTGTTCTGCAGCAAAGGGAATGTTAAGGAAGGGGAAGGGAGGGTGTTTTACTTGTATTCTGTGTCCAAGATTTGACCTGCAAATGAAGCTCAAATATAAAGGCAGATGGAAATTCCAGTGGAAAATGTACCCCACCGAGCAGTATTCTCTGTGCAAGATAAACACACCCCGTGAGGATGTGCAGCTGTTAGAGCATGAACGAGTGACCTCTCTGGGGAAAAACATACTCAGGGTGGGTGAAAAGCAGCTCTGGGGAGCTGCCAGGGAATGGCCGATGCACGGAGGGGACAGGCTGCTCCATCCCCAGGTTGGATGGTGCAGGGATGCAGTCGGTGCCCTGCATGGCAGGGAGATGGCAGGAAGCAGCCAGGTCATCTGGCACTGAGAGATGGATGTAAGCTTTAGTTTTCAGGGGATTTATGGTGTGCAGCGTCCCTTGTGTAAGCGAACAGCTTGGATCTGGAGCTCATCTGCTGATGCGCAGACTGGGACTTGTCATGGTAAAGATCTCCCCCTCCTGTCCGCCCATGCAGCGCCGGATGAGAGCAAACGGGGGAATAACTCAGGGCTCCTGCTCTTGTGTGCACCGACCAGCACCGACCAGCCAGGCTCAGGGTGTGACTCGGGGCACCCCGAGCAAGTGAGGGTGACCATGCCCTGAAGGCTGGCTTGCAGGCTGGGCAAGCTGCCTGCAGACCCTGGGCTGGCGATGCTGGGTGGCAGCTGTGGCCATAAGGGTGACTGTGCATCTCGCATGGGCCACTGCTGAGCCACTGCCACCCTGTCAGTGCATGGGTAGAGGAGGAAGAGGAGGTCTGAGCTCAGCGAGGAAGGGCATGGACAGCACAGGGCACCAGGAGCTTGTCCCTGAGCATCCCTGGGGATGCCTGTGGACATCGCTGGAGGAGAAGCTGCCCAACCATAGTCTGGTGGCTTGCAAAGGGCAGCAGTGGGAGCTGCTCTGGGCAGTGCTGCTGAGCTTATTTCCACACAAATAAGGTCCCTGCATGGGTAAGTGCTGGCTGGGCTCATCTGCAGGTGGGACAGGCACATTCACCGACTGCAGAGACGTGGGCAGCAAAGATCTGAGGTCAAGGCTGACTCCCAGATCTGGGCTCTTGAAGCACAGATCTAAATTAAGAGCCATAAGCAAGGACAGAGCTGGTGAGCACAAAGTCATGAGTCATTTATGGACTGTGTCTAGACCGCTGTGGGCAAAGTGCAAATCCTTGGGAGGACAACTTAGACAGGACAACACCGCTCCAGAAATGAGTCTGAAGGGGACAAAAGGGGTTTGGATGTCACCCTGTGAGTCAGCGGTGCGGAGCCTGCAAAACACTCTGTCTGGAAAGCCCTTTTATTGCCTCTTTTCTAATCTTTGTCCTCAGGATTAGCTGTCAGGCTTGGAAATGCTGCCTAGGAGATGTCTGCTTGGTCCATCCCTGAGCAGCCCCCTCGCTTTCTGTGCTTTCCCATGCGCAAGGGAGCAGGTTTGGGGTGCAGGGGCAGCATGGACCCCAGTAAGGGGGTTACATGCCCTGTGATGGGATACACAGGCAGCGGGCACCACAGTAAGGGATACACGAGGGGGTGAACCCCTGTTAAGGGGATACACGGGCAGCAGGCGCCCCGCAGCTGCAGGAGCTGTGCGAGGCCGCAGGTCGGAGCCGCTTTGCCTGTTTGTTCCAGCCGGGAGGGTTTGCTGCTCTGCTGCCAAACCCGCAGGGGTGAGCAGAGGCAGTTTATACACCTGGGCTCGGAGGAGGAGGAGGGAAACTGCCCAGAGACCATAATTACTGCCCTGTGCTGTAAAGCCCGGCGCTGGTCAGTGGAGCGGTGCCCCGCGGCCGCAGGGAGCTGCAGGCTCTCTCAGTCTGTATTGATGTGTTCCTTCTACGCTCCTCAGGTTTCCAGCTTGCTGGAGCAGCCGCCTTTTCCGCACCAGCAAGCAACCCTGTTGCAGTGTTATTTTGGTCACCAGATCACTTTAATCACTGTTTTCCCCCTCTGCTCTCCTCTCATCTCTATCTCTTTCTCTGCTGGCATCACTCTAGAGGATGCAGTTTTCAGGGGTGATTTCATTCCTCTTAAAGCGCCTCTGTCTCATCCTGGGAAGAGTCAGGCCGAGGACTTGGGATAAATCAAAGGGGAAAGGGGGCTTTTATGAATTCACTTTTGAGGTAGTGAAGGCCCAGAAGTGTGGGTTTTGTTACCCTATTAAAACACAGGTTGGGCTTTAAGCTGGACCATGGATGTGTGCTAAGATGCTGTGCTGGGGTTAATAGAATAGTGTTTAGCACTGGCTGTGTATTAGCTATTCTTGAAAGGAATCTGTAAATATTAACCATGGCGCTCTCTGAGGGCCTGTGCTAGCTTTCATCTTCCACATTTAGCAGCTGGGAAAACGGAGTGTTTCTGTTATGCTGCTTTCCTTGGTGTGGGAGCAAGGTTTCAGAGAGAAATGATGGGTTTGTGGCAGCCGGAGCTACCCCTGGCTGCAGTGCATCGCTGTCTCTAACCCAGGCATGCAGGTGAGCCCTGTCCCTGGGGAGGGCAGTGCCACCCTCCATGGTTAACACGTTACAGCATGTGGAGTACATGACATCAGCACGGCACTGATCTCTTCTGCAACTGCTCTGAAGGCCTCAGCATCTGCTTTTGTTCTCCAACAGCATTAAAACAACAGGCGCTGGTGCTCAAAACAAGGCACAAAATAGTAACGGCCATTGCTGAGAAACACTGAGTCAGGCACCTCTCTTGTCTCACAAACAGGGGGGAGGGAGGATTGCGGCATTCACAGATGCCATGCAACACGAGGGGCAGAGCTTCACTGGCAGAGCCATCGTCCCTCTCTTGCTGAACTGGTTTTCAACAAATTCTTCTGCAAAGAGGTTTCTATTGTGAGCGGTTTGAAGGACAAACCCAGGCAGGCCTCCAGCCCAAACGATGGTCACTGATACCTGCGCTGGCAGCGGATACACACAGGGCTCCTGAACACACCCCACCGCAAGTCACTGCCTCTGGGTTCGAGGGGATGATGCCTCGTGCCCAGCTTCTGCTGTGATGGAGCTTTCTGTGAATCACAGAACCCCAGCCTGGTTTGTGTTGAAGGGACCTTAAAGCTCCTCCAGCTCCAACCCCTGCCACGGGCAGGGACCCCTTCCACTGGAGCAGCTTGCTCCAAGCCCCTGTGTCCAACCTGGCAGCTGTATTTTCAGGGGTCACGGTTCAGTTACCCCGAACTGGTGTTGAAACAACACAGGGTGAGGCTGACCGTCCACTCTGATGGGAGCTGCCTTCCCTGCAGCTCTTCCCCGCTCCCACGGCCTCTCATGATGGATTGCACATGAAATGGAGCCAAGAGCCGAGAGGCAGCAGCTCTCATTTGATAATCTTATTTCCTGCTAAGCAGAAGCCAAAACCTTCTGATTTAGAAGAAGTTTCTAATAGAAATAGAACTTTCTGTGATATGCGTGTTCTCCCATGCATTTATGTCCTCAGCCCCATCACCTCCAGCCGTGGGCAGGGATGTGGCTCCTCCATGTCCTGCTCCACTGATGAGGCCACTTGTGCTCTGCAGCTCTTATGTCTTAGGCAGAAGCTCTTCCCTGTGA
Source organism: Neopsephotus bourkii (assembly GCF_033783945.1). Lineage (NCBI taxonomy): Eukaryota > Metazoa > Chordata > Aves > Psittaciformes > Psittacidae > Neopsephotus > Neopsephotus bourkii. Next base: position 1,229,485 of record NW_026900569.1, read on the forward strand.
GGGTGCTGAGGCGCTGGCACAGGGTGCCCAGAGAAGCTGTGGCTGCCCCATCCCTGGCAGTGCTCAAGGCCAGGTTGGACACAGGGGCTTGGAGCAAGCTGCTCCAGTGGAAGGGGTCCCTGCCCGTGGCAGGGGTTGGAACTTGATGATCTTAAGGTCCTTTCCAACCCTAACTATTCTATGATTCTATGATTCTATGAAGTGTTTAAGAAGGTGCTGGCTGTTCTGGTGTGGGTCTGTTGTATGAGCGCATCATTGGAAGCACATCGAAATGAGAGACTGAAATAAGCCCACTGCAGTTATTATCCTTACGGGCCTTGTGCCTTAGCCCTAACTCCTCATTACAACTACGCTCTGAGCTGTTAACTGCTATCCAAGCCAAGCCAAAGATGCCAAATATAAAGGCAAATTGCTGCAAGCTCTAATTGCTGGGTAAGTTCAGGTGCTGAGCCCCACACATCCCTGCCACCCTCTGCCACCTCCCCGAGCATCTTTGCTTGTTTGTGCCATTTAGCAAAGGGGAAGAGCCTGGTAAAGCAGACACAGAGCAGGCAAGTCCCTGCCACTGTCACCAACCACCCCTGTGCTGAGGGACAGAGGTCCTGAGCACCACAGGGCTTGGCCTTGAAAAGCAGTGTGCAGGAGCCATGCAGCTGATGGGGAATAAAGTGGAAGGAGCCGTAGCCAGCTGCACGATGAACTGCTTGGTTGGGAGGAAGCTCAAGGTCTCAGGAGTGGGAGGAAGGCCAAAATCATTTGGGGAGCTTGGGAGGGAAAGTCTATCCCCTGGGCTGGGGTGGAGCTGGGAAGGAAAGTTTATCCAAAGGGCTTGCAAAGCCCTGGGTCTGCCTGGAGACCTCGGTGGACCTGAACTCTCCCCAGCCCTAATCCAAAGTGCGTGTTCCTGCGCATCCTGAGTGCTTGGAGCAGCCGGAGGAAGCGGGGCCCGACCCGGCAGTGCAGGGAGAACAATTGGACATTGTGCTGCCTTATCACCACTGAGCCCAGTCCTGCCCTTAGGAACCCATTAAACTTTAGACCCCTGTTTGTGCAGATCTTCCCGTACGTCTCACACTCTCCAAGGCGACTGCTGCAGGGCCGAGAGGTGGCCAGGGCTCCCCAGTGCTGCTGCCAGCACCACCCAGTGCACTGGGTCCAGGAGCCAGTGGGGCGATGCTGGGGTGCTCGGGAGCAGGGAGCAAACCCTGCAGTGGGGGGGTGAGGTGTTGTCTCACCGGCACAGCTGTGGCAGCCACCCTGAGGGGTGCTGATGGAGCTGGTGGGGTGAGCCGGGGGGTACTGAGCAGTGGGATGGACCCTGAGGCACCCTCAGTGTGCCACCCACACAGCAGCTACAAGCAGCGCTCAGCCTCTGAAGCCCATGGGCAAGGCATGGGGCGCATGCCCCAAGTGGGGTGCTGAAGCAGGGTGTTGCTGGTGTCCGGCCAGGAAACCAGCCAAGTCCCACAAAATTAACCTGAACCCGCTTTGCTTCCACCCTGCCTTGTCCAACCACTGCTTTCACCTATTCTCTTCTTCCCTCCCTACCAGCGTTTCCCAGCTTGGATCCTGACCCCTCCCTGCTGGCTTGGACACCCCTGAGACCACCCAGCCCAAACGCTGTCCTTGCACCCCCAGAGCAGCCGGGGAGCCGTGGCTGCAGGAGGAGGAGGAGAAGGAAGAGGCGATGCCCAGCGCTCGGGCAGGAAAAGGTCAGAGGGAGCAGAGGTTGGCTGTGCACTATTGCTTCTCATGAGATCTGAACTTACAAAAGCACATGCAAGTCAAAAGATATGTTGCAGTAGGAGCAGGGTTTTTGGCTGGAGCGGGCCCAAGGAAATTGTTTTGGTTTTTAAATAAATATATATATATTGCGTCAAAAATGAACCATTTTGCATCAGAAATGAACCGTTTTGTAATGCTGTGTCACTTCAACAGATTCCCTGGTTTTTTTTAATGGTCCCAATACCGTGTTTTGCCATTTAAAATGTATTTTATATTTCAATTCTCATCTTGATCCAGGTTTCTTGGGTTAATTTGCAGTAAATCTGAGCTCACAATTTGAACGGATGTTTGGTTCCGGGTTCCCTCCTCTCTCAGGGGGCTGCAGCCTCTTGCGGGGTTCAGGGGGGGCTGAACCCCTGCCTCATCCCCGTCCCCCCCCAGGCCCCCCCGGTACCGGCAGCTCCCCCCTTTCCCTCCCCGGCACCTACCGCCGGCTCCGCGTCCTCCCGGCGGCGGCTCCGCTGTGTCAGGCGAGGGGAGAAGAGGGATCAAACCGATCAGCCCCCGGCGCTGATGGTGGTGATGATGATGATGATGATGGTGATGATGCAGAGCTGCCTCCCCGCGGCGGGACCGATGGGGAAAGGGGGGGAGCTCGATCGCATCCACCTGCCCGTCGGGAGCGCTGGGCAGGCGCCGGGGCGGGCGCTGGGGCTGGGGCTGGGGCTGGGGCTGGGGCTGAGCCTCCCATCGCCGGGGAAACCCAGCCACGGGGCGCAGGACGGAGGAGCGGCAGCGCTGCCGCCCCTCGCTGCTCCCGCATCCCCATCCCTCCGCGCCGGGGCTGTTGTGCTGGCGCGGTTCTCCCCGCGGGGAAGGCAATGACCCCCCCTCAGCTCCCGGGATGGGGCCGGCGGTCTGCGCCCTGCCCGGGGTGCCGCAGGGCTGCGCCGGGTACGGACACCGGCACAGAGCCTCGGGCTGGCAGAGCCTGGCCTTAAAAGCCGAAAAGCTCCGTTGAGCGCTGTCAGCTTGAGAGAATGCAGCCCCGTATCCCCGGGGACTGAGCCGGCTGAGTCTGTGCCGCGGCCGGACACGGGGCACCGGCGGGTTTGGGGGGACCGGGGGGTTCCGGGTTCAGGCTCTGTGTCTGGGGTGCCAGCAGCAGGTTTGGGGTGCAGGCTGCGGGTTGCTGCGTGTGAGCTGGCTGCAGTGTTACTGAAGCAAGAGCGATGACTTCACCGCTTGGCCATTCTCCACCAGCGCTTTGATGTGGTGTTTAAGCTGCGTTATCTAAGGCTCGCTTAGAATGGGCTTTTAGTCCCGGCTCACATGGAGCCTGTGTATTTGGGCAGGCTGGGCTGGAAGCCTGCCGAGCCCAGTGTTCTGATTGAAACGCGTTCTGGCTGACTGCACTTAACAGCAGCCAGTGGGGATGGCTCCTAACGCACCCAGCAGTGCAGGTGGGCTCTGGCCTCCCTGGCATCGCTGTTATTCCTATTCTGGTTTAGTTTGAACAAGCCCACCCAAGATTTCCTCCTGCTATTTCAGCCTCATGTTGAAAATAGAAAGAAAAAAGTAAGACAGATACAGCCAAACATTTCTGTGTCTCAAAAAAGAATGGCCCTGGCTTTGGCTTGGGCTTTCCCGGATGACAGGCATGGGGCTGTTAGGATAGAAGGAGTATTGGGAAACGCTGCTCCACTTTCTCATGCGAGGGAGCATCCCCTTGTCTTGGAGCCGTGGGTGACTGCCCCAGCCCCCCTGCCCCTGCCTGCTCCTGTTGTGGTTGGCATTTGGCAGCTCTGAGGCCATGCAGGGCACCGGGTGCTGGTGCCGGCGTCCTGCCAACCGCTGCGCTGTGTCCCTGTCTGCTCCGTCCTGCAGACAGCGAGCGGGGATGGAGCCAGCAGCCGGCAGCGCCGCAGGGACATGGAGCAAACACCAGGGTGTTTGGGGTGGGCTCCTGCACTGCCCGCAGCCAGCCCTGCTCCCCCTGCCCACCCTGCCCGCAACACCCGTGCACAGCAGGCACCCAGCCCTTGGATGGCCGCTGAAGGCTGGTCCCTGCCGCTGCCTGGGGTGAGGAACCTCCTCACCTCCCCGCCACAAACATCCGCAGGCCTCCTCGGCCACTACCCCCATAAATAACACACACTTCTTGGAGCTGTGTGGAACCCTGGCACCCAGCCGTATGCAGGCAGTGCCTGTGCAGGCAGCTGAGCCCCAGCACACGCTGCCCCAGCGGCTCCTCTTTCCCTGAACCCAAGTCACGCAGCAGAGACGACTTAGGCAAATCCTACTGCAAGTTTAAAATGAGACCCAGGAGATCCCCAGCTCCCAAAGCTTTGGTTGCATTCCTTTTGGGATTGCTGAAACGGCTCAGCAAGTGCCACGCAGCCAGGACAAGCTGAGAACAGCACTGAAATAGAAAGTCCCCCCTCCTGCTTCCCTGCCAGCTCCCTGCCTCTGAGCCCGGAGAGAGGAAAAGGAAACCCCAGTTGTTCCCCCAGCGATGCACACCCGAACTTGGCCGGGAGCTCAGGAACCAGAACAGCGCATGGCAGATCCTATGGGAAGGGGTTGCAAAGCCCCCACGAGGCCGCCGGGATGCCCTGCCCAGGGCACTGGGAATGCTGGGAGAGGCACTCACCTGCCGGGATGCAGGGGCTGGTGGTGGCAGCAGCACTGGAGGGGCAACGGGAGGACACGGTGCCAGGGGACAGGCTCCTGCTCCTGCACCACTCACGGGTGCTCCAGAGCCAGGCAGGGCTCCTCGATGGGCGCAGGCGTCGGGGCTGAGCTGGACCCTGGTTGGGAGCTGTCATCAGATGGCGGGCAGTGCAGGCACCGCGGGTGGCAGCGCGGCCCACACGCCGCTCTGCACCCACATAGGACAAGGAAGTATGGATAATCCTTTGCCTTGCTATTTTTTTCCTCTCATGTGATCTTGTTTTTGGACTGCTATTTCGGGGCTGGACTCCAGCCCAGGTGAAAGACAGGGATTTAATCCAGCCTGCCTCCCCCATTGCCCGGAGGGCCTCCCAGCACCTCAGCCTGCCTGCCTAGAGGATGGGGTTAAACCCTGCTGCAGCTCACGTTCCCTGTGTGCTTCCCAGCCCTTTCTGTCCCTGGACTGCTTCTGTGCAGTCAGGGCATGATGGCAAACAGGCTGTGGTGTGCACAGGGTGTCCCACTGCCCTGTGCCCCAGGGCTCTTCATGGGCACAGTTGCAGAGCTGGAGTCTCCCAGCACCATTTGCCCTCTTTCTGCCCATTTCTCCCCTAGGAACAGCCTGGCAGGAAGCTGTTGGGAGATAAATGAATTAAAAATATGCTCACAGCTTGCAGCAGTTTGACATGAACTGTTGTGAGGCCTGGTCCAGTGCTCCCCATTTAGGTCTCTCAGTTCTGGGGTGTCCAAGACAAGGGGGACATGGAGCTGTTCAATGAGTCCAGAGGCCACAGAGATGCTGTGAGGGCTGGAGCAGCTCTGCTCTGGAGCCAGGCTGAGAGAGCTGGGCTGGGGCAGCCTGGAGAAGAGAAGGCTCCTGAAGGGGAGACCTTAGAGCAGCTCCAGTGCCTAAAGGGGCTGCAGGAAAGCTGGAGAGGGGCTTGGGACAAGGGATGGAGGGACAGGCCAAGGGGAATGGCTTGAACCTGCCAGCTTTTCTTTCACACTCTGCAATCCCGAGTGCTCTTGATGACAACGCGTAACGGAAAGCTCCGAGGATGCCGCTTGTCCCCTCTGGAGCAACGGGTGTGGGGGGGGGGGGTGTTAATGAGTGACGTCATTGGGGCTTTAATTAAGGACAGGCTGGACAGGATGAGCTGAGAAATTCCTGCAGGAGAGGGAGGCTCCGCGGAGCACTGGGGCCGCCAGGGGGCGCCGCAGCGCCGCATCTGGGCGCAGCTGGATGCGGGGGGGGCGATGTGGGCTGCGGCGCGGCTGGGAGCGGTGGCACAGAACGGGGAACAGCTGGATGTGGGGCACATTTGGGGCCCTGGCATAGCTGGGGTGGCTGTGGCACATCTGGCAGCTGAGGCCCTTGCAGGTGAGGACACTCGCGGGGGCAGCAGCCCCAGCTGGAGCACATCTGGGGGCCGCAGAGCTGGCAGCTGTGGCCCAGCTGGCGGCAGGTCCTGCTGGCCCTGTGCACATCTGGTGCTGCACCCTCGTCACCTCCGCTGGTTCCGAAAGCTGCTGCAGCGGCTCCGGGTGTGGGTTCATCCCTTGGCGCCCTGCGGGTGGTGCCAGGGCTCTGCTCCTCCAGGTCGTGGCAGAGGTAATGAGGAAGGAACTGGAGACAGGCAGGAAGACTGTTTCTCATTAAGATGGTCCCATTCACCCTGACTCCTGTCAAACCCGGTCACTCTCCCAGCCAGACACGCAGTGGAGTAATTCTGTTTGTCTCCTCCGTGCTCTTGCCCGTTGCTCTCAGTCGTGGCTCATTCACCAGGATGGATCCCTTTGGTCTTTCCCATCACCGTTGCCCAGGAGGGAGCACCCTCTCCTGAAGAATGACTCCCGTCCTTTGCCTTTGAAAGGATGACCTTATATACTGAAACCAATGTTGTTTACTTGCGCTCAGCACTAGTTCAGAGTCAAGAGCTGGTTCCCAAAGGGCTCTCCTGGATACACTAACCAAATGAGGAATCTTCTCCTGTAATTACATTTCTAGGGCAGCAGACACTTTCTGATTCATTTAATATGTGCCATGTTGCATTCGTTATGGATCAGATACATAACAGAAGCCCTGTTACCTTAAAAGTACTGCTATTATCAAGTACTGACTTAATTACAGTTTTATCTAAAACCAGATCAGGTCAGCTTGGCAGGAGCCATTTTTCAGGCTCCCTGCTGCCCAGTGTTGTTTCCTCCCTCCAATTCCTGCTCCATCAAGCCCAGCATGAGCCCATTGCCACATCGGCTTTTCACTCATCCCAGTCTTACAAAACCTATTGAATACAAACCCAAAGAGCCCAAAGGCTCTGTGGGGCTCAGATTGGTTCTGGCAGCTTTTAACCTTCCTGGCTTTGGGAGCTGCTGACCCTCAGGTGATTCCTATAGGCAGGAAAGAAGCGTGGTGCCCACTGCTTCTCACATCCGCACTTTGCCATAGCTGCTTTTGTTTAGCAAACCCACCCGAGGTAAGGCCTGGAGCTGGTATCTGCTCACTGTCATCACTTCCCTCTTTCCTCTGATTGTTATGTGCTTTCCACAGCTTTCATAGCAGCCCCCACTTCCCTGGAAGCCAAGCCAAGGCAGCACTCTTCCCCCTCGGGAAACGGCTTTGTTAGACTGAGCAGTGTCTGGTGTGTCACTGGTTGAGCCTTCTTCTCTTTGGTTGCCACTGAAGGAGGCTTTCCCTTTGGGAGAGGAGGGAGGGCATCTGGGGACATCAGTTCAGGGACACTGGCTCTGCTTGCTGCAGCACTGGATTTTGTGATGTGAACCCCAGGAGGAGAACAGAACTGGGGCTGCAGTGTCCGGGGCTGCTCCGGGTGACACCTCACTGCCCACATCCCCAGGAATTCCTGGTTTGGTCTGTGTCAGCTCAGCCACTGGTGCAGACTGCATCAGGCCAGGGCTGGGCACACAAGGCAAGGTTGGGCATGAGCCGTTCTCCTGGAAGGGAGGCACCCGGAGCCGGCACAAAGACATCTGTGTCTCCCCTTCGCTGGCATCCTGGCCGTTAACCCAGACAATCACAGCTCACCCTGTCTGCGTGCTGCGTGCGGGGCTCTGCGGGGCACTGCGGGGCGCAGGGGTCCCCTGTCCCGGCCAGCGGGGTCTGGCTGCACCATGGCCGCAGTACATGGGGCAATGGAGAGGCCAGGGTTCAGCTGGGAAGTATGAAAAGAATGGAGAGTTTGCCTGATGCCAGAAGGAGTGAGGGAAATCACTGGGAATTTATTTAAAGAAATATATGTCCAGAAAACTGCAAAATTAGGAGTCACATTGGATCAAATATGGGCAGCCCAACATAAACACTGACAGTATTTTTTGGTGTATTTGATTTTTTCCCCCCAAAAAAGGGTGGGCTACAAGAAATCTGGAGAGAAGGATGTTGACAAGGGGCTGTATGGACAGGACAAGGGGAGCTCTGCAGATCCTCTCCCAGGGTTAAACCACACTGGGCGCTGCCAGCACACCCTGGCCTGAGGAGCTAAACCCAGCGCATCGCTGCGGGCGGAGGGTCCCGTCCCTCAGCACAGGGAGAGATGCTGCAGTGCTGCGGGGACATGGGCAGCGCCTGCTCCGCAGCGGAAACCCAGCCCTGCCCTGCCAGCTCCTGCATCAATAAGAGCACAGCCCCGGCTAAACACAGCCACTATGGGAAGGGCTCGGGGAGCCAGATAATCCGCAGGCAGAGGCCGTGCGCTCCTCTTGAGCACGGTGCTATGGTGATCAAACACAATAACAGCCTGCCCGAGCTGGGCCGATGTGCTCGCATAATTGAGAAATACTCTGTACTCCATTTGGCACTGTGCTTCCTGCAGATTGAATCCGTGAAGGATGAGTTTGGCTTCAAAGTAATCCTTTGCATCTTTGGGTTTGTTCTTCCGAAGGTTCTTCAGTCTCATTTTTCACTGTGTAAAGTCACAGGAGAACCTCACAGCAGATAATAAAGGCAGAATGAGCAGGAAAATGAACAAGACAAAATGAAGGCAATGGGAAAGAATGTAAGTCATGCTTAAAGAGTGCTGTAGGAAATACAGTTCACTCAACCCACCAGGACACAAATATTTAATTGTACAGTAAATAACATATTTTCGTTTGAAGAGAGGCCGTTTCAAGCCACATCTCACAAGCCAAGTGGATATAAACAGGCGTGCAGCACGGCTCGCACAGTCCCCCTGCCCTGCTGCCATGGGAGGCGGAAAGCAAAGAAACCCAGGCCCACTGATTCGGGATCGCTACTGGATTCAGAGGGACATCTTTGTAGGGAAAGGGAATTCTGCCCTCTGGGAACCTGAGTGAGAAGCCACGGAGAAGCAGGATTGGGAAGGAGAAGGTTGTAGGGAGACAAGGGTCTTGGTGCTGACCCTTGCCTGGGCTGTGCATCACTGGGCAGAGCAGGGATTCCTTCAGGAGCTCCTGGTGCTGTTGGGGTGCCCTGCGTGCCCTTGCAGCAGGGAACAGATGAGGAGCTCTCCAGTCACTTGGTGTTTTCAGTAGCAAAGGAAATTGCTCCCCATCATCAGTATTTTATCTGCCTGCTGCAAGGGCACGTCCTCTTCAAACGCTGCTGTGAAAGTAAACACGGTGCAGAGATGGGGTTTCTACATCAAGGTGAACAGGAGGAGGTGGACCTGCTCACTGTGCTCCTGCCTCAACGCTGTGCCTGTGAGATGCTCTGTGCAGAGTGAGGACGCTTCACACCATAACCTTGAACAGGGAAAATACAGGCCTGGGAACGTAACCGGGATGGGGAGGGTGATGATGTTCTGCTCCCACAGCTGCACCCCTCATTCACAGCATCGGTCCCAATGTCTCCAAGAAGCACAGGCACTGTGGGCATGGGCTGCAGTGGTGCCGGGGGGCTGCAGGGTCGGGCTGCAGGAGCTGCAGTGACCAGTTTGTCCGGGTTTCCAGGCAAAGCTGGGATAGCTGGTGGGGATTTCCACCGGGCTTTGGAGATCCCATTCGGGGCTTGTGAAGATATTTTTATCCAGGAAGGGCAGTGGCCTTGCTGTAATTGTGAGAATCAAACCGATTTGCACTCAGCCAGGAGCAGGGAGTTAATGTGAAGCTGGCACCAGAGCAAAAGGAGTGTGTGTGAGGGGTGGTCACCGAGTGCCAGGGAGAGGAAAATCTCCATCCCATTTCCAGGAGCAGGGACAGAGCATGGAGGGCTGGGACCACTGAGCAGAACGAGGAGGAAATTACTATTTACATAGGGAGAGGCAGTGCTTACATCCCTCTGATGGGTCGTACCGGGGCTAATGCACAGCAGACATCCCTGGAAACCCTCCAAAAAGGAAACTGGAGTTTGGTTTGGGAACTTCTGGTTCTAATTCCTGGAAACACAGCTTCAGCTCAATTTCACAGTGGTTTGTGACTTTTTTCCAGTGGTTACACAAATTTTGGGAAAACATTCCTCTCCTTGGAATTGTCTTATGATAATATAACCCCACTTAAGTGGTCAGAGGTTTTGTATGGCTTCGAACCACCCCAGAAGGCGCCTGTGAGAGGCCGTCCCCATCTGCCTCGCACTCCCCGGCAGAGGGATCATTGGGAACTGTTTATCCATGGCCTATTGGCAGGTTTATTGCAGCCTGCCACTGGGCTCTGGCACACGAAGCAAGCGAGCCCACAGCATCCTTTGGGCTGGGGTTTGAGCTAGCTGCGGTGGCACGGGGTTGGAGCTGGGTGAGCCTTACAGCCCCTTCTGGGACTCTATGGCTCTGCGCTTCCAGGTGCTCTCCATAAAGGGCTCATCCTCCTGCTGGGAGTGGGATCAGCTGCAGGGTGTCAGGGCTGATGGGATACGGGGCTGAGCAGGGTTTAAATGCTGCTGCTCCAGCCTGTTCCAGCCTTTGGGTGCAGCTTTACAGAGCCCTTGGTTGGAGAGGCTGTGCTGGGCTCGCAGCCTGGCTGTCATGGAGTGTGCTGGGCTCTCTGCTGCTGTGCCTCCAGCCGCTGTGCAGTCAAAGGCAGGTACTGGTGTGCACTGGAATGGGGCACATCTGTGTTTGGTGCAGGTGATGCCCAAAGGCTTCCTGGCATGGATTTGGGGTCAGTGTAGGGGTTGTGGTTCTGCTACAGGCACTCACCTGGTGACTGCTGTTGGGATGTACCCTGGCAAAGGGCCTGTCTCTCTTAGGTGCACTGCTCATAGGGTCACAAGATGCTTGGCTTTAGTCATCAAGAAATTTCCACCCTGGCCCCCATCCCAGCTGCTATTTGCTAGAAATCTGTGAAACCTCCAGTAGCAATGGTCCCGTTCCCCTCGGCTGCCATCAGGGGAAGGAATGTTCCAAAGCTGTCAGGGAGTGACTGATTATCCTGGCTCTTGCCTCCCACCTTGGCCGAGGAGCAGAGTCCCTGGTACGGTCAGTGCTGCTTCCACCTTGGCCCTTCATGAGAGCCTGGTACGGTCAAGAGATGTTTCACTGCCCAAGTCATTACACAGGGGCGAGGCCTGATGGGCACTCCTGGGGTGGAGTGACCCAGAGGTGTGGGAGATGCACCACCATAAATGTGTTACACTCCTGATGCTGTGGCTCTGCCAGACCTTGGTGTCCCCACATCCCCTCGTGGGCCCCGGCACCTCTGCTGTATCCAGCCCCGAGAAGCTGAGCAAGGCTTCTCATGGGGAGCCTGCCAAGGAACACAGGGCGGTGGGACCCCTCCAAACCAGGAGGGCTCGAAAGCTCTGTGCGAGCAGCGGGAGCTGGGAACTGCCTTATGGGATCCGTGCAGTGCTTGTTTCCTTGCCCAGCTACGTGGCCTGTGGTTCATCTGGCACAACCGGGTGCTCGAGGCTGCAGATCCAGCTTGGGCTGTGCGAGACTGTGATTTTAACCTGACCAGCTCTAAGGGTGTCACTTACAAAGGAGAACTAAGGAATGCACATAGTCCTTGGCATTGATCTGAGTGAAGGCTTTCAAAGGGGATATGTGGGGTGTGTGTGATGGAAACTGACTTCCATGTCAATTTTGGTATAAAAAAGGTGGGTTATGTCTCTGGGAGCTGACTGCTGCTATTCCATCTCCAAGGTGCACATCAGGGGAGTCTTTCTTACATCCTGCATCCCCCAGGGTCCCGCACCCCTCTGCCTGTGTCTCCCTCCCCACCACAAACCCCTGTGTAATGAGCTGTGGAAGTGTTTTTCCACAGAGCATTACGAGAGCAAAGCTCCCGTGTAGAACATGGATAAAGGATAACATTTTGTGTTTGCAGAGGAAATGAGCAGCAGCTGCTTGGCTGGGCCCTGGAGGAGATTCTGTAGTTCCCCCTGCCCCAAAAATGCGAGTAAGGACAGACAGAGCGCTTGGCCTTTCCTGACAATGGAACTCTGTCATCTCTATAATTACCCCTGTTATTCAAGTACTTCTTCCATGAGCATCTTTGAAGATTTCCTCCCCCTTGCTTCAGTTACTGCTTTTCCACTGCAGCTTCCTGCGCTACAGCCGTTCCCGGGGCATGACTAATTTCACTTTTCCACTTAATTGAGAGCTTGTTCCTGACTTTGCCTTTGTGTGCTTGGCTGCAGCTTGAGCAGCCTGGTGGTGCCTTGTGTCCCTGCCCCAAATGCACCTGTCAGCCCTTTCCTTTGCCTCTAGGAAAAGCTTCCCGGGGAATTCGGACACCGTCAATGACCAATGCTTCCCTTCAGAAACCTTTTCACTGCGGTGATGCAGTCCTGTAGGAATTTGTTAATCCTTAACCTGACCCCTTTGCTGGGGAAACCTACTGCTCTGAGCCTTGCTGGTTCCCAGGAGGCATTAGCTTAGATGCAAGGAAAGCTGTAGGTGAGGCCTGGGATGCTCTCAGCCCATGTGTGGGGTTGCGTAGGGGACTGGTACGTTTGCACTAACTCTTATAGTAGATTTTCCTTTGCTCCATAGAGGTGAGGCCTGGATGGAAAGGAGCTGGTGAAGCTCTTGGGCAGCACAGTGAAAAGCTAGGGATGAAGGGCATAGTGAGGCTGGAAGCCAACCCATCACACAGGGAGAGTGGTAACCTGGATCATTAGCAAGTAAAGGGTGATCTGCAGTACCATTAACCTTGTCCTTGCCTGCAAGATAATTATATATGTGAATAGATGCAAGTAGTGAAGCTCCCTTATGTGTGTTCTACCTGCATCATGTGAAATGCCTCTAGATGTCCTAGTTCCCTGACCCAGTAATTTCTTACCCTCATCTTTGTGTCTGAAAGACCATCACATCTCCAGAAGCTGTGGCCATGTAGTCATTGTCTTCACGATGTGTAACACAGAGTAAATCATACAGATAATAATGTAGTGCTTTGTTCTGCCTCGATATGTGTGCACAGTGCTGTTAACATTTACAGTTGGAATGGTGCTCTAAAATGAGATGGAGAAGGCTAAAATGGGATGGTCATTGTGGCTTGAATCAGAGGGGTTTGTGTCTCTGGTAACTGAGCTGCTGCAATCTCTCAGTGAAGGCATTACTCTTAACTTGTAAAACAGAGACATCATCTATTCTATGTGCAACTCCTGGGCAGCACAGTGTGAACACAGACCCGAGCATGATGATTCCAAAAGCTGCTTTTCTGTGGCTCTTCAGCACAAGAATCTCACGGTGCTTTTGATCCTCAGGCATGGATACCATCACGGCCAGCAAAGTAAGGGCAGACAAAGGAGACATTGAGTGTAGAAGCCTGGCTCTAGTGCCTTGAGGATCCTTGTCCTAGAAACAAAAGTGAAAGCATAACATCAGGCTTGGAAAAGCCAAGGGGATTCATGAGTATCCCTGCGCCGTGGGGAGGGTCCTGGCAGCAGGCTGCTTTAGGTTGCAAACGGCTGGCAGTCAGGGCAGGACACAAAGCAGAGTGTGAGCTTTAACAGCATAGTAGAAGTAAAAGTAAGCTGCCGTTGCACTTGGGGAAGGAGGAGGCAAACAGCACTCTGGAGAACTGTGCCGAGAACCAGCAGAACAGTGCCCTCCCCTGCAGCCTTATTCCTTATTCCCAGTGTGAATGGACTGGCCCAGTTAGCAGAAGTGCCGGGTCAGGGTGTATACAGCTTCTCAGTCTTGGCTGGAGAGGACTGAAAAGGTTTCCCTTTATTTTTAACAAGGACTGGAGGCAAACAACCCCCCTGAATCAGCTGAAAGCACAAGCACCAGAGAGCTCTCAAGCCCAAGGAGCGTTCTGGTTCTCACTGCACTTGGAAGCCAGGTCTTGGTTTATGTGCTCTGACACCTGCCAGGAAGATGAGAGGAGTCAGAGCCATCTCCTTCTGGAGGCAGCTCCCCTCGGATGCGGGGCCTGGGGGCTTTGTGCTGGGATCCTGCTCCCAGATGCCTGTGGGAGGCACGTGCCAGGCGAGCGGCTTGGCAAAGGCGGTGCTGCGAGAGCTGCGTGTCCCGGGCACGTCTGAACGGGTGTGATGCTGCAGCAGAAGAGCAGGAGCCGATCAGCCTCAGATAGACACAGGCTTGCAGCAGTGCCAGTGACTGTAACGGGAGAGGAACTGATTGCCCAAGGCCCAGATACAGGGACCTGGAAGGAAAGAGATGTGAGATCATTGCTGCAAGGACACCACAGACTGACTGATAGCATCTCACGTGGATGCTTCCAGTCAAACCAAAACCAGCTTCCAAACCCAGATACCAAGCCTGTGGTGTCTGCGAAACCCAGGAAGACTTGGCAGCACAATGATGAGTGTTGCAGAAATCTCGCTGGAGGTTAACAAGTGTAAGCTGGGAGCCAAAGAGGTTTCATGGGCTGGGAGCAGGGACCCTGGTCCAACTTGCAGTTCTCATCAGAGAGATCTGCTCCCATGCAGAGGCTCACATGTCACTGCTGTTCAGCAGCACCCATCTTACGGTTGTCTCACCCACCCCTGCAAATCTGATTCATGTGTGATTGCTGGAGGCACAACTCTGGAAGGAAAGGTACTGTTCCTCCATAAGATTATATATATCTATATAAAGATCACGTCAGCTATATGTAAAACTCATGACTGCTCAGTGGAGGGAGCACTCTTACACTGAAGATGTCCCCAAGCTTTTTGCTGCAGTCACATGTAAATATCCTAACAAAGAACATACCCAGAGCACATTTCCAGGCTGACACGGCTACACTGGATAAGGGGAAGCTCATAGTGTCTACTCTGGTTGTATTCATAGCTAACAAAAGGGCCAAGCTCAAGGATCTGATCTCCAGGAGGTTGTCAGTGCAATAGGTCAATATATGCCCTTTGGTTTACAACAGGGAATTCATGTACATCCATTGTGATGGTCTAATGTATTATCTACAACACTTTTTTTGCTATATACAATGCTTCCTCTGTGTCTAGCTCAATAAAAAAAATCCTTGAGAGCAGGGAAGATGGAGTGTGATGTATAGTCACATAATAAATAGACCTTGAACATTGCTGCTTGAGGGCAATTCCAAGAAACCTCTCGCATAGCTCCTGGTTTGGCAGTCAAGATGCCCGTTGTAATCCCCTGGGCTTTAAAGAAATGCACTAGCGTGCTTGAGTCTCTGGTGTTCAGAGACCAGATTAATGAGTGCTTTCCCACCTTCCCTCCCCTGTAACACTGGTTCTGGCTCCCACAGGCAGTGGGGATACTGCTGGGACTGGGATCACCTCTTGGGGGGAGCCTCTGAAATCCCTGATGCGAGGCACTCGCAGGTTTCCATTCCCTGGCAAGCACCACAGTGCCTGTGTGTGGATGCCCACACTCGGCAGCATCCGTGGGCTCCCCACGGGCATCTGTCGCTCTGAGGCTGTGGAGATGGGGCTGTGACATGCCGGGAGCTGACACGGTGGCTCAGTGCGGGGATGGGGCTGGTTCCCACCTCCCCTCCTGCTGTCACTCCGGCTCCTGCTTTACCTGACTGGTCTCACTTAACTGGCAGGAAGCTTTCCAGGAGCAGAGGTGGCTTGCTCCTGCTTTGTTAGCAATGACTAATGGTAGCCGGCATGAGGAGAATGGAGGTGTGGGGACGCTGTGCTCAGGGCAGGGAGCTGATCCAGTTGAAAACTAGCTCTGAAAAATAATAGCTGGTAATTTTCAAACAGACCTGCCTCATCCATCTGCTGGTGTGAGGGAGAGCTGGGAAGGGCATGGGGCTGACCTGAGCTGATGGCATTGCAGCCTCCCTCTTCCTCCTCTTGATCGTGGTTGTGGTGGCCCCTGCACCAGCCCTGGTGGTTATTTGATCCCGGAGTGAACTGAACTGAGTAGAAACTGCTTTTTCCTTTTCCTTTCTTTTTTAATGCTGGATTAGTTTCCTGCTGACTTTGCTCCCTGGGTGAGAGAGCTGTGGGATGTGGGCTGGTGTCTGAGCAAAGGAGAAGGTGTTAATGTGTGGTCAAGGTCAGGCTCAGGGGTGGGAGTGTGGGACTGTGGCAGCCGCAGCTTTCATCTGTTGAAGTCGGTGTGGACATGGCCTTGGGGATGTGTGGAGAAGTGCTCCTGGAGACCTGCAGGACAAGCTCTGCACGCATGGGAGTCAACGGGCAGGTTTCTGTGGTTTCCAGTGTTACTGGACCGCTACACAGAGCCCGATCGCCTTGGCTCCCTTGCAGCTAAGACAACCAACCTGCTTGAAAACATACATCAAAGCAGGCAGGGAAATACCCAGGGATTGCAGAGGGATGCTATTAGCCACAGGTAGGAGGATGAGGAAGTTTGGGGGTTTTGTTTGCTTATTTTTTTTCCCTTCAGTAGTATTCTTTTACAGTTTGGATGCCCAATGATAGGAAAACAGGGCTGAAGGATGTCCATGGCTGTTCCTCCCCACTGCCCTGCCCTGCTCTCACACTCAGTGCTCAAACACAAAGAGTGTATTCTGATTAATGCAGCCTAAGCAGGAAAAAGGGGAGATGACTCCATGATCTGGTGCATTAGTTGCTGCCTGCCCGAGGCCTCAGTTCCAGTTCTGTGTGCGGCATTTCAAGTGTGACAGAGCTTTGTCATGCCTCAATTCTGTCCTCATCAGAAAATGACAGTCTGAACACTGTCACTTGCTGTGGTTCTGGGAAAGTGCTGAAAAAAAACCCAGTTTCCAGCCCCAGATATTCCGATCCTCCAAGGCAGTGTCCTACAAATCTACTTACAGGTTCTTCCCTATTAGCTGTAAGTGCTGGAATGCTTTTCTAACACGAACAATGGTGATGTAAAAGGATAAAGCCAAAATATGTGCTCCTGTGGCTTTGCACAGTGTAGAATTAAGCGGCGTAATCCAAATAACATCTAGTGCTTTTATAGGGCTGTATGCATATGGCACAAATGGCAGCTAATTAAACTTTATATCCTGCCTACAAGATAAGCATGTAATTAGTATTACATCCTTTTTTATAATTAGGAGGCCTCATCCAAAAAAACGTGGCTCACAACCCATATTTGAAGGCAGTGACTCAGCCCGAATTAGGCTGTGGCGTGAAGACTGAGGAAATCGTGCTTTAGTGAGTGAAAAAAGCAGAGACAAAAGGTCGTGCTGGGATCAGGTTGCTGCGCCGGGACTCATCCGCTGGAAAACGCGGGCGGGTTAACTTTTACCATGGGGACGGTGCTGGGTCCCAGCCCGTGTGTCAGCCCTACGGGAGGCTCCGCTCTGTGCGCGACCCCCGTCTCCCCCAGCCTGCAGGAGAGCGTGAGGCTGGCAGCGGCTCCGCGCCGTGTTTCACGGCTGGCTGGACAGGAATGCTGCCCCGTTCGATCCGGGGCGCGCTGGCGGTGCGGAGCAGGGCTCGTGTCGCGCCCTCCTCGCCAGTGTCTGGGCGGGGGTAAAGAGGGAATTCCATTCAGCCGGGGATTACCGCAAACGGGTCTGTCTGCCGCAGCCTGGGCGGAGGGGGCACCGCGGGTTTGTACGTGCGGCGTCCATGCCCGGGGAGCGGCTCACCCGGAGCTTGGCGCTGTCATTCATGGTGGGAAAGGGTAGACTGGGATCCGTGGGGCCCGCGCTGGTGGCCTCTCCTGCTCTACTTCCCATTATGCACCATCCACCTTACGGCAGCCCGAGCCAAAACCACGATGAGGAGCAATTGCTTTGCGGGCTGCAGTTTGCTCCTGGAAGCTCGCGGCTGAGGGAAGGAGGTGACGAGGCAGCTGCTGCACCCCGGCCAAATTCCTGGCGCGTTCCTGAGGGAGATGGACAGCAGGGAGCAGCGGCTGGGTCTGTGCGCGGCTGCACAGCGCGGTCCTACCGATCGATGCCCATCTCCCTTGCTGGGCTGGAGGCGACCCGCTCGCAGGGATGCAGAGGAGGGGGCTCACAGTCCCTCTGTGCCAGCGCCCTCCACCACCGGCCGTGCCCAGGGATTAAGGGTTTAATTCTCAACTCACGCTGCTAAACCCGCAGGGAGTAATCCCCGCACGGGTGTTCAGCGGCACCGCGGAGAGGCCGGGCCCGGGTCCGGCCCGGGCGGTGCGGGCGGCTCTGCTGCAGGCCGCGGGACCGGTTTACACAGAGCCCCGCACGGGGCGGTCCGCGGGGAGCGGGCTGAGAGCCGGGCCCTGCGGTGACCCCGCCGCGCTCCCGGTGCCGCGGGCGGGGCAGGGCCGGGGCTCACCCACGACGCGGCCCCGGGCGCGGGGTGCTCGGGCCGGTCTCTCCCGCACGCCCGCAGCTGATTGGCTCAGCGGGAGGGACGGGCGGGGCTCGCCGGGGAGGCTGGGGGCGGAGCGTCTCACGCCGTGGTCGCCCATTGGCTGGAGGTGAGCGCGCGGGCGGGCAGCGGCGTGCGGGCCCTGCCCGGGCGGCGGCAGCAGCAGCAGCGGCTCCAGCGGCAGCTTCGGCCCCGCCGCGCCCCAGCGCTCCGCCCGCTCCGCTCCGCTCCACCCGCACGGCCCGGCTCTGCTCCGCTCCGCTCCGTTCCGCTCCACTCTGCACGGCTCGGCTTGCTCTGCTCTGCTCGGCACGACTTGCCCCAGCACGGCCGCTCCCGGGGCGCCACCGCGGCGGCGGCAGCAGCTCCGCGGAGGGGCGGGCTCCCGAGCGTTCCGGCTTTAAAAAGAACGTTAAATTTTCGGGTTTTGGGGTTAATTTTTACAACCTGGTGTTCTCGGCCGCGGCGGCCGCGGGCAGCATGGGGCTGCCGGCGCTGGAGTTCAGCGAGTGCTGCCTGGACAGCCCCCAGTTCCGGGAGCGGCTCCGCTCCCACGAGGCCGAGCTGGAGAAGACCAACAAGTTCATCAAGGAGCTCATCAAGGATGGGAAGTCGCTCGTGGCCGCCCTCAAGAGTAAGTGAGGGGCCGGCGGTGGCTCTGCCGGGGCCCCGCGCACCCCCTCGGCCCGGCCCGCTCTCACCCGCCTGCTCCGTGGCCTCCCGGTCCATCGGGGACCACCTGCTCCCATCCGTGTTCCCCGGCTCTGTGTTCCTCTGTTCCTCTCTGTTCCTCTGGCTGATCCGGCGGGTTAGGCCTGGTCCCGGCCCATAGAGATGTGCATGGTCCTGGTCCATTGGGATGTGCCTGTCCCCGGGTCCACTGGGACATTCATGGCCCAGCAGGTCCCGGTTCTAGGCCCTGAAGGGGTTGTGTTCTTTGAGGATGCTTTGGCTGGGCTGGGGGGTAGGTGCTGTTTCCCCCTGCTTGTCCTTCGTCCCCTCTCTGTTCAGGGTAGGGGACACCCAGTTCCCTTTTCTGGGCTCTGCCCGAGCTGCCCTCACTGGTGCCGTCCCAGCGTGTGTGTTGTGTGTGGGAGCTGCAGGCTGGGGCGCAAAGCTGCGTGCCAGTGGTTTGGAGGGGGGGGCGGATGGACACTGTGGGTCCGGGGCCAGGGAAACCCTGGCCTATGGCTGGCAGCATCCCGGTCCCCCTCAGTCCCAGCTGCTGTCCTCATGGTGGGGCTGGGGACGCGTTTGCATGGCCACCCCGTTGCCAGGGTTGGTTGGGCTGCTCCCCGAGGCTCTATTCCTGCTGCTCCCACCCCCACGGAGTTATTTGGGGATTTTCCTTTAAGTGTCTTTGGCCCAAATCTCATCACTTTCCTGGTCAGTTTCGTGTACTGAGTACTGGGGCACGGTGAGTTGTCACTTGCTGAGATTGCCCTTGTCTGCTCTGCTTCAGTGCTGTGAGGTGGGAGAGAGACACATCCACACAAACGTGCCCCGTGGAGCCCCCGTGGCATTGCCCATGACACACCAGCCTGGCCTTGGGGACATGGCACAGTTACTGTGGGAGCTGGTAGCAGGGTCACCCCTGGGGTGCACAGGCAGGTGATGCTAAGCGCACTGCTCAGTCCAATCCCAGCCAAGGGGCAGCCATGGGGCTGATCCCTGCTTCCCCATCAGCTCTCACACTGAGCCCCTTGGGTGCAGTTCCCCTGTGCTGGAGTAGCAGCTGGTAACATCTGGATTACAGGGACCCCCATTGTACCAATTCTTGGCATTCTGGGTTCATAAAACCCAGCCCAACAGCTGTTGGTGCATCTGTGGCTTTGCAGGTCTGAGTTGTCTTCTGCTGCTGCGTTTGCGTGTTGAGCTGAAGGCAGCCTGTGCCTGGAGCGTTCATTTTGTCACACAACAAATCCTACAGCATTGTTCTTCACTGAAAATACATTTTAGGAGCTAACTGGTAGGTCCCAGGGGTGCTCATCTCTGGGCTTAGTCATTGGGTACATTTAGTGAGTCTCTGGGTAGGTGCTGGCTGTGCCTTTGCCCCATCGTGCTGCAGGACAGGTATTTTTGGGTGTTCTGAACTGTGTGTGCTTGTGGCTGCCCGTGGGCTCCTGTCCCAGTGGCCGTGGCTGCGCTGCTCAGCCCCCGGGCAGGAAGAACGCTCGCCGGCCTCCGGAGATAAGGATGTTTTTATGGCTGAATTGTTTTGGAGCCTCTATTGAATGTGTTCCTGGATTAGACCTTAATTCCTGTGCAGGGCTGGGGTTTGTGGCACTGATGCCCAGGCTGTAGGGGCATGAATAGGGATGATTTTGCTGGAGTGTTAATCAGTGCCCAAGCACAGGCGCTGCCTGGGCCCATGGCCGCATCCCGTGTGTGTGGCTGCAGGTGCAGTGGGATTCTCCCCTCAGATGTGGTCTGCAGGGTGCTCTGGGAGGTTTGGGGGTCCATGGGGCAGGGGCCTGTGGGTGAGTGTCCCTTCCCTGCTGCGCTGCTCGGCTGCTCTGTGCATCCTTCTCCTGCTGTAAGAGTGACTTCACCACCCATGCAGCTGCTGGAGAGCCGTGATGCCTCTGACTTCTCCCACAGGCATGGGACAGGATCTGTCCCAGCTCTTCCCACGTCTGTTACCCTCGGTGTGCGATGGGTCTGAGCTCTGGCCATATTCCGTGAGCTATTACAGACCCTCCAGACACCCGTTAGCACAGAGGAAGATGCTCTGTGGTGGAGAGCTGCTGCGGGTGTCATTCCTGGGTTGGCACCGCTGTGACCTGGTGCAGTGGTACCCGGTAGCCGTTCCCAGCAATAACCAAGTTCTCCCTTCTCTTACCCACCTGTTATTTTGTCTCCAAGGGTTCATCTCCCCGTGGCTGGGCAGGGTGGCCCTATCTCACCGGCATTGCCTCGATGTGTACTCGTTGGCCACTGTGCAGGGTTCCTGGATACGGGGCCGGGCAGGTCCATGCAGCAGCAAACCCCTGGTAGCAGCCTGCAGCCGCTGGCGTGTGGGGCTCGGAGGTGTCTCAGCTCTTGGCACAGTGACCCAGCCTGCAACTGAAGTTACGTGGAGCCTTGGCAATATCCTCTCTCATTTTCCTTCCTCTTGAGTTCTCTGCTGAATGTTTCACATCCTCTTTGTTGTAAGACAGGCGCGAGGGGAACGTAACTCTTTGTGTATCGTCAAGGAGCGAGGTGGAGGGGTGGCTCGGATGGGGCTTCTGTTCCCTGCTGCCCTGCTTGCAGCCTCTGTGCCGCTGGAATTCACATTCAGTAGGTTGAAAAGAATCCTCATTTGCTGAAGGGCTGGTTTTGATGAACATCCTCTGATGCCAACGGCATCTCTGGAGTGTGTACATATATATATATATATATGTATATATATAGATACTGTTGGGTTTTCCCCCCCAGAGAGTGTCTGTGCCTGTTTCTATTGTCTCCCTTTGCTGCTTGGCTGGTATTAGGAGTGACCTGGTTTTCAGCAAAACATGTCCCTCTTCCTCCCTCATACATAAATTATTCAGAAACTTTTGCAAATGCAGAGACCTCAAGTGAGACATAAATAATGAACTTGAAGCCTGGATGCTGTGAAACTTGTTCTGCAGTGAAGGAGCTGTGGTGACCGTGGGTATGGGGGCTGCTGAAGCAGTTTGTCCCTTTGCATGTCCCCTGTGCTGTTGAATGGGGCAGGTGGGGAGCTGTGTCCCGGTGTGGCAGCTGCCTGTGTGCCAGCATCACCTCCAGCCCCTCTGCTTTGATGGAGAGGGATATAGAATCATGGAATCGTTTGGGTTGGAAGGGACCTTAAAGCTCCTCCAGCTCCAACCCCTGCCACGGGCAGGGACCCCTTCCACTGGAGCAGCTTGCTCAAAGCCCCTGTGTCCAACCTGGCCTTGAGCACTGCCAGGGATGGGGCAGCCATCTGGGCACCCTGTGCCAATGCATTGACTCCGGTCACCAAGATGATGCAGAGATGCTTTGCAGCTTGCTTTGGAACGCAGGCAGCACATGTGAGGATGGAGGATGTGGGGGTGCAGGCGGCTGGCAGCCATCGCCTCCCCAGTGCCGCTGCGGGGGGCTGAGCTGGGGCACCTTCCTCATCTTCCTCCACCTCCTTCCCACAGGCGCCGTGTCCCAGTGCCGGTGTCCCTGCGGCTGACGTCTCCTTGGGCGCTGGGGCTGCAGCCGGAGCCCTGCCACGTTTCTGCTCTCGGTTTGCTTTGCTTCTTCCTCCAGCTCCCAAGCTCTAATTTGAAGCCTCTGAACCCATCCCCGCCCCGGCGCAGGCTGCAATTTGTGTGGCAGGGCCGGGCTGGGGCTCTGCAAACCCCCTCCAGTGAGGGTGCCCATGGCCGGTATTCCCAAAGGGAAGGGCAGAGGTGTCCATGCTCCCAAAGCGTGCACTCGGGCCCATCTGGGGTGTGGGATCGTTTTTCCTCTGGGTGTTTTTGGCTGGGTCATTGCAGGGCTGTGGCTGGCAGTGGGGAGGGGCAGGACTGAAGGGGTGATGCTGGGGTGGACCTGGGCCCTTTGGCAGTGGGGAGCTCATCCAGCATCTTAGGGCATGTGCTGCAGCACTGGCTGCAGGTCTTGTGTCTGCTGTGTCCTCCACCAGTGTGCCCATTCCGGCTGGATGACAGCAGGAGGGATTGGCTATGGGGTTTTCCTGGGGCACATCCTGCTCCATGGCTGCCGTGCAGCTTACAAAGCGAAGTGGGGTGTTTATATAGCTCCTGGTGGTGCCATTGGTGTGCTGGGCTCTGCCCATGGACTGCACGCTCTGGGATGTGCTTGCACATGGATTCTGTTCCACATCGCAGTGGTCTCATGCTGAAACCGAGCCTTGATGCAGTGTCTGTGCCCATGGCTGCACCAGGCCTGGGGTTGGCACCGTCTCCGCAGCTCCCTTGGAAGCAAAAGCGAAACCTCTGTGCAGTGTTTAACCTGAGCAGTTAATTCCCTTTTGATACAAACAAGGCTCGGGTTAGTGATGAGGAAATGTTTGCCAATGCCTTTGCTTGCCCTCTGTCCCAGCCACCGCTGCCTTTCCCTGCCTGCTCTGTACACCCCCCGCTTGGCATGCTCGGTCCCCATGGAGCGGCACCCAGCCGGGGTGTGCTGATAGCTAACACAGTGGAACGTCCCTGTTTGCTTTGCCGGGGTGTGTTGGAGGAAGAACCGTGTCCGGGGCTGCTTCCTCACCTGGAGCTGTCTGGGGTTGCAGGTCCTTGTGCTGCAGGCACCCGTCAGCACTCGGGGGAGAAATGTGAAGCTCTTGGATCATCTCCATCCTTTTGCCCTTCTGGTCCCTGGAGAGAGGCAGTAACAGCCCAAACCTTCCCCTTGCCTGTGCACAAAGCAGAGGAGGGGGATGAGATATGGAGGCTTAGGGCTGCCCTTGCCAGGAATGGCCCTTATTTGTGCAGGTGTAAACGTTAACAGAGGCTGGACTGCAGGCTTGGGCTTGGAGGAGGAACAATGTGCTTTCTGGAGGGTGCAAAATACAAATGAACCCATTGGGTTGCGGTGGCCACTTGTGTTCAGTTCTGCTCTGGTTGTGCCGTGAAAAGCGGTGTTTGGTGCTGCCATGGAGCACTCCGTGCTGGATGGCACAGCCAGGCTGCCCCTGTGGCCACCGTGGGCTCTGCTGTGGCCAGCCAAGCAAACCACAGGGCTCATCTTGGGGTAAAGCACGTGGGTTTGAGGTTTGATTGTTTCCTGGCTTCGTTCACCCAGCAAAGGTGTAACGTGGCTCCCCCCCAGTCAGGGTGTGTTCCCCCCCCTCCTTCTGGAGGGCCATAGGAAATGTTTGGTGTGGTGTGGGGAATACTTTGTGCTATGGAAGGGGTACATGGGTACAGCTCAGCCAGTCCTGTGCCAGCAGGGCTGAAGGCAAAGAGGACTTCCTCCTCCTTTGCATGACCTGTGTGACTTGTGCAGTCACATAGTTAAAAGCTTGTCTGGTATTTCATTCAAACGAGGGTAGTACAAATTATAATGCTCTGCTTTATTTTCAGCACCAGCTGAAAGCTCCTCCTCTTCCTCTCCAGTGAAAACTAGCAACAGGAATGTATTCCTGCCTGGGAGATGCTCTTTGGTTTTGATGCAGGGTCTCAGCCATGAGCCTACCCTGCATGGCTCAGCCTGATTGTGAGAAGGAGAACTTGCCCTGCTGGGGTGGTGCAGGGGTTTACCTGTGTGCACGGTCATGATCTGCACAGGAGGTTCCTCATGACATCCCCAGGGATCATTCACCCATCTCCCGGGGGTCTCCTGGGTCCCTCCACACACAGCCACGACCCCTTGGTGCTGGTGTGTTTGGGGACTGATGGAGTGAGCTCCTCGAGTCCTGTACCAGCCACTTCACTGGAGCTCCGTGTGAGCTGCTCTCTGTGGCTGGATGCAGCTCTTGGCAGCACTGAAGAGGGAGGCTGGTGAGCAGAAGGGTTTGGGCGTGCAGGAGAGCCTGTGTTCCTGATTGCATCTTTCAAATTACGCTGGCAGAAGGCTCATTAACAGGGCTTGAAGAGCTTTTTAATGGGAGTGTGCCACAGAGCACCTCTGGGCGCATGTCCCGACACACTGGTGTGGTGATGGTGTCTGGAGATGCTGGCTCTGTGCATGCTGCTGCCCGGCTGTGGCACTGCCACTGAGCAGGTACCAGCGTTGGGTTAAACTCAACCCATTTGAGTTAGCAGGGGATGGACCAGGGTGGTCCAAGTGGTGCCCACAGCGTGCATGGCATTACCTGTGTGCCTGGGACACGGACTGGGAATGCGGCCTGCTTTGATTCCCTCCTGCCCTTTCGTTTTCCCTGTCTTTGGGGGTGGCAACTCACGATGACATGGAAAATGCATGCGAGGAAGTGCGGTTCCCATGGTTGCTGGGAGGAGGGCGGGAGGCAGCGGTGGCACTCCGCTATGTGTCCCTGTGCTGTATGCAGGTTGGTGCTTCCCCGAGTGATCCAGCTGGGATGGGATGAGTTGTGCTGCCGGAGGGGACCGCTGACCCCTCTGCTTTCACCCCCTGCCCTCAGGCACCCTGAAATGCTTGTGTGCTGCTCCCTGAAACCCAGGGAGTGATGCCACAGCCAGAGCAGTGTCCGTGCACACCACAGGAGAGCTCAGGGGGTTTGCATTCCTCTACCCAAGCAAAGGGGCTTCAGAAACCTCCTCCCTATCAATGGCAGAGTGGCCAAGCAAATCCTGCCTGTGCTGGTTCTGTTTTGGGGTGTTTTGGGCAGCCAGGACAGCCAGAGGATGGGATTTGCTTGGTATCCTTTGCAGTGCTTGGGGTTTTCAGTATCTATCCACTGGGTTTAAGCAGACCCGAAGGACCCAGGTTTGGATGCAGTGTGGTGAGTAGCTGTAGCGTGACGGCGGTGGGTGGGAGGGGGGGCAAGGCGAAGGGAAGCTCATACCCAAACCTGCACAGCTTGTTCACTCCTTGGTGTGAATCATCCCTCCCTCCTCCCCCGGGCACGAGCGGCTGCCACCGTGGCCAGCAAAGCTGGGATGCTCTCCCTGTTTTCCTGGCACATTCCCTGCACTGAAGCGCTCCCACCTGCTCCTCTTCATCGCTCTGTGCAAGTGCCTGGTGGCCCTGGCCCTGTGGCTGCATGCTGTTGATGAGGCATGCTCATTAGGGCATCACCTGGATCATAACAGCAAGCATGGTCTCACGGCTTGGAGGAACTGGGAACTGTTCTTCCCTATCTCCGCTCCTGCCTGGTGGTGGGAGCCTGGGGGTCACGGCGTGCCTGGGATGCGGGGTGCGGGGAGGGCTGGTGGCCACAGGAGCTCTGCGGAACGGGGACTGCAGTGCAGGGGGGGAAAGGGGCCGTCTCCGCGGTGATGCCAAGCCGGTTCCTAGCTGGAGCCTGTGGGAAGCGCAGCAGCCTCCGGACCATCTGCCTGCGGCACGTGGAGCCGTGCTGCGCGGGGGCCGGCGCTGCCTGCGCCAGCGATGGGCTGGCTGGCGGCGGCCGCATCGCCCTTGCCGCGGTGCTGCCCATGGCACCCAGCACCCATCACCGCGGGGCACGCTCTGCCCCACAGCAGCCCGGTTAGCTGACCCTTCCTTCTGCGTTCTGTGGCTGCCCCATCCCTGGCAGTGCTCAAGGCCAGGTTGGACACAGGGGCTTGGAGCAAGCTGCTCCAGTGGAAGGGGTCCCTGCCCGTGGCAGGGGTTGGAGCTGGAGGAGCTTTAAGCTCCCTTCAACCCAAACCAGGCTGGGGTTCTGTGATTCTATCATGCGTGATGATGTGCTTGGGGATGTTATTGCAACCTGTGTTCAGTTGCTGTTACCTCGGTGCACTCGAAGTGCTGCCTGTGGTGTGCCTGTGCGCACACCCACGGGCTTTTCGCTGTTAGCCGTTTCTAATCCTGCATCAGTATCTCAATGAGGGAAAGGTAAAGTGTTCCCTGCTCGGGGCGAGTGACCTGTAAAATAAGCTGGCGTTTGCCTTTTCAGCAGTGCTGCAGGGAGAGTGTTCCTTTGCTGGGTCTGTTTCTTTTTCCAGCTGAAACAGCATCTGTCCTGAGTGATGCCCTTGCTGAGTGCTGGTGCTTAGCAATGTTCTACAGCCCAAAACCCCACTGCAGAGCAGGGTGCTTGGGCGGCTCTCCCCTGCCTTCCTCAGCATGGCTGGGGCAGCAGCAGCCCTTGCAGGGTTTGGGGATGGCTCTGTCCTCACTCTATCCGTGAAGGCCAGGAGGAGGCCCATGTTAAGGGCAGTGATGTGCCCCGTGTGCTCCCCCGGGCTCTGCTGCAGGTTTTGATGTGTTTCTGTATTTTCCCTGCCGAAGCAGGAAGAATTGAGTCACTCATTTGCCAGTGATGTTCCTGTGAGCGCGGTGGGATCCTTCCTGCTCTTACAGCTGAGGTGGGGAGCACCAGAGACAAAAGGATTTCCGCAGCCTCCTTGGGAGGAGAAGGAAGCGGGCTCCTGCAAAACCGCTTTCTGTGCCTCTGGGAGCTGACCCCACTTTCCTGCCCTGCCTGTGGGCACACCAGGTCCTGGTGAGAGCCAGTGAGGGGCTGCAGCCCCCCGGGACGTGGGCCCTGGCACTTGGTGGCTGCTGACAGAGGTCAGGACAGACGGGGCTTTGCCCCGTGCTGCAGGGATGTGCTGGAGGGACTTGTCCTGCCCATGGAAATGGGAGCAGGTCCCCTTCCTATCTACTGTGGGATCCCTGGAGAAATCAAGCCAGCTCCCTTCTGGCCCACCTATTAACTAATTAGCTTTAATAAGGAGCTAATCCAGTGTGTGGCTGGGGCCTGAGGCAATCTGTGCAGTGTCTGGCTGGGGGCTCTGCCAGCACCCTCCATCCCCATGGCAGGAACCCCCTTTCGGTGACCCCCTCCCGGCCTTCTGCTCTGCTAATGGTCATTGCCTCTGTCAGGAGCAAATTTCTTCTGGATTAGCATCCCCTAAATCGATTAGCTGTCTCGGGCAGGGCATTTAATTCTAATGAAATGTGATTCCAGGCTCCAGTCGATGAAATATTGTGGCCATGAGGGTAAAGTAACCTGGGCCTTTCCGTGGGTTGTTCCAAGGGGTGGGGAGGAGGGAAACCAAAAAGGCTCAGAGGAGAAATGGTAACTAGCAAGGCAGTGCATTGCACTACCACAGACTCACTGGGGGATCATGAGGAGCTGTGAGTAAAGCGTGGCGTTTACATCCTGCTTCGGAGTTCACTCACAGGCACAGGGATGGTGGCATTTGCACAACCTGCCTGGAGCAGTGGCAAGGGGTACAGTGGGGTAAACGCTGTATTAGAATCCTTGTTGCCTGGGAGAAACTGGGAATATCCTTCCTAGTTCCAGGGCAGCTGGTCTCTGGATGTTGACATCCCTCTCTGTGTAACAGCGCCGTTCCCAAATGCTTGGTTGTGGTGGGGGATTTTCACTGATGCTTCCTCACGTTTTTTGCTTGGCTGTTGGCTGCCGTTGGGAATGCCGGCTGGGGCGGTAGTTTTCCATTTCATTACCGTGTCCCTGAAGTTCTCCAGGCACTTAAGCCCTCACCTGGTGTTTGCTCTTTCGGCGCATCCCCCCTCTGTGTTTGAGGGCTGCATAGTTACACTTGGTTTTATCCGGAGCCGTTGTCTGCTCCCACCTGAGCTCCCGGCCGCTGCAGGTTGGGATGGCCTGGGGGGCTCTGCCCTAGAACAACACCAGGATGTGAACAAAAATAAGCACAGGGCAAAGTGCCAGACATGGCGTTTGGTGGGGAAGTGGAGAACTCTCATTGGGTTTGCTGCTGGGTACATGAAGTGCTCTGTGTGTCCAGGGCCAGCACAGGACAGGGGTGGCACCCCGAGTAGTGGATGGGCTGTGATGAGGAGCCATAGGCAGCGATGCTCTGGGGGCTGTGGGAGGATGGGGATGTTGCCACATTGATGCACAGCACCAGGAAGCCCCCTGAGGGCTCAGTGTGGTGCTGGTGGGTTGGAGGGTGGCTGTGCCCATCCGGTGTGCTGGTGTCACAGAGGGTGATGCTCAGCCTGGAAGCTGTTTTCTGGGGTGTGGGTACCTGGCTTTGGGCCCTTTATCTTCAAGTGCCATCCCAGGGCTTCACAGCGGTTCTGAGGCGCTGCGGGGCAGGCAGCTCAGCCCCCCTGTGCTCCTCGCTGGGAGGAGGCCATGGTTAGGAAGTGCCTCCACAGCTGCAGACATCTGTCTGCTCAGCCTGTCCCAAGCGGGGAGCCTTTCCGGGCATCACTGCGTCACGCATGGGGTTTGTGTTCTCCCTCGTCCTGACCGCAGGTAGAGGCTTCTCGCAGCGCTCTGCAGACCCGGCCCATGCGGCTGCACCGCAGCAGCTCCTGGGTCTCTCCAGCCTGTTTGTCCTCCCCAGCATCACCTCCCTCTGCTCGTCTCCTGTCGGTGAACCCAGAGCTGCGGCAGCTCCTTACACATCTCCTTCCTGTCCACAATGAACCTGGTTAATGCAGAACGAGGCAGGGCTGAGTGATGCTGAGCACTACACAGTGTGCTTGTTTGGTGTGTGGTGGTGTGTTTTTGGTGTGTGGTGTGTGTTGCTTTGAGTGATGCTGAGCACTACACAGTGTGCTTCGCTTTGAGTGATGCTGAGCACTACACAGTGTGCTTCGCTTTGAGTGATGCTGAGCACTACACACTGTGCTTTGCTTTGCGGCGGCTACGCCTGAGAAATCCTGTTTGGGCAAGCAGAGAAAATGGCCCAGAGTTTCCATACGGGGCAGGACAGACGGGAGCCTCCCTGCATCTTCCTTTCCCGAGGGATGGAGAGGTTGTCGAGCCCATTGCTGTTTGGGGTTCATGTGCAAGGCATTGAAGTGAGGGTCCCCTTGGCTGTGACTCTGGGCAGCGGTGAAGATCGCTTCATTAATGAAGCTGCTTTATTAAGCCAGCCCTGCTGCCTTGGCCAGTTGCTGTCCCACCAGTGGTGCAGGGGAGCAGGCAGATCCCTTTGCATGCGCTGGGTTTCTGAAGGATCTTGGCCATGGTGAGATAAAGATCTGAGGAGTGCTAAGAAAAGCTGAACAGGAAGGATGGAGCGCGGCGGTGTCAGGGGCAAGGCGGGCTCTGAGTGTCCAGGAACTGGGAAAGTCAGGGCTGGACCCGGTCAGAGGAGCGGGGGGGACAAGGGTGAGGGCTCTCCTTAACCAGCAGCTTCCTCCAGCCAGGAGGCGGCTGCTGGGAACAGAAAAGTGGCCGGAGCAGCGTGAGTCAAAGGAAGCGGCTTCTCGCCTCCAGGAGCCCTGAGCCCCCGCTGCAGGATGTCCCCTGGGTCCAGCAGTGCTCATGGTGTTGTCAGCAGGTTCCTGGTGTTGCCAGCAGCCTGACTGCCAGCCGCCACCGCTGCAGGCTGTTTTGAGCAGGGTACCAAAATGCTTGTTGCAGGTTTGGGCCATTTCTAGCAGGGGTGACAGCAGGAGCAGGCACAGCCTTGTGCATCCCTCAGCAGCCGTTCCTGAGGGCCCCACACAGCTCTGATCTCCCTGAGCTGTTTCGGCTGGTTTAAAGTGTTCTGTGAAGTGGCTTCTCTCCCCTGGGGCTGGGATGAGCTGTGCCCAGGGCTGCAGCCAGGAGCGGGGGCTGAGGCCAGGCTCCTGCCTTCTCTGTGTGTTGTAGAAGGGACTGCCTTCCCCTGCCCTCCAACGTGAGCGATGACCCCAGTCCACATACGAGGTAGGGGCTTCCCTTTTGCTTTTTCTCTTTTAAATCTGTCCCTTTCCTCTCCGGGCACAACCTGCCTGGTGACACATGGGCAAAGGCAACCGCTGCCAGCAAACTCTCCTTTTCCCCTTCTCCTTCACACAGGGCTGCTGAGGGCAGACACCTCCAACCTCAGCTGCCACGGGCAATGGGTCACCCTGTGCCCTTTGGATGTGAAACCTCCTCCATCTTCCTGGAAATGAAGCCATCTCTCCAGGAGACCCGATGGTCCTTCTGGGTTGGATCCCTTGGATCCTCAGTGCCTTTCACCAGGAAGCTTGGGAAGCTTTGCAGACGCGTCCTGGCCTGGCAAGGTTCCCAAGATGACTCCAAACGCTCTTGGTTTGGGGGTGTCAGGATGACGTGGCTGGGTGCTGGGCTGGTGGGCAGCGGGGGATAATTGTAGCTGCAGAGCCGGGCGGCCCTTCCGAGGGCTCGCTTTGTATTTCACGCAGCACAGATCGTTTATCTCTTCAAATACCACGGGAATCATTCCTGTCTTCAGCGTGTTGCTCAGACCTGATCCGCTGTTCGAGCCCACCAAGAGTCCCATTCATCCTACAACGGGCTGGCTCTCTGTGCCTCTGGCAAGCATTCTGCCATAGGAAGCCACGCTGAGTGTGTGAAGCGAGGCATATGGTGATGCCTGGGCTGGGCAGCGGTGCTGCCTGCTCCGATGGTTGTAGGAAAAGGCCGAGCAGAAGCTGCGGCACCTCCTGGATCTTCAGTCCTGGATGGGTGGTTCAGTTCTGTTGCTCTGCAGCACATCTGAGCAGTTCTGGAGTGTTCTCCCTTGAAACACGGTTTGTGTTTGGAAACTGTCCCTGGTAAAAATGAAGTTCTGGGGTTTAGGACCCCCCAGTGTGTGCTCTGTGTGTGGTAAAGGCATTGAAATGGGTTTTGGAGGAGTTGTAGGGCAGCAGCAGTGATGCTCTCCCTGCCTTGGGGAGTCCCATGTGGGGACTGTGCCTGTTTCACCCATCCTTGGGGGTCTCTGTTTGGGTTTGGCACCCTCAAACCTTGATCTCCAGCATGTACCAAGCCAGGGCAGCCTTTCCATGGGCTCTAGTGCACGAACATGAGGGCAGAGGCTGCTGCTGGAGGTGGGGCGGTCTCTGCTCATCTGGTTTCATGTATTTACTTGAGTGATGAATCAGAGGGAACCTGCCCGCAGCTGCAGTCCTGTCCTAAACCACTGCTGAGCTCCAAGTGCCTGCTGGAGGAGTTATTTAATAACTGAATCACTGCTAATGAGGTAAGAAAGCAGCCTGGGGATGGAGCTGGGTGCAGAGCATCGTGGCAGCGAGTGGGGCTATTGCTGACCTGCGCTGGGAGGCACAGAGGGAGGATCCAAACCTTTTGGAACCAGTGAAGCATTTACCAACACTGCCCTGACGCTGCGTGCTGACCCCAGCAGTGCATGGGCTGGGTCTGTATCAGGGCTACATTGAGATGCTGGCGGCTGCAATGCTGATTTCCAGGCATGAGCTGCTTGTTGCTGGATCCCTGCAGGAGCTGTGGGGACGTGGTGCAGTCAGAGCATCCCATCCTCTGCAGCCTGGTGTGCTGCTTGCATGCATCTGTGGGCCAGATCCAGCACTGACCTTTCCCAGCCTCTATCCCTGGGCATCCATGAGCACTGGGACATGTTGCATGACCCCACTGCTGTGCCCACAGCCCTGTCTCACTGGGTGGCTGCTGGCGATGGGTGCTGGCTGTGGCGCAGACACCATATTGCTGCTTTCTAAGCACCCTTGGCAGGCCATAATCCGCCTGTTTTGGTGCTGATTAGAGCGGCTGTTCCCTGGATTACCGGTCCTGGCTGGCTCCTGCCCACCACAGGGTGCTCAGTGTGACTGCTGCAGTGGTGTGGGGCTGTGGAGGTGCTGCTGGGGTGACTGAGTGGGATGTGCCGTGTTCTGCTGTGTCTGCAGCCACTGATGACCCCAGAGCTGCCTAAAGGGGCTGCAAGAAAGCACAGAGAAGCTGTGGCTGCCCCATCCCTGGCAGTGCTCAAGGCCAGGTTGGACACAGGGGCTTGGAGCAAGCTGCTCCAGTGGAAGGGGTCCCTGCCCGTGGCAGGGGTTGGAGCTGGGGGAGCTTTAAGGTCCCTTCAACACAAACCAGGCTGGTGTTCTGTGGGGGCTGGAGGCAGATGGACCATGGTGTAGACGCAGGTTTGTTTTGAGAAGCTTTAAGGAACTTGTCCAACCCACAGTGGGGGGGAGCTGGTGGCTTCTGTCCTCATGGGTGGCAGTGGGAGTGTGGTCACCTCCCCAGTGAGGGGCTGTTGGCGCTGCGGGCTGGTGACAAGGCAATGCCACCATGGGCAGCCCAGAGCGAGGGGTCTGCAGCTCCTGCCCTGCCAGGGATGGGACCCAGGACCCTCCATCCCTCTCCCGAGCCTGCTGCTCCCTGCGTTCCCTGCTGCAGGGGAAGGAAGGGGCAGGAGTCTCGGTTCCTGTTGTCCCATTGAGCATTAAATATAGGCTGTTAAGCAATTTTCTTTGCAGGAAGTGTAGAAATACCGCGCTGTGTGAGCACAACCCCGACTCACACCAAGAGTGCTGGAACTTGCCTTGCAGCGTGCAGCCGGCCTCATCAGCATCCTCTGCCTTCCCCCTTTGCAGCAGCATTAACCCTTCGCTCCTGGCCTCCTCAGTGGGTTTGTCTTTAACACAAACTGTCTGCAGCACCCTGGCAGAGCGGTTTTTGCTTTTCCCAGCTTAAATGGTGGAGAGTCAGCTTTGGGGACAGCCCTGCTCTCTGAGCCACCAGTGCAGCCTTTTCCCTGGCCAACCTGGGCTTTGGAACGCTCTCTGGCAGGGAGCAGGGCCAGGCAGGAGGGGACATCAACTGAGGTCTCATTTTGGTGTGTTGTGGTTCCCCTCTGTGTCCTGTGTTTGCGTTTTCCACTTGTCCATCCCAGCCAGGAAGAGCACACACGTGGAGGAGCTGCAATCTCCTCTCACCCCCTTATGAATTCTGATGTAAGGGGACAGCTCCTGCTGTAGGTCTGCCCAGGCTTTCCGGTTCCAGTGCACTTTGTCTCTGTGCTCCTTCTGGGAAAGCCTGGAAGTGTTTTAAACACTGCGCACGAAGAAGGGATCGTAGGGATGTTGTACAGAGGTGGGATGTCCTGGTGAGGAGCAACCGTAGGGGAAGAACTAGAAGCTGGTGACCAGGAAAGAGCAGCTCGAGGCAGGGCTGTGGTGCGAGGGGTTCCCCCAGTGTGGCTGAAGCTCCATGTGCCGGGTCTCCCAAACCAGGGATGGGCTAGATCCCCTTGGTGCTGTACGTGTGGAGGAGGGTTGAGATACCACGACATCTTTCTTCTATAAATGGCCTTTTTCAGTAGTTCCAGATTTCTTTGGAAGGGGCTTTTTATGTTCAAACCCAACCACTTCAGTCTCATTGCAGGAGCAGCAGCCGCTTCCCAGAAGGATTTAACTCTCAGTAGCTGAGGAGGAGGAGGAGGGACATGGGGGTGATCCGGGAGGATGCACAGTGGGAGAGGCAGGCTGAGCCCTGAGCCAGGCGGGAGGGAGGAGGGATAGGCAGAGGGGTCAGCGGAGGTGAGGATGAGGAGGACTGCGGTAGCAGTCAGGCAGCAGAGAGGAAAGGAATGGTCATGGATGGGGGCCGTGGGGCAGGATGGTCCCGTGCTGGAGCTGCCAGGAGGGCAGGCTCTGGGGCAGCACAGGTAGCAGGGCCACCCTCCAGAGGAGGGTCCAGGGAGGGGGTTACTCGTGCTCGAGAGGAAGCAGAAGTTTCTGTCGGGCTCGGTGGGGTTTTGGGTTTGCCCCTCCGTGATGCTGGGGATGAAGCAGGCTCAGGAGCTGAGGGGCATGGATGGGCCGTGCTGCTTCCCCATGTGCCCTGCATACGGTGCAGGAGCTTCGGCTGCTTCCACTGCAGGGGTTTTGTCCTAAATCATAGACAAGAGGTTCAAGCTTTTAGGATGGGATGGTGGGAATAACCGTGGCACAGGGAGGGCAATGGGGCCTCCTTGTTTGCCCCCAGAGGTACGGGTGCCCCTCGCTCCTTTTCTCACTGAGCCTGCTGTTAAATTTAGCATCCACTTTGTCCCTGCAGCTTGGCTGTGTCGCTCAGCGAGTGGCTGGTAGCGATGCTCCCTTATCGCTGTCGCACCAGGAGTTATCTCCTTCTCCCCCTGCCTCTCCCTTGCCTATTTATAAGCACCATGGGCCATGGCTGTTGGGTGCTGCCACCTCTAAAGGCTCCTCAGCTTCATCCCTGTGCCTGCTCCCTGGGGCTCCCCAGCCTCCTCCTGGCTCTCCTCAAGGAAGCACAGCCCTGGCTGTATGGAACATGGGCAGGGCATTGCTGGGTCCACAGTGTGTGGTGGGGAGAGCGTGGCTGGGGCTGATGGGCAGCACCGAGCTGGAGGAGAGGAAACGGCTCCTTAAGTCATGAACGTCATCCTTGTTATTACTGTGGAGGAGCAGGAGGCTGCTGGCTCTGGGGACCGGGTTCAGGTCCCTGAGCCCTCCGGCTGCCCCGGCGAGCAAAGGGGCTGCTCTGCTGCAGCAGCAACAGCACAGGAGAGTGGGGACTCTGCCCATGGGTGCTGTCAGCCGGACCCTTCCCCTTGTGTCCTGGTGTACCCGAGACCTGCTAGGGGCTGTCCTGGTGCCTCTGGTGCCCTTGGCCTGCTTTACACCATTGGTGCTGGAGCAAACCCTACCTGTCCTGTGAGTCCCTCTTTTAAACACTAGCAGGAGCATCCTGGAAAGCTGCCCCAAACCCCACAGGGCCTGCTCCTGTTGCTGCAGGTGGAGGCTGTGAAAGTGCTCTGCGCATGGGTCCCCATGGCCATGGCCCCTTCGAGAAGCCTCTGCTCTGCTTTTCCACTGGGAAAGCTCCCAGTGCTTTCCCCCTCCCTGCCAGGTTTGCTGGGTGGGTTCCTGCTGCCTTAGGAAGCAGTGGCGTGAAGGCAGCGGGATTGAGCTGTGGGCAGGATTAGCTCTGGAGCTTTAAGCAGAGACACTCTGAGAACAGCTTTAAAGCTTGGAAAAAGCTTATCCCATGGGAAAAGCAAAACCCCTTGATTTCTTCTGCGGTTGGCTGTTGGTGTCCAAGAGGAGGAAAGGGGCTTTGCTTTGTGTGCACGCATGTGTTTTCTGCCTGTGCTTGGGGAGGGGAAAGAGAAACGCTGAGTTTTTTGACTCTGGGGAAAGAAATGCACAGGGGGATGAGCACTGCATCTACTACTGCAGTCCCTTGTGTTGCTCCAGTTCATGGTCCTCTCCCAACCTGTGGCCTTGCAGTGCCCAGGATCATGCACCTGCATGTGCAGGGTTATGGGGTCAGCCTGAAAAGCCAGTCCTGGATCCGCTCAGGTCGCTGCAAGTAAGAACTTAATAGGCTTCAGGTCTCAGAGGGTATCTGCAGCTTGGAAAGCAATAAACCTCTGCGTTACCAGCCGTGCGTAGGGTCTGCCTTCAGCAGGGCTGGATGCCTTCAGCATCACTGCCACTGCCCCATGGCTCTGGGCTTCAGCTCCCGCATGGTTCTCATGGTGCTCTGAGGTTTCAACTCCTGTGGTGGGAGCCCCACAGAGCCCTGCCACTGGGGTGGGTGCAGGAGAAGGGCAGTGCTCTCAGGGCTTACCTGGTGATGGGTGCCTCCGTGGGGACTCGTGGCTGGGATTACTGCCCGCCTGCATCGTGCTCTTGGTGGGCTCTTTCCTCTCCTAACGTGCTTCCTCTCCTGCTCCCTGCAGACCTGTCGGCAGCCAAGCGCAAGTTCGCTGACTCCCTCAACGAGTTTAAGTTCCGCTGCATCGGTGATGCTGAGACGGACGATGAGATCTGCATAGGTGAGTGCTGGGGCTGGTGCCACCGGGGCACTGAGGCTCCAGAGCCCTGAGCTGAGCAGGGCGTGGGGAAAAACTAGTGGAAGGTGTCCATACCCATGGCAGGGGCTGGACCTAGGTGAGCTTTAAGGTCCCTTCTAACCCAAACCAGTCTGGGATTCTCTTATTTCTCCTGATGTAACATCAACAAAACCTTCCTAAGGAAATCAGTTGTCACTTCGTGGCCTAAATCTATCCCTGCCAAATAGGAGAGCAAGAAGATTGCCTGTATCTGAATCCATCTAGATTATCCATCCCTTTTGCACTGGAGGGCAGGGATCTTGGGACGTGGTTGTGGCTAAATGCACTGTGAAAGGCTGTGATGTGAAGGAGAGGAGCAGCAGCCTCACTGGTGGCTGCAGCAGCACAGGACCCATCAGGAGCCAGCAGCACAAAGCCTGACTCCCCATAGAGCTTCTCATGGTGCAGGGTGGCAGCTTCAGCTGCTTGGCTCCGTGTTATCCCACTTCTGCCTCAGCTGAACTTTCAGAGCTTACTGTGCACATCATCTGGAGCCTGGAGAGCAAATGAGCTTTAGCCCTGATTTAATGTTGCTTGTTTATTTGTGCCCAGTCTCTCAGCAAAAATAGCATCCCCTGCTGCGATGCACACTGGTGAGCTACCCCTTGTGTGCTGAGCACGATGAGGTCAGTGCTGAGCCATAGGGCTGTTTGGTGACTGGCTGTTGGGTAGGGCAGGTTTGAGGTGAAGGTGCAGTGTTCCTTGCTGGAGCAGGGAACATGGTGCTGAGGGTGCTTCCCGACGAGCAGCTTCTGTAGGAAGCCTTTCTAGGGGGAGAGCAATGGCGATAAAACCCCTCGACCAACCAACCCTTCAGAACACAAACCCACCCCCATGTTCAGTCCCTCTCTAATGTAAAACATTAAACCCTGACTGTGCTGGTGTGTCCCTTGCAGCCAAGTCTCTGCAGGAGTTTGCCACGGTGCTGCGGAACCTGGAGGACGAGCGGATGCGCATGGTACGGGCATGGGGCGGGTGGTGGCACTGGAGCACTGCGCCTGTGAGCCCGGGGGGGAGAGCAGAGGGAGGGAAGGGTGAACTTGGTGGGGGAACACTTGAAGAGCATCAGTGTCTGGCTGAGGGGTGATGTTCAGTGCTGGGGTGAGGAGTGGGGTTGGTACAAGCTCCCCTGCCTCCCTCAGCGGGGCTGCAGTGGGGTTTGTGTGGGGCAGGCTGTGGAGCCACACAGATGTGTGGGGCTGGGCAGTGCTGGCGGCTGAGCTGTGCCTGTCTGTGCCCCCAGATCGAGAACGCCAGCGAGGTGCTGATCACGCCGCTGGAGAAGTTCCGCAAGGAGCAGATCGGGGCTGCCAAGGTGAGCTGCTCCTGCTGCACCGGCTGCTGCCTGCGGGGACAGAGCCCAGGGCTGCTCGCGATGGCCATGGGGGTGCCCAGGCCCTGGTGCACTGCGGGGTGCTGGGCACAGGCACTGTAGGAGATGGCTCACTGCTGCAGGATGGACATGGCAATGATCCTTGGATGTTGCCTTCTTGGATCCTTCCACTCCTTGGAAAGTGCCTCAGTGTTCCAAGTTCACCACAACCAAGTACATGCCAAGGGCCAGGAATCACTTGCCGGTCAAAGTAAAGTGATTTTCCTTACTCCAAGCAAGAATTAGCATTTTCTTAGTGGGGTTCCAGTCGCCTGAGCCCCCCTGCTCTGTGCTCCCCACCCTGGGACCGTCACTGAGCAGCTACACAGGGATTCGGGTGGCTTCTGGCAGGATGGGTGAGCCCGGGGTGGCTGTGAGACAGCCCGGCCCCCCCTTGCTTTCCTGCCTTTGTTCTGGAATCCAACCCCTGTCTGCGGCTCTCCTGTTGTTATAACAACCTGCTGCTGCCTGCAGGAAGCACATGCCAGCCCATGGGGCTGCGTTCGCATGGCAGCGCTGTGCTGGCTCGGGGGCAACCCTGCACAACCAGGCTGTCCTGGTTCACCCAGCTGGCAATGAGGACACAAAGGGGTCAGTCAGAAAGGAGCTGGTTGTTAGCAGGTGTCAGAGGTGGGTTTCATACCAACCGATGCTGTGGGGATGCTCATGGCTCCCTGAGGTTGTGTTCACCATCACACTTCTTGTTCTGTTTTGTAGGATGCCAAAAAGAAATATGACAAGGAGACCGAGAAGTATTGTGGCGTCCTAGAAAAGCACCTAAACTTGTCTTCTAAGAAGAAGGAATCCCAGCTACAAGAGGTGAGAGCAACCTCTGGTTTTCCATGGCTACCTGTAACTGGGGTGAGCTTTTTGGATGCTTTACACAGCTCGTAGCATTGGTTCTCCTGGCTGTAAACTCATTTTCCCCTCATTCTGGCTGCAAGTGGTGGGTTTTCTCCTCTGCCTGTAATCAAAGGGGTCAAAGATGTTTTGGTGAGTGGATCAGAGAGATCCCAGAATAAATAGCAGTCATAAAGGAGAAAGAATATTTAATTATAGAGTGTGACAGAAAGGAACTGGTTCTGCTGCAGGCTTCCCTTGTGCCAGCACAGATCATGGATGTCTGGCTTCCTTCTCTGAAAGTGGCTGCACTGGCTTTGGGCTTCCTGGGGGGAGTGATCAGGCTTAGTGCCTTTAAACTGCTTTGGGAGCCTATTACTGACTTGGGACGTAGTCAGCTGCTGTGCCAAATGCCCTTACTGGATGAGAATGCTGAGCTCTCTATCACTTCTTCCAAGTTAGGAATTCCTTGCCTTGGCCCAGAGATGGGTTGGTCCCTGCAGGATGCCCTTGGGGTGGGAGCCCCATGCAGCAGGGCAGTAGGATGCGGTGCAGATGCAGGCAGTGGCTGGGTGCAGGATGCTGTGCGGGATGCTGGCAGTGGCTGGGTGCAGGATGCAGTGCAGGTGCAGGCAGTGACTGGGTGCAGGATGCAGTGCAAGTGCAGGCAGTGGCTGGGTGCTCGATGCAGTGCGGGATGCAGTGCAGGATGCTGTGCAGGTGCAGGCAGTGGCTGGGTGCAGGATGCAGTGCAGGATGCTGTGCAGGATGCTGTGCAGGATGCAGTGCAGGTGCAGGCAGTGGCTGGGTGCAGGATGCAGTGCGGGATGCAGTGCAGGATGCTGTGCGGGATGCAGTGTAGGTGCAGGCAGTGGCTGGGTGCAGGATGCAGTGCGGGATGCAGTGCAGGATGCTGTGCGGGATGCAGTGCAGGTGCAGGCAGTGGCTGGGTGCAGGATGCAGTGCGGGATGCAGTGCAGGATGCTGTGCGGGATGCTGGTAGTAGCTGGGTGCTGCTGCGGCTGGCTCAGGCTGAGCAGCGCTGGCGGCTGGTGCCACCTGCCGGCACTTTCCACCCCGACAACGATTCGGTGTTGCCTGGAGGCAGCGGGAGGCTGGAGCCTGCCCCCAGGCTCAGGTGCTGGGGCGGCTTCCCCTGGTTTTGGTGGCTCAGACCCCTCCGAGGAGGGCGCTGCCTCTGAAGGAGAGCCCAGCATGAAGGATGTGAAACCTGGATGTGGCATCCAGCAGCATGTGGCAGTGCTGGCCCCATCCAGCACCTCCCTGGGGCGGCTGCCCTGTCCCTGCCTGCCAAGGGTTTCCATAGATGTGTGTGTGGAAGAGCTGCCGATGGGATGGCAGTGTTTTAGGGAAGCCAGCACCACTCATTAAGGAACAGCCCAAGCATCAGTAGAAGGGCTCATGTCCTAAGAGTCTGTGTCTGGGAAATGTGGTGTTTTCTGTTTCCTAACCTCTTGCTGTCCACATCTGGAGGGTGATAGTGGCCACACGTGCAACTGCTGCGATGAGGCAGGGAGAGGAGGCAGCCCTGGGAATTCTCTGCTGCTTTGGCTGTTGTCCAGTTCAATAACACACAGGGTCGGATCTGCTGCTTAACTCCTGGCCAAGTTATTCGATTGCATCATATCTTCTCCTTTTCAGAGCTCAGCCTGCTGAGTACCTCAGCCTGTGCGCTGTGGGCGCGCAGCATGACTGCAGGGGCAGGGCATGGGGAAAACGGGCCTTTTCCCGGCTGTGTCGTGTGGAAAACTGGGAATAAGCCACTGCGCAAATGGCAGTGGGTGCTTGCAGCTGGGTTGTGCAGAGCAGGGGTCACCCTGGGATGCTCTATGCAGCATCACTTGCAAGTGTAGCAGCAAGGTGTGCTGGTGATACCTGTGTCCCACACCCGCTTCCACTGCAGCAGCTCCATGCTGTGAGCGTGATGAGATTGTTTTTACACGCTGGGATTAGGGCATATCCCTGGTTTTGCTCATTGGGCTTTAGCTTCAAAGCAGAGGGGATTTGCTGTCTGCTGACACACTTGCTGGATAGAGCGGTGGGGCACATGCACCCTCCCAGTTTGGCCCCAGAATGCATCTCCTGTTGTGGTGCTTTCCAGAAAGCAGAGAATTGCCTCTTTTTGTCAAGTGTGCAACAACTTGTTGTTTTCCTCACTTCTGGTGCGTGTTTTTCTACCCAGCTGCCAGGGAGGTGAGAACGTGAGTCACCAAAAACGTTTTCTTTCAGCTGAAGCAAGAGCCTGCTCGTGTGAATCAGGTTTATATTTAATCGCTGAGCCATCTGTCCAGCCCTGGATTGGGGTCTGGAGCGGAACTGGTTCTGCATGGACACGTTCCCATCAGAGCCAGATGCTCTCTAGTCGCAAGGCCAAGTGCTCCTGGTGGTGACTCTGTGTTCCCTCTGTCACTCCCCCGCGCCCGCAGGCAGACAGCCAGGTGGACCTGGTGCGGCAGCATTTCTATGAGGTCTCCCTGGAGTACGTGTTCAAGGTGCAGGAGGTGCAGGAGAGGAAGATGTTTGAGTTCGTGGAACCTGTAAGTGAGCGCTCACACAGCCTCAGCCTGCACATGAGGGAGGGCAGGGGCTCATGGGGGGCACCCCTGCGGTGGGATGGGTGCGGGGCTCCAGCCCCTCTCTCAGAGGGAGGTTTGGGGGAGGAAGTGCCCAGGTGAGCCCCCAGCACATGGAGCTGTGAGCTCGGTGGCCATGGGCATGGAAGCGTTGCAGATCGCTGTTGTGGGGAGCTGGACCTGGGGGCCTCTGGCAATGAAAGTAGATTTGCCTGACGGGGAAGAAAAGAGACAGCTGTAACTGACATTCTGGGGGGGGGAAAGAGTGCAGGAGTGACAGAAATAGGGGTAAAAACGTTTTCCAAGATCTACCTTTGCTCAGGTGTTGTGTTCTCTAAAACACCTTGGGGAAGTGCCAAATCTCCCAGCTCTTGCAGAGGTAATTCAGCCTGGAGAAGAGAAGGCTGCATGGAGACCTCAGAGCAGCCTTACAATATCTGAAGGGGGCCTATAGGGATGCTGGGGATGGACTCTTCATTAGGGACTGTAGTGGTAGGACAACGGGTAATGGGTTAAAACTGAAACAGGGGAAGTTTAGGTTGGATATAAGGAGGAAATTCTTTCCTGTGAGGGTGCTGAGGCACTGGAATGGGTTGCCCAGGGAGGTTGTGAATGCTCCATCCCTGGCAGTGTTCAAGGCCAGGTTGGAGAGAGCCTTGGGTGTCATCGTTTAGAGCGAGGTGTCCCTGGCCATGGCAGGGGGGTTGGAACTGGATGATCTTAAGGTCCTTTCTAACCCAAACCATTCTATGATTCTATGATTCCAATTCCTGCTGAGAGCAGATTAACTCAGTGCTGCGAGAGGTGCAGTGCAGGGGATGGCATCATGATGCCTGCTTTGCTCAGTGCCTTCCAGCTCTGCTGTCAGTGACCATGGGGCTGGGGTGATACAGGGAAAGGAGACAGAGGTGGGCAGGGGCTTGACGTGGCTCTGGGGGAAGGAAGCACAGACTTGGCTTTGGGGTCTGCTCAGAGGAGGGTTTGGAAGTGAAACAAGGAGCAGGGCATCCTCCTCAGGGCTGCCAGCAGGTCCCTCTGCCTTGGGAGCTGCCGGGATGCTGCCCTCGGCAGCGGGGGCTCTGGAAGCAGCTCTGGGTCTGTACTGACCGTCTCGATCCGTTTTACCCCAACACAGCTGCTGGCCTTTCTGCAGGGGCTCTT
Organism: Neopsephotus bourkii; assembly: GCF_033783945.1. Taxonomy (NCBI): domain Eukaryota; kingdom Metazoa; phylum Chordata; class Aves; order Psittaciformes; family Psittacidae; genus Neopsephotus; species Neopsephotus bourkii. The sequence continues at coordinate 1,271,548 of NW_026900569.1, forward strand.
CACCTTCTACCACCACGGCTACGAGCTTGCAAAGGACTTCAGTGACTTCAAGACAGAGCTGACAATCAGCATCCAGAACGTAAGTGTGCCCTGTGCCCGTGCACTGCGTGCCCTGTGCCGGTGCCACTGCACTGCGTGCTCAGCGCCGGGACTGCCCTGCAGAGATGTTGATATAGTTTACCAGAGGTTTTACTCTCCTTTTCCTGTGTGCCACCAAGCAAAGGCTTTGACTGCACTGATGAAAGCAAAGTGGCTTTTGTGCATAACACTACATGTATACACAGCCTTGTTCCCTATGGCACTCCAGATGCGAGGCCCAGCCCCCTGGGAGCCAGCCAGCAGGTAGGCATCGTGCCCTGTGATTTTAGTGTTTCAGGCTGTTCTACAAGTGTCTCAAAGCGCTGTTCCTTCTGGGAAGTGCCGTGCTTTTTGCCATCCCAGTCTCCAGGCTGTGGAGCGGAGCCATGGCCAGTGCATGGTTGGTGCCTGCACATTGGATGCTGTTCAGGGCTTTGGAATGTTTCCCTGCCCATGGCAGGGGTTGGAACTGGATGAGCTTTAAGGTTCCTTCCAACCCAAACCATTCCATGATTCTCTGTTGGCATCGCACCTTCGCTTTCCTCTCTGGTTATGGAATTACTCTTTTTCTCCCAAGGACGCAGACTGGTTTCATTCTTTTGAAACAAGTTCTTCACAAAACTCCTGACTCAAACAAGTTCCAGTTGTTGCAGTGCTTTTCTTTTCACTTAAATCCAGGCCCAGGAAGAAAACCCGTCCTATAGCTGCCAATGGGCTCCCCATGTCCCATTGCCCGCAGGGCTGCAGTGACCCCGCTCTGGGTTCCCTCACTGCAGTAGACATTCCTGTTTTCGTTCGCAGACAAGAAACCGTTTTGAAGGAACAAGGTCGGAGGTTGAATCTTTGATGAAGAAGATGAAGGAGAACCCCCACGAGCACAAAAACATCAGCCCCTACACGATGGAAGGTTACCTCTACGTGCAGGAGAAACGTAGGTGCCAGGGTGGTGGATGCTGCCAGGGCAATGTGGGGAAGGGGGTTTATTGGGTGTGGGGCATGAAGACTGATTGAGCAGGCTACAGAATCCATGAGGGATTGGTCCAGTGGGTGGGATATTAAGGTGGGAATGTGGGAGCCAGGCTCTCCCTGAGAGGGAGAATCACTGCCAGTGCCTGGGGAGAGTCTTTCCCCTGCACAGAGTGGGGTAACGATGCTTAATCCACTTGTGAAGTCCAGCAAGAACCACAGGTGCAGAAACCTGTCATGTGAAGTGACTGTTAAATGTAACTGAATAGGAGGGCAGTGAAGCTGTCCCAGTTCTGGGAACAACAACTGCGTTTGCTCTGTAGGTCACTTTGGGACGTCCTGGGTGAAGCATTACTGCACGTACCAGAGGGAATCGAAGCGGATCACGATGGTGCCGTTTGACCAGAAATCCGGAGGGAAAGGGGTGAGTGCTGGGAGGCAGCAGGGCTGTGTCTGGGGGTACGGGGCTGCCCTGGGGCTCCCATGGAATGTTGTCAGCAGGGTGACACAAGTGCAGGTCAAGGGGGTCAGGGTCATTTGAGGCTGAGTGGGTGCCGCATGGGGAGTTAATTCTGCGCCTTGTTTCAACCCCAAACCAAGCCCCAAGAGAACAGCAAACGCGAGCTCACAGAGCTGCTGCCTGCACACAGCTGTTTGTAGGGACAAGGCTGCAGCAGCTGCCTCCAGGCTGAGCATGAGCCTTTTCCCTCTTCTTTACAGGTCAGTCCCCTGAGGCTGTGGCAGTTCCCATGGGTGGAGGTGGTGGCTGGGGCTGGGAGCACAGTGGGGCTGTGCCATGTGCACCCACCTTGCTCCAGCTCCAAGGATGCTTGCTCCCATGTCCCTGGTTCTTGCTCCACATCCTGGAGAAGAGAACTTGCTCCTTATTTTGCACCTTCCCCAAAGGCTGTGACTTGGCCAATGAAGTTGTTTTGGTTTAGACAGAGCCACAGGAGCTCCCCTCAGCCCCAAGGGGGTGAGGAGGAGCAGGGGGAGCAGTGATGTGGTGATGGGGAGGCTCAGTGCGGACCGTGTGTCCTGCTGCTCCCAGGGCAGTGTAATCCCGGCTGTGGCCAGGGCTGGCTTTGCTCCTCTGCACAGCACAACAGAACCCCCAGAGTGTCTCCAACCAGTGCCGTTTGCAAGCATCATCCCTTGCAGAGGAGCACCTTGGGCAGTGGGAGAGGCTGCTTCCTGCTGGCAAAGAGACCCGACTGAGGGGGGGCAGCTTCCAAAACTCATTTCCTCTTGCCCTGGAGCATCTTCATTATAACCCAGCATTCAGATACCCCAGCCCTGTAATCACCAGCGGCTGCACTGTATTTTGTGTGGTTTCGTCCCATTTCACTGCCTCTCCTTGCACCCTGGGGTGCTGCTGGCACAAAATTGAGATAGTGAGATGCTGGTGCAGGGGCTGGAACACAAGTGTGGTGGGGAAGGGCTGAGGGACCTGGGGGGTTCAGACGGAGAAGGGAAGGCTCAGGGTGAACCTGATGGCTCCCTCCAACTGCCTCACAGGAGGATGGAGCCAGGAGGGGCTGGGCTCTGCTCCCAAGGAACAAGGGATGGGACAAGAGGAAACATCCTAAGCTGTGCTAAAGGAGGTTTACATGGAGCTGAGGAACAATTTCTTCCCTGGAAAGGTTGTTAGCCATTGGAACAGGCTGCCCAGGGCAGTGCTGGAGTCACCATCCCTGGGGGTGTTTAAAAGGTGTGTAGATGTGGCAGCTGGGGACATGGGTTAGTGGTGGCCTTGGCAGCGCCAGGTTAATGGTTGGACTTGATGCTCTTAAGGGTAATTTCCAACCTAATCGATTCTGTGATTCTGAATATGTTTCCTGGAAAAGTGGTGATGTGAGGGAACAAGGTGCTCAGGCAGGGTGTCAGCAGGAGCAGCACCGAGCGCACACAAGTGGTTGTCTCCAGGAACTCGCTCAGAATTCATCTGCCATTGAACCATCAGCGCGTTTTAAAACCCGCAGGAGCAGAACTGCCTGTGCTGGCAGGGCCTGAGCAGGGATTTCCTCCAGCAGAGGACAGCAGTGCACGCAGATCCTGCCGGATCGCTGCTCCGCAGCGCGGCTTGGATGCAGATGCCTGCATGGGAGAATGGTTTTGGTTGTTGTGTTGTTATTTAATCAACATTTTAAGGCGTGTTTGCTCCCGTTAGGAGTTCTTGTTTGCAGAACGCTGCCAAAAATGCAGCCCGGAGTGAAGGCTGACAGCCAGGTCCAGGAGGCATTGCTCAGCAATGGAAAATAAAGCTGACTTTGCTGCCCAAAAGTTGTGGTTCAACGCTCCCTGCCTGCCCAAACGTGCATCACGTGGTGCTTGACACAGAAATGTGATCGTGTGTGCTCTGAAAAGAAGGTTCCTCATGAAAGGTCTTGGACTAAATGTGTTTTCAAAGGTGAAAAGACAAGCCCTCGTGTCACATCTATAAATCTGTGTTTCTAACAGGCTGATATTGCCAAATCCCCCCAGGTTTGACCGTGGTCATTGAAAGCTCAGCGGGTGCTGGGGACGGGCACATGGGTGGCTGTTTGTTCTGAGCCTGAGCAGGGATTTTGTCTCCTCAGGGGGAAGATGAAGCTGTTATCCTCAAATCCTGCACACGGAGGAAAACCGACTCCATCGAGAAGAGGTTTTGCTTTGATGTGGAAGCTGTGGATCGGTGAGTGCTGAGGGGGATCAGCAAAGGGATGCGCACGGGGTTAGGATGCACTCCTCTGTGCTTGCTTTTCCTGAGTTCTTGTGCAGTTCCCATGTTTCTCTTCTCCTTTAGTCATACCCTCGTGAATGGAAAGCATTAGTCCATGGAAACTCTTCCAGCCAGGTGCTCTCAGTACATTGAGTGAGCGCTCTGGTTTACAAGGTGCTGAGTTTACTCAAGTCTCTCTAACGTTAATGGTTTTTAGCACTTGGCCAGTCTCTGGCTGCATAAAGTAAATGGTTGCAAGTATGGAAAAGATGCTCCGTGGGTGTTTTGGCTGGGATATGACACCTCTTTCCAGCGTATGTGTTGGAATAGCTTCAGCTTTTGTGCTACAGAGTGGCTGTGGCTGGATAGTGGATACTGGAAGTCTGGCTTGTGCCTCTGGGTACTTTAAATTCAATTCTTTTTCCTGAAGGAGTAAAATGCTTTCCGATGGGATTTATCACGTAGCATCTGAATCAGATGTATGTGTGGATTAGTCTATAGCGCCCAGGAATGAGAGCTGTTATCATATCTAATTAGCATCACGAACAGCTTAGATACATAAACAGGAAAACCAGGCTGGCGCTGCTATTCCAAGCGGATTAGTCACTGCCTCCTATCTTCCTCACTGCAGGAAGTTTACGTGGTTTGCAACAGCCCACTCCAAAGTCACTGAACGTCTGTGCCCTCCCAGTTGCGTGTCTGGTTGTGGTCCAGCTGTCCTGCGGGAATGCCCAGGAGGTCTTGGGAAAACCCAGGTTCATTGAATCCTGAGCTGGTGAATAACACTGGAATAACCCGGGGTTATTCCACCCTGTGCTGCTGCAGCGACCCGGTGCCAGCGCGGGGCTGGGAGGGGTTGGGGTGATGGAGCTCTGCCTGTGTTGGCTGAGGGATGAGATAACCCCGGGGCTGCCTCCCACTCGCTGTGCTTTCCTCGGGAAGCTGCAGTTTTCCTGCTGACTTGGGGTTTTTTTAATGCCCTGAGGATATTTTTTTAGTTAATGTGAAAATCACAACGAAGCTGGGAGGAGGAGACGCCAGCCACCACAATGGCGTTGTGCTGCAGAGCCTTCCCTTGATGGCTGGAGCCTGCCGGGCATGGGATCAAGAGCTCCTCCAGAAATATGCCTGCTGAATGTAAATAATGGCAGGGGAGCGGCAGAGGCGGGGAAACCTGAGGCACTGCTCCTTTCATGAGCACCTTCCTGCTGCAGGAGGGCAATGAGAGCAGAAAACACGGGCTAAAAGGCTGGGTTTTGCCCCAGATACAGGCAACTCGTCGTATTTTTGCCTGAGAATTTGTCATTAGCTCGCTAAAATAATGGTTATTTCCAAATCAGTTGAGCTAAGAGGCAGAGGAAGCAACAGGTTTTGCCATGGCCAAAAGAGAATGTGATGTGCTCACTCTGTCTTCCCCTCCCCAGGGCAGTGATGCTGAGTGCTGAGGGATCTGGACACCATCAGGGCTTCAGGTGGTGCTCTGATGTCCAGGCTTTGCTGGAGATCACCTTCATCAGCCTGACACTTGTGGTTTGGGCTGCTGTACAGAGCAGTGTGCATTGGGATGCTTTTCCTGCCTGCCTGGGGTTATCGGGCATTGGCAGTGCCTGGGTATCGCCCTGTACCCATCCTGCTGGAGCCTGGCCCAGCCTCACCATGTGGCCGTGGGCACTGGGGGTGACCTCAGGTCCTGTGCAGAGGTGCTCGGTCTCAACCAGGGTTGCTGGGGCTCATCTGGGCACCATTGCTTGGGAGAGCCGTGCCCGCTGCTGGGAGGTCAGCCAGGCTGGGGCAGTGGGAAGATAACGCCTTTGGAGGCATTGCTTCAGCCCACTCTCCACCCAATCCCACTGACCACAAATGATGGGATATCTTTGAGCAGAGGCGAGCTGGAGCGGTGCCTGTGTCTGGTTTCGCAGAATGGAGAAGGCTGATTTGTGCAGTGGGGTTTGTCTCGGGCTGGGGTTTTTTCTTGAAGGGCTGTTTTGGCTTTTTGTGGGTTTTCTTATTTCTCTACTAACACAGAAGTTAGAAACTTGACGTCTTGTTCCTCAGCCCCGTGCAGGAAGTCTGGCTGCTCAGAGAAGCTGTGGCTGCCCCATCCCTGGCAGTGCTCAAGGCCAGGTTGGACACAGGGGCTTGGAGCAAGCTGCTCCAGTGGAAGGGGTCCCTGCCCGTGGCAGGGGTTGGAGCTGGGGGAGCTTTAAGGTCCCTTCAGCCCAAACCAGGCTGGGATCCTGTGATTGCTGTCCAGAATGTCTCTTACTGCTGCAGCAGATCACACTTAAGCACCCTTGCAAAGACACTGGTGTCCCTCATTGCTCCTCTGTGGCTTTCAGTGAGTAACTTGCCTGCCTTGGTGCCAAGGGGACAACTTTCTTCCCAGGCTCCCCTAAAGCATATCCATTCTGCTCTCTGTGCCTGGACCGGCTCGGTTACCAGTTTGGTTTGTTGTGGCCTGACAATTATGTCTGTTTTACTGACTGGGGTAGGAGGATACAGCAGTGCCACTGGGGCTCCAGCCCAGGGTTATCCCTCTGGCTCGTCCAGGAGCTGGCACTATGAAACCTGTACGTGCCTATGGTTTGCTCACATAGCAGATCCCATGCTAACACACGCAGAAGGCACATAGGAGGAAGTTTCTCTTTCTACTCAAGTATTTGTATCTCCTATCACGGTAACATCCCTGTAGCTCCTCAGGCTGTGTCCGCACAGGGTGGTACTGCATGGGAGCGAGGGGACCATGCTGGAGCCGAGCTCCAGGTTCGCTGTGCAGCCTGGAGGTGGCAGCCGTGGCTGGCTCTTCCCTGCTGTTCCATCCGCACAGAAACGGGCTCGTTGTCAGCGGTGCATTTCGGGATGTGCTGTATGTGCAACGTGCGGAGCGGGTCGGAGCTCTGCAGACAGCACCCGGGGAAGCTGCTTGTTAGAGGGGGGGGATTTGTTTTTCTCCTGTGAGGATGATTCAGCACTGCCGAGCTGAAAATCCCGAGCCTAATCTATTACAACATTACTTCCTTTTCCTGTTGTCTGATAGGAGATGTGAAGTGCTGGGTGCTGTGGCACAGGGGTTTGTGAGAGGTCCGAGAAAATCCCCGCCACTGTGTTTGCAAATGGGTTTGATTTTCAGTGTGGGAAGTCAGGAGGATGTTACTGCTTTGTTACAGCAGAATTAGCCCCAGAATGGTGTTCTGTGTCTGGCTGAGATCCATTCCCAGGGCGATGGATTCGGTGTTTTAATGCTCTTTGTTTCTTTTAACTAGTTTGTAGTGTCTGTGCACTGAATTAGATTTGTGATCAGGGTACACAGGGTCGACAGCCAGTGTCTTACAGAATGAGCCTTAGCAGGGGGAGGATCTCAATGGCTGATGGCAAAGGCTTTGTAATTTAGGGTAATCTAGGTCATCACTCTGGACCAGGAGCAAAATGCTTCTAATACCAATTGGTGTTAATGGGAAGAGGAGGGGTTTGGTCTCCTGGTCGTTCATAAGGCAGTAGCTGTGGGTAGCACCATTCCTCATGCAGGGTGCACGGGGAAGCTGGCACTGCACGGGGGAGCTGCGATGCGCAGGCAGGATGTTGGCCTTGCTCCGGGTGCACACTTCAGAGCTGCAGTTCCTATCGCAGGCAGGACATGGTCCCCGCTTCCCATCGCCGGGGCACCCCTCATCCACGGGTGTTATCCACGGGTGTTCCCCAGGGCTGTCACCACTGCTCTGCACAGCACGTGCAATACAGCCTGTACTTGTTCCTCTGCTGGTGTTGCCTTTCCAGTGACCTTTAAAACAAAGCGGTTCCTGGGGTTTTCACAGGCAGGCTGGCAGGGAGCAGATGAAGCTTGTTCCCCCCTCAGCAGCCACGCAGACCCACGCTGGCCCCTGCAGAACGTGCTGGCTGTGGCTGTACCGATGGTGCCTTAAGCTTTACATGGACAAGTGAGATGTTCTGAATGCAGAAACAAGCTTCCCCTTTAGTTGCATCTCTTCTCATCTTCATTTTGGGACCACATCTGGCTGCTGGTGCCTGGAGCAGCACCCCTGGGATCTGGGGTGCTGGCAGCGTGTGGGTCCCTGCTCTGCTCAGGCTGGGACTGCAGTCCCCCTCAGCCCTCCGGACCCTGTTATTAATCCACCCTTCTGCTTCTTCATTCAGCAGTTTAGATTGTCTCAGTATGATAAGCTGCTACAGGAGTTGAAAGTTCTTATCTGTTTCTATTGCTTTCATTATTTGTTTGTTTTTCTGGAAGGAGGAGAAGCTATTGGACTGTCTCATTTTCTCTGTGTTCTTATTCATAGCTCCCTAAAACCAGGCTGTTTTTCATGAGGGCTGAGATATTGAGAACATTCAAATTTCCTGTGTGTCTCGTATGGAAGAAGCTCTTTAATTTTGTAGATTGCAGCATATTGAAAATATACTTTCTTGCAAAGTGTTTGCCATGTTCTACTCTGGCCTCACGCTCCTGCATCTGCTCAGTTTAGAAACAGATTTCTTCTGACCACAAAACATCCCTTTCCCTCCTTTGCATCCCAAGAAGCAGGCAAAGGGGTTTGATGCCTGGAGGATGCAGCATCTAGTAATGCATCAGCAGGTCCTGTCTCTTACTTACCACAGCACTTCATGGTCATGTGTCCTGGATGTCAGGCCCAGGAGGGTGTCCTGCTGTCCCGATGTGACAGGGTTGGTGCTGGCTCAGCCGGGCAGCCCCACCAGGGTAAAGGAGCTTGTGTCACATTGGGCTCGGATGGATGTGAGCCACCTGGGCTCCAGCATCCAGGATCATTTGTCTGTTAGGTGAGGGAACAAAGGGGATACTGTTTATCTCTTGGGAAAGGAAGTCAGAGAAGGGCCTTCCCCGTCTCTACGCTGGGTAATAGAGATATCTGTAATCTAATGAGCACGCTTCTGGAAGCGGTTGGTGGTGAAGGGAAGCCTGTGAAATGAGGCTGGCTGCAGGCAGGAGCCGAGCCCGGCTGCGTGTTGATAGCGCTCCTCGGCTGTGGTTTCAGCGCCAGGATCCTACCTGGCTGTGAAGCACATGGTCCCCCGTGGGCATCGTGCCCATAAATAATGAATGAGGTGTGATGTGTGGGGGGCAGCTTGAATTTATCGCAGCCAGGAAGCCGGTGCAGTGGGTGCCTTGGCGAGTGAACGCAGTGGGAGGAAATGCAGAGCTATTATTTGCAATGTAAAGAGGTTTTTAATTCAGCTTCACAGCCCTTCCCCTTATGCTGTTAAATAAGTTTGACTTTGAAGTGAAGCCCAAAGAGTTGTTATCTGCTCAAAGGCAGAACAAACATTTCCATGTTATCGTCTTCTTGCCCTCTGTGAGAGGGAACCTGGCACAGCAGATACCAGCTTTGTCTCACTAGGACCTCGCCGCTTCCCTGAGAGCCCAGAGTTGTATTTGCCATGAATGAGCAGTTAAAATTCCTTTGTTTTAATGTTTTTTTGGCTAAAGAGACAGAAATCCCAATGTTTCCAGGGCTTTCTGCCTGGGATATCTGTGCCTTCAGCAGCAGCTTGCCTTTAACTCAGACTTAGGCCTGGCTGAACCGGGATGCAGCTGGGACCTCTGGTCACAAAGGAAAAGCCTGCTCCTGCCATGGGGGAAGGATTTGGTGTCAGCCCATGGCCAGTGCTGCTGCAGCTCCGCAGGTACCCGGGCCTGATCATGAGTGTCTTTGTACCTGCACAGCAAGGAGCTTTGTTCAGTGTGCTGAAAACCTTTGGTGCTGGATGTTGAGCGTTTTCAGTCTCAAATGGGTGATGGTTTAAGTGGTTTCCTCTTCCCTTCAAAATGAGTAAACTTCCAAACCACTAAGCTGGTGAGTATTGACTGACTCACCAATGGGATTAGCGGAGATCAAACACATCGTGTCTGGTTTACTTGGACCTGGCCTTGCCGCAAGCCTGAAGGCTCGGCTCCTGCTGGTGAAACAGTGCTAAGCTGTGGTGTGCGTGCTGAAAGCCAGCTCTTGGGTTGGTTGGGTGGGGAGCAGATAGGGAGAAGGGTTAATCCTTGTTCCTCAGGAGCACCAGAACACCAGCCAAGCCCAGCACTATGAGAGTCCCTGTTAATGTGTTCTAACAGAGGATCTGCTCTTATCAGGGAGCAAAGGACTTGCAGAGTGTTGTTGCAGCTCATGTTCTCCTCCTGAATTGCTTTTGGGAAATGCAAGTTAGGAATCACCCCTCTTCCTGGCCTTATCAGTTTTTGCGGATTTAGTACCAAAAAGAACCTACGTGCTCTGTTGAATGATGTCTGCAGGTGGTTGGCAGCTCCTGAGGTTAAACTGCTCTTCCCACCTTGTACCACAGCATCCCAGTGCCCCACGAGCAGTGATCCTGACTCTGTGCTGCCTTTCTGGAGCTGCTGCACTTTGCTGTGGATGGAAAGAGCAGCATCAGAGGTTCTCTGCTGTCCTACGTTCAATGGATGAAACCCCACGAGCATTGCTGCAGAGAGAGCATCAATAACCAAACCATTCCAAGCCACGCAGCACTCTGGCCATGCCTCCATCTCTCCCATTGCCAGGCCTTCTGCCTGCTCTCCTCCTGCAGAAATAGCTGCTGTGCTCTGCTGCTGCATCCCAAATTAGCCTGGGAGGAAGCAGAAGGACCAGACTGAACCAACAGAACAGATCTCGGCTGTTGTGCTGGGACCAGGGGCCAGCAAAATCGGTCCTAGGGCAGGATGCAACTGCCCCTTTGGATGCAGGAGACCTGGATCCAAAGGTGCAAGGCTGAGGATGCGTAGGGCCAGCTGGGCTTTTTGTGTGTGAATGTGCTGGCTGCAAGATGAGTTCAGGGTGTTGAGGATGGAAAGCCCTGCAGCCATGTGAGGTGCAGTGAATGGTCAGCCCACGATGCTCCTCATGGGAGTGCAGCATTGGCATTCACCCTCTGCAGCATGTTCCTCTCTTGTGCAAACACACAGCCACACCTGGGGTTGTGCAAATACTCTCCACCGTGTTAAATCCATCCTGACCTTGGTGGCCATGCTTATCACAGCTGGATAATGGAGTTTTAACTCCTTGTGTGGAAAGGGCAGTCCAGGAATGAACTTAGGGTCCACTTGTGGGAGGTGGAAGAGGTGTGAGTCCCAGGGTGAGGGTTGCGCTGATGTCCCCTGGTTCCCTGTGCTTTGTTTGCTGGCACTTGGGCCTGTTCTTCCCCCTTCTCATTAAAACAAATGAGCAGCTGGATTTACAGTGGAGCTCATGGGCTGCGTGTGACAGCAGCGGGTGGCAGGACCAGTGGTGCAGGAGCGAGCACCCTGCAGCACCCCAGGCATCCTCACAGTGATTCCCCTACTAGGCTGCGGGCAGGGGTACGTGGACCAGGATCTCATCACTGCCATTACTGCAAGTGACATCAGCATATGGATGTGGTCAGGGAAGTGGACACAGCCATGCTGGCAGGAATGTGTTGGGATTGAAATTCTTCATGCAGCATAAGGTGTCCCCCCAAGGCTGGTGCTCACTGTGGTGGTGGGACGTGGTGTTTGGGATGTGTGTGTCCCCTTGCTTGCTTGGTTACCTTCCTTGCCTTCTCCTGCCATTGCCTGGATGTGCTTAAGTCCAAGTGCAGGTGAGCTGCGTGGCTGAAAGCCAGAGGAAGCTTTTGGCATCCAGTTCTCTGACTCTAAACCCACTGAGAATGTGTCGCTGTTGGATGTATCCTCTGCTCATTCGTCCTGGCCAGGACCTGCAGGGACACCCTGGAGTGGTCAGGCTGGGCTCAGCCGTGTCCTGCTGGGGCTTGGCAAGGAAGGAGCTTGTCCTCTTTCTCTCATGGGAGCTGTATCTTTGCCGTGTGTGTTTTCCATCCCACAGTCTGTTCACAGCATCCCCTTTGTCTCCGCAGGCCCGGCGTGATCACCATGCAGGCGCTTTCGGAGGAGGACCGGCGGCTGTGGATGGAGGCGATGGATGGCCGGGAGCCGGTGAGCATTAACAGCAGCGAAACCCCAGCCTTGGAGAAGAGCGTGGAGAGCTCTCTGCAGCCTGGGGCAGGTGCTGGCTGCCAGCTGGTACGGGAGCTGGATCCGTGGGGCAGCTCGCCCTCCTGCCAACAGAATAGTTTAATCCCTTGGTTAAATATTTGAGGTAATGCTGTATCTCCTGTGCTTGGATCGCTTGGAGGTGCGGTGGGAAGGAGGAGGGTAGGCTTGGCCAGCACAAACACGCTGCTGTGCTGTGCTGAAAGGAAAACACGGCAGAAGGAGCCGTGGAAGAAAGGATGCTGTACATTACCAGGGATGCTTTTTTGCGTCCTGGTGGCTGCTTTGGGGTCTGGTGGAGAATCCCAGGTTTCATGTGAGGTTCCCTGTGCTCAGCCATAGCCTCCTCGCTGCCATGCTTGCTCCTGCCGTGGCAGAGCTGCATGGGCTGCCTCGCCTTCAGAAGGGGTTATGGGGTTGTCAGAGAGCTCAGTTGGGTTTTTACTCGTTAATGGGTTTGCAGCCCTCACTGCCGGGCTCCGGGAGCTGTGGCTGGTTCTGAATGTGTTCCCTTCGTGGTACCATCCTGCCTGGCTCTCCAGCAAGGAATGGGAAACACAGCACAGCTGGGCAGCCTCTGTATGCAGAGCGAGAGCAGACTGCGGGCCCCAGCACCTCGGGCTGGCCAGGAGCATAGCAGGATACGAAAGGAAGCTCTGTGGAGAGCTGGAGCAGCCAGGGCTGCTGTGGGACAGCCCCAAGGTGCCTGTGAGTGCTGCTGGGCTTGAGTCAGGCGCTGGCAGTCAGAGGAGAGTCCATGTGGGGAGCAGGGAGTCCCAGTCCCACAGAGCGCGAATGGTTTGGGCAGATCCCCCCCAGATCCATGGAAAAGGTTCTTGTTTGTTGGGAAAAAGCGTTCATTAAAGCCAGGTGAGCTGTGGCTACCCGTGGGCTGTTCACTGAGTGCTGGAAAGCACACGTTGGGCTCAGTGGAGCAACTTGCTTTTGAAACGGGCAGTGATTTAGAGGTCAGGAGGGCTCTGTGTGTGTGTTTGAGGGTGTGTGTGAGGTAAAGGGTTTCATTGTGGATGCTGGGAATCATAGATCCATTGGGTAATTCAGGTAGAATGGGACCTCAGGATGCTTCTTGTCCAGCCTCCTGCTCAGAGCAGGTTGCTTGGGTGTTATCCGGTTGAGTGCAGTGAGCATCTGAGGGAGGAGGGTGCACAGCTTCCCTGGGACTGCTTCGCCGTCCTTCTGATCCCCAGTCTGAACCTCTCCTGTTTCATTTCACACCTACTGTCTCTTGTCCTCCCGCTGTGCACTCTGTGAGGGGCCTGGCTCTGTTTTTCCAGTGCCTTGGGAAGGGTTCTGGCAGGTCCCCAGAAGCTTTCCCTTCTCCAAGCTGATTCTGGTGGCACCTGGAGACAGGCTCGTGTTTGAGTTTCTTCAGAAACAAAGCGCCTGTCCTTGCTCCCAGTCCGAATCAAGCCTTGTCCTCCTTCAGCTCCCCTACTTCCCACTGCTGGGAGCTGGTGCTGGAGGATGCGAAACGCGGTCACCGGCACTGGGGCTGTGTGAATCCATCCATCCATCCATCCATCCCTCCATCCATCCATCCATCCATCCATCCATCCATCCAGGCGCAGTTTGATGTGCTGATGTTCCCAGGCTCTGGCACAACGGCAGAGCCAGTCTGTTGGGGTTGGGTTGCAGAAGGGCAGCCAGGGATTTTGCGTGCTGTGAAGTGCTGTGCGTGTGAAAGGTCCTGTGGAGCAACCAGTGCAGGACTGCCTGGATTATCCTGTTTGAGAATCTGGTTATGTGAACTCCTTCAAACGCACAGCTCTCCGTGCTGACACCTGCGGATTTCTCCTCTTCCCTATCATGCCCATCAGCTTAGGGTAGCTTGCTCATCCAGCACATCAAGGGTTGTTGCTGTGCATTAATGCAATACCTCATGGCATTTAAATGCTCATGGTGTTTAAACCCGGCCTTCCAGGTGTGGTGCAGGAGCCATGGGAATGGAGCCTGTATGGAAATGGATCCCAGAGGCATTTCACTGGTGAAGATGGTGCGTGTTGACAGACAGGATAACTCCCAGTCCTCAGTTCCCCTCCTCGATCCAGCACAAGTGCAGCTGTTGGTCTGTTCTCTTTGGGTTCTTCTCTTGCAACACCAGGGTGTGGGGTGTTACCTACTCCACAGAGAATTCCTTGAGCAAGAGACAAGGATTTAACCTTTGGACTCTTAGAAATACCCGTTCTGTGCTTTGACTGTATTTCTGTAACCAAGAAACCCCTACTGGAAAGAATGTCTGGTTTTCCTTTGATTTTTGAGTATTGAGTCGTGGAAAAGATCAGCGTAGTGGGGACAGCAATTCCATATGCAAATTCAGGCTGTGGAGAGATTAAAGTGGACTGGAGTTTGTTTCTTAATTATAATTAAAAGATTAAAACCAAATGTTGAATTACATTTGAGCAAGATCTAAACATAGAATGTGGGCTGCATTAGCCAAGACATTTGTCACAACTTGAAAAGATTTATTATGCATCTCGCAGTCAGAGCAGCCTCCAGATAGCTATCATCAGTCTGTTAACTCTTACCACTTGGTATTAATTTGGCTAAACCCCCTGTGTTGACTTTGGGGTTTATTTTATGTTACAGAGGCTGGGAACAGGAGAAACGACCTCCGTCACAGAGCGGTTGTGTTTGGGTTTGTTCGGGTACTCAGGATAAGTACCCGATGGCTTTTCTCCTCTGGTGATGCAGTTTGTAACTGGTTTGTGGCGGAGAGCAGCATGATTCTGAACCTGAGTCAAGCATAAAGCTGTGCTGGCCCATGGTGGTGGCTGTGGTGGGCTATGGGGTTGGCAAAGGTGTCAATGAGGCTGCTTTGGGGCAAAGAACTGCAGCGAATGAGCGTTCCGGTGAGGCTGTGGCTGTGCCAAGGCTGCAGCCCCGTGCCAGCCAAGAGAGGTGTCGGTGTCAGTGTTCCTGGGGTACCTTCCACGCAGGTCGGGGAGCTTGGCAATCACTCCCACATCACGAGGGCACAAGTGGGTGCTGGGTTTGAAGTGTTTGGGATGTGAAAACGCTTCTCTAGGAGAGTGAGCCTCACAGTGTGAGGGTGCAGAGAGGGTTAAGGATATGAAACGTGTCAGATCACATCCTTATTGAGCTGTATTAACCCATTGTCCATAATCTTGAGTGTTGATGGAGAAGTCAGTGTTAATGGCTGTGATCCTGTCGGAGGAAATAAGACATGGATGGGATCTGAGCAGTGCTGTTCTGGCATGGGCTTCGTGCTGCCCTTTGCTCCATTTGGTTTGGGTTTTGTTCTTTAAAGCAGTACAAGTCTATAAAGACACAGTTAATGCTGTGCAGCCGAGTGCAGCGCAGGCTGGAGGAGCCGCTGGTCTCACACCTTTGAGGGAGGGAGGAAGGAAGGGCTGTGAAATGGAGACACAGCAGCAGCGCTTTCTGCTTTCCTCCTGCTCCTCTTGCTTCTCTTCAGCTCTTTCATGTGCTCTGAAAGTTTGCAAAGGCGAGATCAAAGTGCAGAGTCCCTTGTGTGCTTCAGGAAGCTCAGGCTGGTGCTGGAGGGAAAGGCAGCATGGCAGGAGCTGGTGGGTTTTGTCCTAGCACCTCCCAGGGGCTGGACCTGTTGTACTGGAAGAGCCTGATCCTCTTGGCTTAGCCCTTGTGTGATGAAGCTCCATCATCTGGCAAGCAAATGAGGCTCCTGCTCCCCCTCTGGGAGGCAAATCCCAGCCCTCACCGCTCTGATGTCTGGAAACTTTCCCAGGGCTTCCCACTCTGGTTTAGTGGCGTTGGCTGCTCCACGTGAGGCCATGGGGCTGCGTGGCCATGGACCCCCATGAGCTGGGAACAGAGCCGAGTGGTGCTGTGGACCTGCACAAGGACTCAGAGCCTTCCCATGGTGGTGCCAGGTTTGGTCCTGCCCCATCCTGCAGGGCTCCTGCTTGCAGGCAGCAGGAGCTGGGAGCAATCGCACGTTCCTGGTGGGTGTGAATGTTGGCCGCCCTGCCATAGGGTGATGCTGTATCCCATGTGTCGAGGTCGGGCTCATCTTGCTCATCCCAGCACCGTGGGCAGCACAAAATGGAGCGGGGCAGTGTGAGGACAGACCCCGTGGCCGCTCTCCACTAGATGGCAAGCTGAGACCAGCCTGCTCGGTGCACTTGTGTCCCGATGGGGCTCGGACCCCCCCTTGCACCCCAGGGCTCTGTGGGGGCTGCGGCTGCCCTTGGCCACTTGCCTGGGGGGATGTGGGTCTAGGGGAGTGATATATTCCCCCCCCCCGAGCTGGGCTGCTGGTGCCTGCAGCCTGAACCAGGGCTGTTTGTGCTGCACGGGGTGGGAAACGCTCACTTCCCAGTTTTGTCCCCCAAATCTGGCACAGCCCAAAATTAGAGCCACTTCCCTGCTCTGTGCCTCTGTCTTCCTTCTCCTCCTCATAATGTGGGAGCAGGCAGTGTTGAACTATGGTAAATTGAGGGAGGGAGCTCCTCCAGCTCCAAGCCCTGCCACGGGCAGGGACCCCTTCCACTGGAGCAGCTTGCTCCAAGCCCCTGTGTCCAGCCTGGCCTTGAGCACTGCCAGGGATGGGGCAGCCACTGTGTGGTGGTGCTGGAGCTCACTCCACACGGCTGCTCTGGAGATGAGGTGCTGTGTTCCTGCAGCAACCCCCGGCATCGCAGCCCAGCCCAGCCTCGCATTCCTGCCGGCGCGCAGCACCCTCGCCTCCCGCCTCCTCCTCACATATTGCTTCTGGGAATTCTTTCTAAAATTGTTTTTCATTTTCCTTGTCTAATTATACAGAATGGTGAGAGATTTATTTCCCGGTGGAAATGATGGCTTTTGAACTCAATCCAGTCCTTTCAACCTCGGCATTCCTCTCGTTTTGGCTCAGTCACAAGATAACTTGAAGGACTTCAGTCCTGGCCCCGTGCTGCCACAGGGGGATGGTTGGGCACGAGCCCCGGTCCTGCCCAGCCTTCTCACACAGCACCAGGACCTGCTGCAAGCTGCAGATCTGCTTTAGCCTTTTAATTCATCTCCAGCTCCTCGGAGGTCACTTTCTCCTGTCTTGGTTTTGGTTCTGCACTCATTACCCCTGTAGCTGAGTGTTTCCAGGAGAGCTTCAAAACGCTCTTTGATGGAGAAGGGGAGCAGTGGTTTGTGCATAGGATGCAGAGATTACAGCATCAGGCAGGGCCTGAGGACCAACCAGGCTGGTTACTGATAGTGTCAGCAGGACTCTTCTCTGGGGACACTGGCTGCAAATTGGTACCACTGGGATAAGTGCATTATTAGAGGCGGTGGAAGAATCTTCATCCAGAGCATCTTTGCCTACAGATGGTGCTTCTTCGGCTGTTTCCTCTTTGCATTTGAGAGCCTGGGGGCGAGATGTCGGAGCGCTCATCACGTCTGCTCTGTGGTGCTTCTCAGGGTTTGGCCAACGTCTGTCTCTTCAGCTTATTTCCTCACCGCCTTTTCCATGCTGATCTTCCTCCCCTCCCGATCCCGCAGACGTGTGTTTCGTGGGCTTTCCAGAGGAAGGTGGTTATTTCTGTATGCTTTATTTTGCAGCTTTTTCTTGGCCTTTGTCCTCTCTGGGTTTGTTTGCTTATGGCAGATTCTTTCTTTCTGTTCTGTTTTCTGTGACCTGACCCATTCCAGTTGCTGCTTCCCCATCTCCCTGTCTCTCTGTCTTTGCTGAAGAGAACATTTTTCCCTCACTCTGTCCCTCTCACTCTCTAGGTTCCTATTGCTTGCTTCTTCTCTTCACCCTCAGCCCAGAAACCCTGGTGAGCTTTTGCTGAACTGCAGCTGCAGCCTCACCCAGGCTCTCACATCACCTGGGAGCATCAGAACTGCCTCTGAGAGCAGCACCTCTGTCGTGGTGTCGTATCAGTGACCATGAGCCCTGCTGCTGGCTTGGTGGCAAAACCCGGCCCGCTGGGGCTCCTGCCCGGCCTTGTTGCATCCCACAATTCAAGGGTTCTGCCCCCAAAACTTCTTTATTCTGTCTGGGGACAAGGTGGTAAAAGAGGATCCTCAGAGAAAGGAGCTTTCAGGCAGAATGCTAACGTGTCACGTTCCACGTTAGGCTTTGTATCACATGCTCTTACCGCTGTTCCCTTCTCCCTCTCCTGTTTTATGACCTGTTTTAAGCTTATAATAGTAGTAACTTTACACTGGGTTTATAAGCTTTTATTGTGATTCTAAAGCACTTAAACCAGTGAGGTCGTAAACCTTGACTTGAGGCTTTTAATTATGGTTCCAGCAGACATGGCTTCAGTGGCTGACAGCTTACCCAGCCACGATCACTGCAGCTTTGGGGTGACGGTTTTCCATCCTTTGCTTAAGAAGCTGTTTGGGTCATAAAGAGAAAAACGCAGAGGGAAGCATTCTGGGTCATCTTAAAGAGAGAAAAGGGCATTCTGGACACCTAATGTCCTATCCCACCCATTTTTAGGAAGTTTGTGATCTCTTTGGGCTCTCTTGGGGACATCCAGGAGCAGAGCAGTTGCTCCTGTGTGGTTTTCATCTCCTGTGCATGAATGCCTCATCATTTCTTCAGTGCATGCTTTGCTGCAGCCAGCTTTGCCACGGCACTCCTTGTTGTGGTCTGTGCTGCACAGATTTGCTACGGAAGCTGGGCATTACTTGGCCATTAGGATGGTTGGTTCCATGGCATGAGTTGGGTTTTCCTCTCTCTTTGAGATGTTGGTTCTGCTGGGGAAGTGTTGGTTGGTCTTGTATGGTCTTGCTGCTGGTACCCACCAAGGCAAGCTTGCGGTGAGGGCTGGGGGTCTGTTCACAGACCCACAGGACATTGTAGAGCGCATCTTGTGTGCGGGACGCCCGCAGAGCCCCTGGGAGAGGTGGTTCCTGGAACCCAAACTGCCTCAGTGTGAGAGCAGCAGCACAGGGCTGACCCGTGCCAGCTTGTGCGTGCGTCTGGGCCCGGGCGGGCGGACCAGCTCCGGAGGAGGTTGTGGGGAGCTTGCGTCAAGTGGCCCCATTGCATGGCTTTGGTGGGAACCTGGTTTGCAGCCTTTGGCCTCACCTGCCCAGCTGTGCTGGCAGCCTCTACAGGGAGGCACAGGGCGCTCAGCTGCAATGAGAGACCAAAGACAGCGTGTTCGGTTTCCTTTCTCTCTACTCTTAAATCACCTCTGCTTAGAATCGTTTGAGCAGGCGATTCAAGAAACATGTAGAAATTCAGGGAATAGCTCCATGTTAGCAGAACAAACCTCTGCCAATTTGAATAGACTATTAGAGTATTTTTTCCTACCTTACATTAAAAATTAAATGGTTCAATGTACAATCAGTTGCAGACCTACCCTGCTTCTTTCCTCCTTTAATGCTCCTTGCATTTCATTTTAAGCAGTGGTTTGCAGTCCCACCACAGTCCCCACCTCAAGCTTTTTCCTCCTTCTGGCTGCAGCCTCAGAAGAAAGCCAGGCCTTTGAAACTCCGTTTTAATCATCATCTTCATGTGCTTCTGGTCCCTCTCCTGTGGGACACCTTCCACTAAACCAGGTTGCTACAAGCCCTGTCCAACCTCGCCTTGAATGCTGGCTGTTCTGCAGTGTTCAAGCAGAGCAGGGCAGGCCTATAGGGATGCTGGGGATGGACTCTTCATTAGGGATTGTAGTGACAGGACAAGGGGTAATGGGTTAAAACTTAAACAGGGGAAGTTTAGATTGGATATAAGGAGGAAATTCTGTCCTGTTAGGCAGATGAGGTGAGGCACTGGAATGGGTTGTCCAGGGAGGTTGTGAATGCTCCATCCCTGGCAGTGTTCAAGGCCAGGTTGGATGAGGCCTTGGGTGAGATGGTTTAGTGTGAGGTGTCCCTGCCCATGACAGGGGGTTGGAACTGGATGATCTTAAGGTCCTTTCCAACCCTAACTATTCTCTGATTCTATGAACACGAGTGGCTCTGCAGACCCAGGATTACAAATGGTCTTGCCTCAAAGATGTCACAATCTTGGCATTAAACCATCAGCCACTGTCAGAGCGACCGGGCAGTGTAAGAGCTCTGCTCCGAGCAGGACCGTGAGGCGTGTCTGTGTTACAGTGATGCTAAGGATAAAGAGAACGCTGTCCTGTGAAATGAGGATGGTTTGGGTGCGCTGAGGCTCCTCGTTCATCAGTAGACGTTGAAAGGAGGAAGGGTGTGTGTGTGCTGGGGGAGCGGGCGCTGGCCGGGCTCCAGCGCCAATAGCTGGCGGAGGAGGATGTGCGAGCTGTTGCTCAGGCATCCCAGAAAACTTAGGGGAAGCTGTTGAACGAGTGCAAGTTCTCACTTTCAATCAGCGCCTGAGTGAGCGGAGCACATCTGCTGCGCTTGGAGACGCTGCTCTGCGAAACCCCGCTGCTGCTATCCCCAAAATGTCGCTTTCTGCACCAGCCGACCTTTAGTTACGTTATCATAGAGACTGCTGCTTCGCTCCCCATCGCTTCCACCCACCCCCAAGTGCCTCCTGCACTGTTTCTTTCCGCTGTTTAGGTGCAATAGGTCGATAGTTTGACCTAGGTACTCTCCCCCTTGGGTTCTCCCAGGTCACCTTCTTGCTTTGTCCCGGTGGCTGCTCCTTGGGTGCCAAAGGCGGTGGGTTGTATAACCGCGCTCAGCTAAAGCAGTGCAGATGGCTGGCGGGCAGCCCGCGCCGCTCCGGCTCGGGGGCCCTGGGGAATGCCTGCACTTGTAATAAAACGTGGGCTTGTTTTTAATTAGAACCATCATTTAGTTCAGCTCGGGGCGGCAGAGGAGCAGGACCCGTGTTGAGGACTGAAGCCCCTGATGCTTCACTTTTGATGGATATTTGCTGTGCTTTTAATCAGGCTCAGGCACTGGTGTGAGTTCTGAGATGAAATTTATGTTGGAGGAAAGACAGGGAAAGAGGAGGAGGGAGGTGGCGGGGGGCTCTGAGTGCAATGCATTAGTTCAGTGCTGAACAGTAGGTTGGGAGGGAAGGAAGGAAGGAGGGAGCTGCCAGGGACCCTGGGCCACCCTCTTCCAAATGAACAGCCCTGGTCTGAATGACATAAACCAGCATTTCACAGGGGGGTTCTGCTTCCCTGCCAAGTCTTTCACTTGGGAAGCAAGGCATAGATAGCTTCTCCTTCCCTCCCCCTGCAGGGATGCAGGCTGGGAAGGTCTTACTCCTATCTATGTTGTTCTGGCTGGAAGAGCAAGGAAGGTTATTTCTAGCCACAACACAGTGTAGTCTAGCTCTGAAAATCCTGCTTGTAGTATGAAATCCTGGCTCTGGGACAGAAATAGAACAGGGTTGATAAGGCAGAGCCAGAAACAAGGGCTGATTTCATCAAGGTTGCCAGGTGTCCTGCTTTTAACAAGGAAATACACTTTTTGTACATGAGTCTTCCTGCTCTGTGCCGTGCTGGGATCCTGCGACTGGGCTGTGTCCCAGCATAGCAGCTCTGCAGTGGGGTGCCAAGAGGGCCAGGGCATCAGGTGCAGAGGAACCTGCCTGGCGCCGTATGGACCCGTGCCCATCCTGCTCTTTTCTTTTTGTCTTTATTCTCCCTTTCCTTCCTTTTCTTCCCTCCCCTGCTGTTGCAGGGGGCAGGGTGTGTTATGTACTCCCCTCCCCAGGCATGCCTGAGCCATATTCCTATGGCATTCACATGCATGCTGTGGGAGACGGCTCTCTGCAGAGATGGGGCCGAGATCGCCATGCAGAACCTCTTTGTCATCACCATCATTCAAGTTCATCACAGGGGACTTTGTGCTGCCAAAGCTTGAAGTGGATGCAGGAGTGAAGTCTTTTCTGGCCTTCTCCTAAGAGCACCTGAGCACTGTGCAACATCATCCTGCAGGGATTTGTGTCCGGGCTTTGCAGGATTGATTTCATAAAGCTTTTCCTTAGTGGTTGCTGCTTCCCAGGCTTCCAACTCCTTGTGTAGGATTGGAAACACATTCTCCAGGACTGATCTTGATGTGTTTCAGGTTCTGTTGTGCTCTGAAGGGGATGAGATCTGGATCTGGACTGTGGAGAAGTAATCAGGTGATGGCTGGTGTCCAAGTGAGGACATGCAGAGAAAAGACTTCTTCCAAGTGGATGTTCTGTTGCCCCTCTCACATAGGGTAATCGAATGGGTAGGAAAAGGGATGTGTAAGAGCCCCAGCACGTGGTTCCTGCTGTGGGGCTGAGCGAGCCCTCGTGCAGTGGCCTTGGCAGCTTTGGGGTGTTCAGGGTGCTGCAGACACCACCCTGCCTCTCTCCATCTGAGTCAATCCGGTGGCTGGACTCCAGTCCACAGCCTGGTTTGCACTGCACGTTCCCTTCTCGCTTATGGAGAGCTTGCAAAACACCCATATGAAAAGTGTGCTCCTTCTGCCCGGGCCCTGGGAGCCTGCCCTGGGTGGCTGGCGAGCCAGGCGGGCTACCAGTTCCGAGGGAATGTAATGCTCTGTGTTTCTTGTGCATCCTCCGAGCTGAAAGTTGAAAAACTCGTTCATGGTTGTTTTGAGGATTTCTGAATATGAATCACAAGGAAATTGCATAACTGCAGCATTTCCTCCCATTGCTCAGGGCTTTCCAAACCCCGCGCTCCTCCAGGGAGACTGAGGAAATCCGGCAGGACCGGCCCATTCTGACAGCAGTTTTAGTCCAAATGGAAAGTCTGGGTTGAAGGGTAGGTCCCAGCACTGGTAAAAGGGATGGAAGGTGGAACCTTCCATGCCTGGGCATGACTGGAACAGTGGGTTCCTCCTCAAACAGAGAGCCCTCTGCCAGTGGCTGCTGTTGCCTAAGGCTTTCTAGAAATCCCTGCCACCTCCGAGCATCTGGACAATTCTTTCCTCTAGATTTTAGCCATTTGGACAGGCTTCCCTGCCCATGGTGGAACCTGAAAGGTTTTGGGAGCTGATTTTTGTGCTGGGCTCTGCGCAGCCTCCAAGGGATACAGCTTAGGTTGGGCCCTTCTGAGTTTTAAATAAAACCCTGCTTTGTGTCTGAAATGCAGCATACTCAGCTACAGGATGTGTGCACAAATGCAGTTGCGTGTGAGAGCACGGTTAATGCACTGTGGAGGTTAAGAGACACCATGGGCAGGAGCGTGAACCCTGAAATGAGGAAACAAAATTACTCAACATCATCTTTTCTCAGTTCCCCTTCCAAACCCCAGCTACTTCCTTTTCCTTTTCTTCTCCCACAATCCAACTCCATCCCAAACCATCCACGTACCTGACTGCTCTTTGCATGCTCGTGTGCATGATTTATGTAGGAGCAGGTTGGAAAACTGATGGATTGGGTTCTTCTTGGTCTCTCTATGCACAAGCAGAGGGTGGCATCAGGCTCGGAGTGGTGTCTGTGCAATTGTTCAGTAATAAGTTGTAAAAGCCTTGGTTTTGCCTCCTAATTGCAGTGAGTCTGCAGAATTTAAGCAGCATTTGCTTCCACTGAAAGAAGATAGGATCTGATTCTATTCAGAATGTTTGACCATCTACAGCATGAATTTAGAAAACTAAATTCAAGGCATCAAGGGCTGCAAATGTACTAGGTTAATATATATTATTTTCTATACACATCACTTCTGAAACTTCCTAGTAAAGGTATTTTGGCTCTGAAGATATGAATAAACGGGAATAGTGAAAGTGTGATGTTTAAGCGAGTGCAGTGCTGCAGGGCAGGGATTTGGCTCCCAGTTAGTCACTGGCCCCAGTTCTGTGAGTCCTATCACTGTGCCTGCTCCCACCCATGGTACGTGGGATGCAGGCTCTTCACCTCTCAACAAAGCTTTCTGCTTTCAGATTTCCTCCCCTCTGTCAGTGACTAATACTGAGAAGCGAAAGAAGCTTTTTGGTTCATAAGAAGCTTTCTGGGTTTAGGTCTGTTTTCTCCAGAGCGTGTTAACAACAGGAAAATGGTGTGTGTATATATAAAAACACATGTGTTTTATGCTATCTTGTCATCTGGCTCTGTGCTGGGTGATGTGTCTGCAGAGCTGCCTGCCCAACCCCTCCTGTTCTCAAACCTCTTGTATGTTAAATGTGGTCACCCTGCGGGGTGCAGCCACACTGTCCCTTTGCACCCATGCTGGCACTGTTGTCAGAGCCCTGTGCCAACCCGTGCTCACTGTGGCCTCCCCAGCAGTGCTGAGGTTCTGCATACATTGAGGTTTGCTGTTCTGGACTGGGTTGTGGAGCTTGCTCACCAGTAGCAGGTGGCTTGCAGGGGGTGTTGTGCATGGGGAGTGTAGGGCCTCCAGTGCTCCCTCCCTTAGAAGTGGTTAGATTTATAGTTATCTGTAGTGCTGTAAGGATGAACTGAGAGCACGGTGCTGTGATGGAGCTGCAAGGAGGATGGCGCAGGGGAAACATGCTCCTGGCTGCACAGTCTGTAATTTTTGTTTTGTCAGTAATCGGTGGAGACTTGGGTGTAATGAATAGGACAAACCTCTTTAAAATGCAGCACCCTTTCACAGAGGGGGAGGTTGCCCCGTCAACTGACTTGCATGTGAGGCTTAATGTTGAAATGCATCTTTGTGAGTTAAGCCCTGCAGCGGACCTGCCTTTAAGATGGGGCCGGATGGGGCTTGGAGCAAGCTGCTCCAGTGGAAGGGGTCCCTGCCCGTGGCAGGGGTTGGAGCTGGAGGAGCTTTAAGGTCCCTCCCAACCCAAACCCGTCTGGGATTCTGTGATTCAATCCTGGAAAATTCCTCTTACCCTAAAAAATATCTGGCTCTTCAAAAGGCTTGAGGCGGTGCAGGAAAATGATTTCTCTTTAAAAGTAATGTTTTCCTTGGAGAAGGAAATCATATTGAAGAATTGGGGCTTGGTTAAAACCCTGATGTTGTAGAGTGGTGTTAATGGATTACCACACTGACAATGGATAAAAGGTTTGTCCTTAACAAGATGGATGGAGGGTGGCATTATCTCCTTGTTTTATGGTTGCATAGCTGACCTCTGCGTGAAATTTCCTTTTCACCATGTGCATGCTTTGCAATTAATGGCATGGGCATCTCGTGTTTCCTGGTCTGTCCTTTTCTCTTTAATTAAAGATCAGTCTCTGATGATTAACAGCCTCTCTGTAGTCTCATGTAACCAAACTAGAAGAGGGAATATGCAGGCAGACGCATTCTTCCCTGCAGCTGATGCGCTGTGCACCATAACTTGAGCTGCACGACTGCTCCTTTAGGCCTGGGAGAAGGATGGAAAAGCAAAGCTGTAAGAGCCCAGTCCTCTGGTACTGTGTGTGGTGTTAACCCTGTGTCTGGGTGAGCCAGGGCGCAGCGCAGGGCTTGCAGTGTGGCCTCCCAGGGGAAGGCTGTGCCTCTGCAAGCCTTGGAATAGGAGTCACCTCAAGCTGTGTCCCCGCAGTGAGCCCTCAACAGAGGGACTGAAGTTGGAGAGGGAAGGTTCTTTGGGGAAGGCTGGCTTCGTGGCCAGGGCAGCAGTGCTGGGGGAGCAGCCTGCTCTTGGTTTCCTTCCCTCTTTTCACTTCTTTTCTTAATATAAACATGAGTTTTTCCTGGAGGAGAGCTCATGTGCTGACTGCAGCTGGGTTTGCTGCTGAATCATCCCCCAGGTTCCAGATGTGGGATGATCGCTTTTCTCTTGCAGACAAAAAACCTGTACTTTTGTCTTGCATGGCATAGCTAGGTGCCCTGGCTGGGGGAGAGGGAATGTGCTCCTTGGGAAACGTTCCAGGGAGAGGGGGATTAGTGTTGAGGGCTCAGTCTCTGCCCAAGCCCCCAGTTTTGAGCTATGCCATTAGATTTGTGCTTCCCTGACTGTGTCCTGGGTGGCGGAGATGATGCAAGCGTCCTGCTGCCCTGGATGGCATCGAGGGACAGGTCTCCTCCCTCTGTTAAACCTGCAGGAGACAAAGGATCAGGTTCATTTCATTCTCTAATGCAGCTGTGTGTGGGGTGAGAGCTGCTCTCTGCCCCACAGCGTGTCCATGGAGCAGCTCCGGTGGCTCTCGGCAGGGGAGCATGGGAATAGCCCGTGTTTGGGTGCCCTCCAAGGCAGGCATCTGCTAAAGTGGCTGTGGGTGATGTGCTACGTGACACAGAGCCCTCTGTGGGCTGGTTGCTGTGGGTGATGTGGGTATCGGGCTGGTGCTGGGGCACCCAGTGGTGAGGTCTGTGCTCACTGC
The DNA here is from genome assembly GCF_033783945.1 of Neopsephotus bourkii. Lineage (NCBI taxonomy): Eukaryota > Metazoa > Chordata > Aves > Psittaciformes > Psittacidae > Neopsephotus > Neopsephotus bourkii. Next base: position 1,297,402 of record NW_026900569.1, read on the forward strand.
TCCTTTGGGGACATCACACTGCCATCTTGCAGCCTTGTGCTTCTGCTGGAGCTCCTGGTGGGCACCCCAACGGCAGGGACCAGACCCTTGCACCCGAGGGCGGCTTCCGAGTCCCTCTCCTCGATGTTAATGTTGGTCACTGGGAGCCTGCAGCAGAAGGTTGGGAACCGCCTGCCTGCAGCTCGGAGCCTCTCCTGCTCCCTGCGGATGTGTGGCTGTTGCTGCCTCGTGTGTTGCTATCAACAGCGCCTGTGGAAACTTTCCCTCCCCGCCTGCTATTTCTGGAGGGAGCATGTGATGGGCTCCGCTCCCCGGCCCGGATCCCTGTGGAAGGGGCTCCCAGCTTTGTTCCCGGCAGAGGAAGGGTGTGCACGGCGATGCTGTGGGTACCACCCTGCACAGGCCTTTGTCCTCTTCTAATGGATGCTGCCACACTCAGCTCCTGCTTGTGGCACTCACACAGCACCGTGTGTGTGTGTGTGTGTGTGTGTGTGTGTGTGTGTGTGCTGCCCTGGGCTGAGGAAGGGTTATTTTTAAACACTTTGAGCTGGAGAAATACAACCTGTGTGCGCTGAGCTGCTTACAGCCGCAGTTCTCCTTATGCTGCGCTTTCAGATCGCTCTCAAGCTGTGATTAAAACCTTCTGCCATTAATTTCCTTCTTTCTGTTATATCCACTACTCTAATATAAAGTAGCTGAAGTACAGCAGCAGTAGGGACCGGAGGAAGAGGGCTGACAAGGAAGCTGGAGAGGGGCTTGGGACAAGGGCCTGTAGGGACAGGCCAAGGGGAATGGCTTGAACGTGCCCGAGGGGAGACTGAGCTGAGCTCTTAGGCAGAAGCTCTTCCCTGTGAGGGTGCTGAGGCGCTGGCACAGGGTGCCCAGAGAAGCTGTGGCTGCCCCATCCCTGGCAGTGCTCAAGGCCAGGTTGGACACAGGGGCTTGGAGCAAGCTGCTCCAGTGGAAGGGGTCCCTGCCAGTGGCAGGGGTTGGAGCTGGAGGAGCTTTAGGGTCCCTTCCACCCAAACCAGGCTGGGGTTCTGGGATTTTGTGATATGATGATGTTTGAAGATAGGAGGGGGATGAAGCCCCAGCGCTGGCGCAGAGGGTGGCTCTGTCACTGTGTGTGTTACCTCATCTTTATGCATTTCAGGTCCTCTCTAAGCTAATGACATTTCTTTTCCTCTCTTGATCTTTGCCTGACTCCTTTATGCAGGCTGTAAGCACTTGTGAGTGAGGGTGGCTTCCTGCTGCTTGACCAAGTTGTACCTACCAGATGGTCCTGCAATGCCTGTAAGATGCAAAGGGAATTGTCTGCCTTGCTCTAAGTCTATAACCTCTTTGAGAAGAGCATAGAGGAGATGAACCATAGAATAGTTTGGGTTGGATGGAACTTTAAATGTCAGCTGCTCCAGCCCTCCCTTGGTTTTGTTTAGAAGCTGCTGTAGTTTCTAGTTTTAGAACTAGTTTTTACCTAATCCATCCCATTTGCAGTCTCTTGTTTTCAGACCTGACCTAGTTGTTATTTCAGTACCACTTCAAAGCTTTGGCAACCCGAGCTTTTGAATGCAGGAGGCTGTGGTGGTCTCTGGGGACGTTGCTGTTGGGAGAGGTCAAGGCAGGTCCTCCTGAGAGCAGACCCCAGTCGTGGTGATCCCAGATGTGTTGGCAGTCCCTTCCCGGTGCATCCAGAGCTTCATAAGGCTTTCTTCTTGTGTTTTCCAGGTCTACAACTCGAACAAGGACAACCAAAGCGAAGGCAGTAAGTATTTCTTCCCAATGAGACCCCAGGGAAGGTGCCTGTGCTGTGGTGTGCAGGTTCTGGCAGGTCAGCAGGAGATGCTGAGCTGCCGGTGCTGGTGACACTGGGCTGTGCTGTCCTCCCCTGGGCAGGGATGTGGGGTAATGGGGCTCAGTGTGGGGACCATAGGGTGGCCCCAGTGCAAAGCTGCATCTGGCACCCAGCAGGGAACTGGTGCAGGAGCTCGATGGAGGGACTTGGGCCCATGGAGAGCAGTGCCCAGCAGTAACTTGGGCACATCCCCTCCTGCACACTAGTTCCCTGGTGTCCCTAGACTGCAGCAGTGATGCTGGGATGCCTTGGAACCAGTTCCTGTCCCTTATCACAGCGATGGTGCAGAGGGCATTTTTGACTAACCAGCTCTCCTTTCTGAACCAGAATGTGGAGGATGAGTGTGCCTTTTCCAAAGGGGAATTGGAGCACAAATAGAAAGAGTGAGGAGGTCCTGTGCAGTCAGAGTTGTCAGCAAGAGCCCTTAAACATACAAAAGCTGTTTTTATTGTAGTTCGGGCAATCACAGGCTCGAGTCAAGAAAGTGCTTGATTTCCTTCCTAGAGGAGCAGTTGCACCTGGTCCGGACTCATCTGTCCTGTGTTCCAAAACCCTTGATTGAGCCATTTCCCAGTAGGTTTGAATTGCCATAATTGCAACACTCAAAACTCCGATCCCTTCCCTCCTTCCCCCGAAGCCATCGGTCACAGGGAGCCCAGCCTGGGTTGATGGGCAGTAAAGAGTTCATTTTCATGCTGCCTCAGCCAGGGCATTTTCATCTGGAGCCGAAGCATTTTTCTCCCAATAATAGGTATGATTTGCAGATAATGTTCCTCACGCCCAATTTGGGTGCTTGCATGAAACAGTCTCTTTGTCCTCTCTGCTCTCTCTGATGTGGCTTCTCCCTTTCCCTCTGTGCTGCACATCCTCCTTGTTCTGTATGTATTCCTCCTGGCTTTGCGCTCCATCTTTTACCGAGGGGCCAAGTGAGTTTTTTGAGGCTCAGAGAACTTGCTCAATCGTGTCCTACCCTGGCTATGAACTGTCACTGCTCTGCCTGTTCCCTGCGCACAACCTCTGCCTCTGCCAGGACAGTGCGTGGTGACTTGGCTCAAGGAAGGTGTTATAATAACCATCATCTAAGTCTTGTTGAGGGGTGATGCAGAAGCAGGGAAAAAACACCAGGGGTGGGAGGAAGGCTTGGTGAAGTAATTACCACTTCTGAAAGAAGCACTTGTCAAAGCGTGACCTTCCCATCTTACGTGCTGTCAGCCAGAAATCCTCCTGGGGCTGTGACTTACGCTGGAGTCATCCTGCAAAGTAACAGCAGCTCTTTAGAGGTGGTAAGAGCTTGAGTCAAGTGTGTCCATGACTTCCCCAGGGTTATTCCTATGGTCTAATCCCGGTCTTCAGCTGCCAAGCTGGCAACAGATCCCAGGTTGGGGCTGTGAAAATGTCTTTAAGGGCTTCCTTAGGTGAGAGCTTCACTCAGGCTCTTTCTGACCCTGAAGCCCAGCTCCTGCCCATGGTTAGTTGTCCACAGCCTCATCAAGGGCCTGTGTTAGCAGAGGTGTGGGCAGGGCCGGGCTGGTCTGCAGGTGATGGGGCTGCCTATGGTGGCTGGTGCTGGCATGTAAGTGCCCACGTACAGCTACCAGAATGGGCTGAGTGGTGCTGCCGACCGCTGCTGCGCTTCGGTTACGGACCGTGGCTGCGGCGGGTGCATTGTGCTGCCAGCCCCATGCAGTCCCAGCGGGGTGCCCGTGCTGGGGATGTGCTGGTGGCTTTGAGGAAGAAGCCAGTTTGTCCCCAGGCTGGTGGCAGCTCCCATGGTTGGGTTCCCAGCCCGGCACTGTGGATGGGGTTTGTCTGCAGTGCTGGTGGTACCGCATCCCACACGCTGGTCCTGCCTCTCGGAGCAGCTCGGGGTTTGGCAAAGGGTAGGGAGACTTGGATGGAGACACCAAATGCCAAGTTTCTCCCTGCGTGTCTTCACCAGATGAGCCGGGGAGGCTTTGGCAAAGCGTCTTATCTTTTAGTACCTCTTCCATTTTGATGTTTGTCTTAAACAAGAGAACTGTCCCCCTTGTCCGTGCTTCCCCGGCACCAGGGAGCGCATTGGCACCCTCGGGTGCAGGCTGCATACAGAGCAGGGCTTCAGGCCGTCTGGTGGCAATCATTCACACACGCAGCTCCGAGCAGGGCTCCGCTGCTGTGTTCAGACATCTGAGTCTGCTTTAGCCCTCGTTAGAGCTGTGTCTGTAGTGAACTGCTTCCTTAGAGTTGATTTAGAGGCTGGCTTTTTGCCACGCAGCCCTTGATACAGGCGCTTCCTATGAGGACTCGAAATGAGTGCAGTGATTGAGTGGAGTCGGATGCAATTCCTGACCCCAAAACCCGTGTACCTCTGCTTCCTGCCTGTGCTCCGCTTGGTCTGAAGGAGACTCGCAATGCTGTATCGAGCTCTGCTTTTTGGCCTCTATCTGATTTGACAGAGCTTTTGGGTTTTGCATCATGCTGTGTGGCCAGATGGCCATGGGCCTGCAGGGTGATTTATCCTGATCTTCCTCGGGGCTGGGAGGAAGCAGTGCTGAGCCGTGGGGGTGAGCGGTGTCAGTGAGCCACCAGAGCCAGGTGGATTTACATGCACTGGGTTGCAAACCAGGACTTGCCCTGCTCTGTGGGTACAAATCCTACGGACCGTTTGTGCTTATTGAATGGAAAATCACAGAACTCCTGTCCCTTCCCCTGCCACCATTTCCCTCTCCTTTCTCCATACCCATGTGGTTCCCTGTTAGCTCAGGACTCCATCAAAAGCTTGCTTTATTTTCATAAGCTCTTCACAGACCCTAAGCCCCTGACCTGCCCCATCTGCAGGTGCCCGGCAATCCTCCTTTCCCACCCTTGGGAGCTCACTGGTACTTTGACTCATTTCTCTCTGGTCTCTGCTTCTCGGTTTCTCCCTTTCTCCGTGCCTCTCCAGTCCATAAAGCCTAGGACAGAATCCATAGCAGTAACGGTGGAGGCACGTCATTGTATGGCACAGAAACGTGCATGGGGATGCAGGAGAGCTCACTGTGACCTTGTGTGGCCGTGACCAACGCACACAGCTGGAGTCAGCAAAGCTGGGCAGAGCTGATTCAGTCGTCTTACCCCCTTCCCGATGCTCTGATACGCCGTATCAGCGTAAAGGAGAGGAATTAATGGATCAAATAGAAATAATCTGCTAGGCAAAAATAGAACAGGAGGAGACCAACTCGGTAGTGCTAGGAATGTGTTGATACACGAAGGTCAGATAAGTTGCCTGTGTGTGTAATACAAGTGACGTGTATCGCCTTCGCTGATGTAAAACACGTCTCTGCAGTATGAATACTGCATGTCAGTTCTGCATCGAAATGCTGCTCTTGTGTGAAGAGCCGGTGGCTCGGAGCCTGGCCTGGAGCTGTGTTTTACATCTTTCCCCTGGGGAATGAGGGCCTCACTCAGGGAGAGGGAATAGCAGAAGGCAGGGCTGTGGGCTTTGCCCCTGCTGTGCGTTTGAGTGCATGAATGGAGAAAATACTGCTCTGGTAATAGGAGTTTGTAAATCCACTCCTGGCTATGGCTGAGGCACTGATTCAGATCCAGGCTGGGGATTAGAGGTGCCTGCTGGGAGCAGTGGAGGAACACACTGGCCAGGCTTCTGAGTCTGCACCTCCCTGCTGCCTTCCCTCTCCATTTCAGGACCCCAGTGATGGCAGGAGGCAGCTCCACAATGACTTAGATCCATCGGAGCTGGGCCATGGGTCCTGCCCCTGCCTTGCTACAGCAGCAGCTCTCACTGCGCTCTCACTGGGGTTGGCTGGCTGGAGACGTGGCTCTGGTGGGGTTTTGATAGAGCAGGGGGGGGTCTTATTTATTTTTCCTTTCTTTTCCTTTTTGTTTGCCAATCTTGCTGAACCCTCTGACTGCACTGATCCTGCTGCCAGGGCATGGAGCTGCCAGGGAGCAGAGCAGGGACGAGGATGGGGCTGTAACAGGCCAGGCTGGGTTTGGCCATAGCTGCGTTTCCATGCAGCACTGCTCTCCAGCCCTGGGAAGCCATCATTTGCCCCTTCTTTCTCACCACATCCTGACCTGCAGCCACTCTCAACCAGAAGCTGAGTGGGGTCCAAGCTGCTGAACCAAAGCTCAGGGCTCTGGATCATGGAGCTGCTGGGGCAAGTGTAAGATCTGGGCAGCAGCAGCTCCCAGTCCAGGTGTGATCTGTGCTGCAGCTGAACTGAATCATTGGGTAAATGAATGAGATAAAGAGAAGCTGCTTCTGTGGGAGGGGAAAGCAGGCTTTTACAGTGCTCATTAAAAGTGAAATTTAAGGATGAAGAAAGGCACTTTGGGTATTTAATCTGATATTATTTCTGGATGTAACTACTGCAGATAAATCCCTCACCTTTCCTGGTCCAGAGCTTGCCAACGAGTGGAAGAGCTTATTCACCTACTTAGGAGGATTATGCTTGGTCGCTCCCACCCAGAAGGGCTGGGTGGCTTCTTACCTGGGAAGGTTTGGTTCCAGCCCATTGCTCAGCAATGGGGTCGTGGGCTCTGGGGGGGGGGGGGGCATACACCTATAGATGTCTTCTGCTCAAGTTCAGGCATGTGAGGGACTGGGGGAGCACTGCTGGTTTATGGGATGGATTGGCACTTCAAGTGCATGTGGAGAGCCTGAAGTGGTAGGCTCCTGTGTTGGGTGGAACAGGACCATGCTGGGGTACCAAGAGGTCAGTGTTATGGCCAGTGTTAAGTTGAGGCTAATAAGGCCTGCTAGACTGGGTTTGCTTCTTCAGAAGGGTTTGTGCACCATGGTTTCTTGCTTCTCAGGTATCTTTGTGCTTGTGTTTGTGTTTGTCACTGATCTGGGGTATGGGACTTCTGGCAAGGGCCTGTAGGGCCAGGCCAAGGGGAATGGCTTGAACGTGCCCGAGGGGAGACTGAGCTGAGCTCTTAGGCAGAAGCTCTTGCCTGTGAGGGTGCTGAGGCGCTGGCACAGGGTGCCCAGAGAAGCTGTGGCTGCCCCATCCCTGGCAGTGCTCAAGGCCAGGTTGGACACAGGGGCTTGGAGCAAGCTGCTCCAGTGGAAGGGGTCCCTGCCCGTGCCATTCTGTGACTGTGATTCTGTAGCAGGCTGTGACCCACTGGTGGATGCCGCGTTGATTTTATGCTGCATCCGTGCCTGCAGAGTGCTTGGGAGCAGCACAGGAGAGCCCTGGAGGTGCCAAGCAAGGGCCGTGGGAGCTCTGGGGTATTCACACATCCTATGGCACAGGCATCCTGCAACTTGTGTGCTTATGTTGGCTTGGCACTTCAGTGTGCTTGCCCAGAAAAACATAATAGTGCTGCGCTACTGTTCCAGTGTTTCAGGTTCTTGTGCCATTCATCAAACAAGAAACGGCACCAGCAGAGAACTCAAGTGATTAGGAAGGGCCTGCACTGAGCAAGCCGCAGGCAGGCGATCAGCTGGCAGCTCCTCGCGGAGCACCAGAGGCTCTGTGATTAAGTAACGATGTGAACAAGGGGAACGCAAGGGCTGAGGTTGCACGTGCTGTGTTGCGAGGACGCTGCCAGCCCCGGGCTCTGATCCCTGCCCACTGCGCTCTCCATCAAATGCAGTTTTGTGTCCCTTACAACGCGGCATTCCCTTAGGGAAGGCGGGATGGTGGCAGGGGCAGATGCGTCCCTAAAAGGGTTTTGGTGTAGGCCTGCATGCCAGGACACTCTGCTCACACTTCCCTGCAGGCTTCTGCTGTATGGAAGGTTTCCTAAACCTTTACATAGGGGAGAAGTCATTTTCCTTAACAAATGGCTGTCTGCAGGCAGTGTTTCCCACATGGTGGTGGGGAGCTGAGTACAAGATGAATTGTTCCAGCAGGTATTTGGACCTGTGTATTAGTAATTCCTTGAAATTAAATGTGAAAGCCTGCAATGGCACGAGTTAATTGAGTTTTACGTCCCATTAACTCTCATGTTTTAGATCTTGCTCTTAGGCAGAGGCAGCTGCCTTCAGGACATCCTAATTTGCACCAAATAAATATTTCATTTGTGCTAATAAAAGAAGGGGCTGTTCTTGAACTGTGCACATCTGCATCGAGTGAGGGTGAATGGGATGTAATGAGTAGTGTTCATGAGGCAGTACTGGTTAGCTTGGCCTTTGCATCACTTGAGGCAGACACTCCTGCCCTCCCCCAGGTGTGATGCAGACAGGGTGCAGGCAGTGGGATGGTGCTGCCTGGCTCCTCAGGGCCAGATCTGCTCTCCCTGGGCACAAGAGATGCTTCCACAGAGATTTGACCTGAAATCCATTCCCATCTCCCAGTCCCTATCACTCTTCTACTGCTAAGTCATTAGCTCTCTCCTCTCCATGTTATGTTTCTACCTCCACACTTCACCTTTCTTTTGATTTCTTTACTGTTTTCCTTCACAGTGGTTGCTCACAGTTATCTCCTGCTTCTCTATTCTGTTTGTTTCTTTCCCAGTTCTTTTACCGTCGCTTTTCAGTGCTCTAACCTCTCATATGGCTTCTTGAGAAAACCTGCATCTGCACAAAACCCCCTCAAAAGCCCCTAGAAGGAATCCAAGGCACCCCAGTTCCCCAGGCAAAGCCTGGGAGGTCAGTCCTACACCAGCAGTCTCCAGTGGTGATGGAGATGGCCTCAAGATGAAGGCATCTCTCCAGCTTGGTTAGCTAGGTGGAGAGCTGGAAGGATGAGCAGGAGGTCCCTGGGGCTCCTCGAGCACGCTGCTTGCTGTTTCCAAGGGTTTGTTGTGTCAAAATAACGTGTGATTCCCTTTACCTCCTCCTTCCCCACCTCACCCGAGCCGTGGTCCAGGGCTGCTGGCAGCATCAGCACTGGCTGTGGGTGAGTGCTGTGCCCGGTGTGGAGCCGTCCCCCTGCGAGGTGTTCATCGCTTCTCTCTCCTCTCCCCTTGCAGCTGCCCAGCTGGATAACATCGGCTTCAGCATTATCAAGAAGTGCATACATGCTGTCGAGACAAGAGGTACAGCAGATCACCAGGTGGTCTCGGTCTGGGGGGCTGCTCACAGCTGTGTGGAGAGGAGCCATTGCTTACCTGCTGCTTCTCATGAGCAGAATGATGCATTACCCCTTGGAGGCCCATAGCAGATAAACCCTGTGCGTGTGCTCAGCATTGCCTTTGCTGAGATGTGCATTCACCCTGCGGCTGCAGCCAGCAGGGGCTGAGCAAACGGCAGGGCAGGGTTAGGAAGGGATGTGCTGGAGGTGCAAAATGAGTGAAGGGACTGAAGCTGGGACTTCATTTGAGTTCCCTTCACACAGTGAAGGCCCCTGTGTTGTTTGTTAAGTGCAGGTGGTTTGTGCTGCAGCCATAACTCCCTTGCTGTCTGGGGGGTGGTGGAAAAGTGTCCTTAGATCTTTTATTCCTGAGCTAATTGAGGGTAATACTTTTAATCAATACAAGAAAGCCTTGACATCAAACCAGATTTTACCCTCTTCTATAACTTTGCCTGTAATTGGTGAGAGGGTTTGATTATTTTTGCTATTAGGGAAGTCAAAGAAATGTTGGTAGCTCTTGTGACATTCTCCTAATAAGCTCTTTATTCTTCCTAGGGATCAATGAGCAAGGGCTCTACCGAATCGTTGGAGTGAACTCCAGAGTTCAAAAGCTGCTGAGTATATTAATGGGTGAGTATCTTGTGTGTTGTTAAAGGCAAGTAGACTGTGCTGCTTTGAAGTCTCAGCTGAGAACGGAGGCTCTTGTGGGGTACCTAATTGTGGTGAATGTGCTCTTAGGACCCCATGCTGTTAGAGGCCGGGAGGTCCCAGGGCACCACTGGCAGGTTGCTAAGGTAGGACTCGTGTAGGACATGGCTTTCAAAGGTCTGGTGCAGTCACTGGTGTCCTGCTCACTTGCGCTATGGATTTTGGCAGCCTTCCCAAATGCAAACTAAAATCCTCAAAGGAATAGCTGAGAGCTTTGGTTTAATCTCGTACCCACCACGTTGTTCCCACAGTACTTCTTAATTATTTTCTCTTGTGTGTTGCATGCTGCCTGTGGCTCTTGCTTTTCCCTTGGACCTTTGTATGCCTCTTTTAACACAGTCTTACCCAGACCTTTCAAGCTTGTCTTTGCCTCGTGCCCAAAGCATTGGTGCTGTGGTTCTGAGTGCTCAGGAGGAGAGAAGGTGTTGGGAGCTTGGTGTTGATGCTCTGTGGCTCCTCTGATCACTGGTCCTGATGTGCAGCCTCGCTGCATCTGCCCAGCAGCCCTCAGAAACCTCTCACACTTAATGATAGGATGGCAAGAGGGAGGCTGTGGTGCTTGCTACAGGTGCCTTGTGCTCTGAACCGGCATTCACTTGGGCCTAATCTGAGCACTGAAACATGCAGGAGCAAACAGGTCTTGGGACTGTCAGTGAGCTGGTCCTGTAGCATGTCTGGGACGACTGTGGCTTCATCTGCAGTGGTTCCTTGTTGGTGGGTTTGGGTTTCCATTGCCCACAGCCATGCAAAGCAAGCTGGGTCATACTTGTTGGTCTGCATTGGAGAAGCTGTAGCCTGACTCCTTTGCAATGTGACTTCCTTTCCCTTGCTCCCTCCAAATGCCAGCGCTCCTTTCTGTTTCTCCTTGCAGAAAGTTTGAATCTTTGTGTTTCACTTTCAACGTCCTTCCTTCTCCTCTTCCAGCTCCCCCTTCTCTCCCCTCTGTGAAGCTGTTCACTGAGCAAAGCCCATGGTGGCTGTTACAGTTGTCAGCGTTAACCTATGCAAAATTGATAATGTAGGGATAATGAGGAAGCAGAAGGGTAAGGCTCTAAATCAGGGGCTGACGCAAGGGGACCTCTCTGCACCGGTTTTGCTCTGGCATTTGGAAAGCTCTCTGCAGTCACAAGAGCTGGTGACTGACTCCTTTATTAGTAGACGTTTGGCATAGGTTCTGGGGCATGTGAATATGTCCTGCTGGCCACCCAAGTACCGCAGATAACCAGAGCTGCCTCATGGCACACATGCCATGTCCTCTGCTGCTGCTTTTCATGCCGCTGGGCATCACCTCGCGAGCGAGCGGAGCAGCAGATCCCTTTTCCTCTCGCAAGGGCAGTCGTGGGCTGCATTGATTCGGGGCCGGGGTGGCGGTGGTGACAGATGGCAGATCTTGCTTGGTTTGTGAGCTCTCCGGAGCTGGGAGGGATTCAAAGCCTTGGACACCATCCAGCATCCATTATCTCCTCGGCGACTGAAGCCTCTCAGCTGTCGACCTCGTGTCTCATAACGCGGTGATATACTGCCGGGGTTCTCTTTGTCCTGGCATGTCTTCGTTGGAAGTCCCGTTAGAGGCGAGGGCGTGCGGGTGCTGCTGCGGGTGGGCGCAGGAAGAGGACCCCCTTTGGGGATCTCCCATGCTGTCAGTCACTGGAGTGCTTTGCAAACCCAGGACCTGGTATCTTCCTCTGAATCACAAGCAGTTAAATCCTCTTCAGCAATCACAGCGCTAGGGTTGGCTGTGAAGTCAAACAGAAACGTGTCCATTGTCAGTTCCCCTTCTGGTCATGGCTGCCCTCGAGGCGCTGAGGTTCTGCCGGCACCGCTCTGCTCAGTCCCTGCTGTTCGGATCCAGTCCTGGTGTTCAGATCCAGCCCCCCCATGTTCGGATCCAGCCCTTGTGAGTGGAGCAGCCAGCTTGTGCTTCCAACTTCAGGTTTCCTTTATATTTAGAAATGAATGTGGGCAGCAGTACCGATTCACGTACAGTTCAAATGGCAAAGAGCTCGGGTTTCCCGGCTGGTGTCAGTGACACCGCTGGGCTGGCCTCTGGCATGAGGTGTCCCTGCGGGAGGTCGGCACCGCCTGGGCTGACCGCAGGGCAGAGGCTTCCCGTGGGCAGCAGCCGGGTCAGGGCTCAGGTTTGGGCAGAGCAGGGGACTCTGTCACAGCCAGGGTGCCAAGGGGAGGGTGCTCCCCAGAGCCGTGGAGGCAGAGCAAGCGGCCCTTTACCCTTCACCATCACCAAGCACCATCAAAATGGGGACAACACCCAACAAACAAGCAAACTTTAACAGTCAGAGCTCCCGTGGAAGGGTTTATGATGGAGGTGTGTGTGTGCAGGACGGTGATGGTACTGGCGGGTCCAAAACCTGGCACTGAGTGGAGCATTACAGCGCCCGATCTTCTCTTGCTCCTTCCTGATGTTAGCAGTGAGTGGGGCTTCCTATGGCCCTGCACTGCTGGGGTATAGTGTGCCCTGTGGCTGGTTTGGAAATACCTTGAGCCACCCAGGCGTGGGTGAGGATTGCGGCTGGGTGACAGGATGGTGCCCAGGAGGTTCCCTTGGCCATGGAGGAACTGGTGGGGAATTGAAACCAGGTCTGAGGGCAGCAGCTTTTGCCATCCCCAGGAAGCAGATGAAGTTCCTCAGAAAGGGCTTTGGGCAGTGGCTGTGTGAGATAATGGGCTGAGCGGGGTGGTGGGCTGTGTGGGATGATGGGCTGAACAGGGTGGTGGGCTGTGTGGGATGGGCTGTGCAGCTGCCTCAGGATCATCCCCTGCATCACACACCAGTGTCTCGCTGTGGTTCCATCATGGCTGGGAGTTTTGGGGGTGTCTTCTCAGCCTGGGCTTCCCTCTTGCCCACTTGCCTTGCCATGGCCAGCCCCATTCTCTGCCCTGTGGCACCCATTCCATCACCTGGCGTCTGCAGGGATGAATGCATGCAGGTGAATGGGGCTGCCATCCCTGCTGCTGCTGCTGTTTGCCTCCAGGAAGAAAACAAACCAGCAAAACTATTTTTTTAGGAATGGGAATAGATTCCTCCCACCCTGAATTTCTATTTTCTATTATATCTGGTAGATCCTGCCATAAAAAGGCATGTTCTAATTTCTTCTTGGTGTAGATCTGGAATGCTGCAGCTCCCCTTCCTTTCCTCAGATATCCCACGTACAAGGCTGTGAGTGATAACCCCCCTTATCGCAGCCTGGGGAGAGCCGAGAAGCGCTCCTTTGGGACCACGCAGGATGAGTGAAGGGAGAAGGGGCGATGCTGCAGCAGCCAGCAGTGCTGCAGGGGGAGCAGTGTGTTTTCTTCAGCCTCAAAGCCTTGGGGAAGTTTCTTTTCCGGTTCTTTTCCCCTTGCCCTTTCACTTCAGCTTTTCCGTATTTGCAAGAGACATCCGATGAGTGATGTGCAGCAGTGAGCAACGTCAGGGTTAACAGTGAACCTGCCCTGTGGGGCTTCTGCAAGCCCCGTTTCACATTTACACCAGATCCTGTGGAAAGGTGTCCTTGTGCGGGGCAGAAGGTGGCTGCGGTGCGCTGCAGGCACCTCTAGCTGGGCAGACAGATGCTCCATCACTAACCTACAAAGCCAAACCCTTTGCAACTCATAAATCTGAAGGTCAAGGGGAACTGATGATCTACTCCGAGCCTTTTCATGCCACCGACCGCAGTGTTTCACCTAGGGCTCCATCAATCTGCCTGTGAACTCCTGGATGAGCTGGTGGAAGGACATCCAGTCTTGAGCTCTTTGTTCACCTGCAGGGAAGGCCTGGCTAGGAAAAAGGGGCTGGGTTTTTGTGTTATTTTCATTTTGGTTTGTTTTTTCCCTATGCCACCTTTAATCTCTTTAAAGGGCCTCATCAAAAGGAGGTGCAGCAGGAAGTTGCCCTGGCATTGAGGGGAAGGATGGTGTTCATTTGTGTGACTGCAGTGAGGGACCCGTGATCCCGGTGTGGATATATACAGTTCTGAGGTGTTTGTTTTCAGGTGCTGCTCTTGATGGTTTTTTGTAATTAAAATAACCCCGTGCCCCAGGGAGAGCCTGACTCCCTCACTGCATTCTTTTAATTAGTTTTAAAATTACCCTGTGCTACCTCTTGCTTTAGAATTCAAAAGCTCATTGTACGTGTTGGTGGGAAGACAAACCCCCACCGAGCCGAGCCCTGGGACCAGATGGTGTTGGCAGCACTACCTGGCTTCAGGCTCGGCCATGGTTGCAGCGAGTGCTCCTCTGCGCCTGCTCCAGCTCTCCAGGGATGTCCTTGTCATTGGAAGGACCCACACGGGTCTCCCAGCATCCCCACAGAGGCTTCACAGCGATTTTGGTGGAAGCAGGATCCCTGTTTCCAGGTCCTGCTTGCCCAGAGCTCAGTGCAGCCAAAGCCTTCAGCTCTGGAGAGGTTGAGAGGCCGTAGAACCGCAGCCTGGTTTGGGTAGAAGGGACCTCAAAGCTCCTCCAGCTCCAACCCCTGCCACGGGCAGGGACCCCTTCCACTGGAGCAGCTTGCTCCAAGCCCCTGTGTCCAACCTGGCCTTGAGCACTGCCAGGGATGGGGCAGCCACAGCTTCTCTGGGCACCCTGTGCCAGCGCCTCAGCACCCTCACAGGGAAGAGCTTCTGCCTAAGAGCTCAGCTCAGTCTCCCCTTGGGCAGGTTCAAGCCATTCCCCTTGGCCTGTCCCTACAGGCCCTTGTCCCAAGCCCCTCTTCGGGTTTTCCTGCAGCCCCTTTAGGCACTGGGGCTGCTCTGAGGTCTCCCCTTCAGGAGCCTTCTCTTCTCCAGGCTGACCCAGCCCAGCTCTCTCAGCCTGTTTGCCTGGACCGAGTTAGCAAAGAGCATTCAGGAAGCAGCATCCAAGCAGGAGGGAAACAACTTTTTCCGGCATTTACTTCTCCTTCCTCATCAGCCATGGCTGCTTCTGCCATGGAGCAGCCTCTGTCTTTAGTCCTGCCAGCTGGTTCCTTGGTGCTGGTGTGAGGTATCCATGGCTGGGCCACTTAGCCCCGCTCTCCTGGTGGGTTTTGACATAACCGACTGTGGTTGTCGGGGAGGAGTCAGACATGAGCTCCATCCACATCCGTGCTTGCGAGGGGCGGGTGTGCAGGCAGTGGTGGTCACCCAGGAGCATCCCGGGGTGATGAGGTCCCGGCATGGGTGGAGGTGCCGGAGGAGGGAGCAATCGCTCCTTCCCGTGGGCTCTTTTATTATCAACGCATTGGGGTGTTCTCGCAGGAATGAAGGGGGCCTATAGAGATGCTGGGGAGGGACTCTTCATTAGGGACTGCAGAGATAGGATAAGGGGTAATGGATTAAAACTGAAACAGGGGAAGTTTAGATTGGATATAAGGAGGAAATTCTTTCCTGTTAGGGTGGTGAGGCACTGGAATGGGTTGCCCAGGGAGGTTGTGAATGCTCCGTCCCTGGCAGTGTTCAAGGCCAGGTTAGATGAGGGCTTGGGTGAGATGGTTTAGAGCGAGGTGTCCCTGCCCATGGCAGGGGGTTGGAACTGGATGATCTCAAGGTCCTTTCCAACCCAAACTATTCTATGATTCTATGATTCTATGAATCCGTAAAACTGGCCCCGCATTGATCCCTCTGTGGAGCCGTGCTCACACAGATCCAGCTCCCTGACCGGGGCGGGTGGTGTGCAGCAGGCAGGGGAGCAGGAAGCTCCAGATCCCTGCGAGTGTGGTTTGGTTCAGATCAACTCAGCCTTGGGAAGGAGCTGGCTGCTGCTCTGGAGCCGCTTGTTTCGATGGCCCCCAACAGCTGCGTGGGTTTGTGATGTCTGTAAAGGAGCTTTTCAGAAGATAGGAGGGGAAAAACGGTGGAGAGGAAGGGAAGGCCCCGGAGGAGATGAAGAGGAGAATGCTGCAGTGCTCGGCAATGAGTGCTCAGGCACTGCCCCCACACACTGGCACTGTAGTGCTGGGAGCTGGTGGGAGGGCAGCTTCCCAGGATGGCTCCAGGGGCTCTTCCCTACCTTGGCCAGGATAACAAGCCACCTCCTGCCCCCCTGCACGCCCATGGCCTGCCCGACACCCCCAGTGCCACCATTGCTGCCTCCCACATTGGTTCAGTGGGGTGATGCCTTGCAGCCTGCCCGGGGCTGGGATTTCCTGCTCAGCCCTGGGGGTGTCTGTGTTTGTCTGGGTCTGTGTTGTGTTTGTGCCCTGCTCTGTCACCGCTGTCACTGAGCCATCGCCTCCTGTGCCGTGTGTCACGCTTTGGTTACACTGCTGATCTCACTGCTCGTGGTCCGTGTTTTCCCTTTCTTTCTCTCGTTGCGTGCCAGTGAATGTGGCCCATCTCATGTAATGCTTCCCTGCACAGGTGTCTGGATCAGCTTGTGCTCACTGGGCTGGGGACTAGCAAATAAAATGGGATGTGATGGATTTCCTGCACTGCTGAGCTCCTGAGAGCTGGCATTAGATTCACTGTGGGTCACTTTTTTCTGTTTTCTCTTCTTCCTTAGATCCCAAAACAGCCTCTGAAACAGAAACTGAGATCTGTGCCGAGTGGGAGATAAAGACCATTACCAGCGCTCTGAAAACATACCTGAGGTAAGGCAGGAAAGCCTCAGCCTTGTGAGGAGTCGGTGATGGTTTGGGGTGTTACTGCCTGTTACTGTAGATCCTTTACAATAGCACTTCAGTAGTACCAAAGGAGAAACTGCTCTGAGAGGATTGGTTCTGGCTTTTCCCTTGACCCTCCAGCACGGTTGAGGAGTATCTGGGGAGCATAGTCAGCTCTCTGATGGATGCATGTGGTACAAACATGGTCTTAAAAGCCCATTCTTATGTCCCCTGCCATGATTTCAGTTTTTGCCTAAGCTTTTCCCGATGGGCTTCTGCCTCTTGAGCATGGGGCAGGCGGTGAGTGCAGGGATCCTCTAAGGGCTGTGGCTGTAGTGCTGCTCAGAGCGGGATGCCGAGCTCTGCTGTAGTAATAATTCCTGTAGGCAGGTCAGTGGCATTATCACTGTGGGTTATCTTCCCAAAGGATTAGTTTGTTGGCATATCATTACCACAGCATGCGTCTACCTGTCACGGCTGCAGCTTTGTGTTTTCTGATGCTGTTCTGTGCACTGGGTTTTATTAGAGAGAGAGCGCAAGAGAGAGGCTAAATCCAATTAGGGCGATGAGGATAATTAGCTTGGTGGATCTCAGCCTAGGAAATCACAGCATCGCTTTTCATGATTGGCAACCTTTGCTCTGGAGCTTGAACTGTGCAAAGCCCTGAGGAATGCCGGCAGCACTGAGATGTCCCATGGAAGGGATGTGGGAGCGGGAGGGCAGAATGGGGAGCTGAGTGGGAGCAGTGACTGGTAAAGTTTTATGATGAGGCTTGTTTCTCTTTTTAATTTCTTTTTAAACTGATTTGGAGCACATGGGCTCAGGAATGCCCTGAACCTCTGTGCTACTGAAGGAATGCTGAAGTTAAAAATGGATTCAGTGCGGTGTAGGAAAGGGAGGCAGAATAAATCAAAGGTGCTTCTATCGATCTTATTCCTTCTGATGGGGGGAATTAATTAGAGTTGCTGTTGCTTAATTCTGCACTTTTGAAACCAGTGAGGGCAAAGCTCCATTTCTGTGGATTGTGTTACTCAGATGTGTTTTGTGTGTGTTACCTTTTTATCTTCCAGAATGCTTCCAGGGCCGCTCATGATGTACCAGTTTCAAAGGAGCTTCATCAAAGCAGCAAGTGAGTTTGTTGTTGGCAGCACCGGTCTGAAAGAGGAGCCTAGTTTGCAAGTAACTGAGCATAACCCCTGCCCTGCTGCTTCCCCACTGACCTCCTGCTCCTTCAGTCCCGGAAAGCAGAATGAGAACAGAGAGACAAGGGGCATGGTGTTGTTTGGGACTGAACCAGATGAAAAGGAAGCGCAGGTGGTGCTGGGGAGTGGGGAGCTGGCTGGTGCCTGCAGCTCTGCCTTGCTTTGACCATCATTTTCCCAAGGGATGGAGGCTGTTGTTCAAACACCGCCTCTGGGGATCTGATGCAGTTGGTTGTGGTTCTTGTGTCTGTGCTGCCTTCCTTTGCCTGCCCTGGACATGGTGCTCTGAGTGAGAGCAGGTAACTGTTGGCACATGCAGCAGCCTGTGTGCATGGCTGGAGCCAGGGGTCAGGAGGGCTCGCGTGCTCTGTGACCACATCAGTGATGGCCTTGAACGGCTCCTGCATAGGCTGTTGGAACACATCTGCCAGCACTGGGGGATCCAACCAGCAGCAGATGCTGCCGTGTCACGAGGCTCAGTGCTGGCCACATCCTGATGGTGCTTGGGAGCACACTGAATGGGAATGTGCTGATGATGGTTACAGCCAAACCCCTTCTCTGATCACAGCTGGCTTTTCACATGGCTGGCTGCTCTCACCTCACTGTTTCCTTCTGGAAACAACCAGTTGGGGTTGGTAGAAAGGAAGAGTGCTTGGTGGAGCAGGTCCCCAGGACATCTGTTGGTGTTAGTGTTGGGTCCTGCATGCCTCTTCGCATAATAACTCCCCTAATGCAGAAATAAATCATCTCCTGTTTCCAATGCAGAACTGGAGAATCAGGAGTCAAGGGTGTCAGAAATCCACAGCCTCGTCCATCGGCTCCCGGAGAAAAACAGGCAGATGCTGCACTTGCTCATGAACCACTTGGCAAAGTACGTTTATGACTGATCTGTTTTTCTGTCCTTTTTCCACTTCCTCTGAAAGTGAATAGTGGCAGAAAAGTTTTGTTGTGTGTGTGTGGTGTTGAGTCATATCTGGTTGGCGAGGACCTGGAAACCTGTGTGAGAGTGGAACGAAGGCTGCGGGATGGAGCGGTGCAGGGGATGGTCCCACTGAGCCCCAGCTTGCAGTGGCAGGAGGGGTCACCACATTCCTGGGAATATAATGATGCTCTGATGGTGCTGTGATGGGTCTGGTGGTGCAGGGGGCAGAGCGGAGGTTAGGCTCCTCCCTGGCTTTCAGATCAAGTTTAGTGTTAAAGGACTAGGAGGTGTTTCTGTGCTACAATTGCGTATTTGCTGCCTTTATGCAACCTGATGAATCAATCCAAGGTAACCTTGAAACTTTCCGAGGGCACCGG
Source organism: Neopsephotus bourkii (assembly GCF_033783945.1). Classification (NCBI taxonomy): domain Eukaryota; kingdom Metazoa; phylum Chordata; class Aves; order Psittaciformes; family Psittacidae; genus Neopsephotus; species Neopsephotus bourkii. The sequence continues at coordinate 1,316,050 of NW_026900569.1, forward strand.
AATGGAATGATTTTTTCTGCTTTCAGTGATAGAGCTGACCTGTAGTTTCCTGTCTTCATCTTGCTCCTGCAGGTTGCCATGGAAACCTTTGATTAGTGTTTTAAAAGTGAAAGCATCATCAGGTGTTTGCGCCAGCCTCAAGGCTGCGGGGTCGTACCTGCCCTTGTGTTCCCACCAGTGCCACGGGAGCGGGAGGGATTGGACAGGATCCTGGGGATGAGTTAATCAGAGTAACCGGTTAGAAGAAGGTTTGAGAGAGCCTGGAGTTATCTGTTCAAGAGGAAAAATAACAAATGCTACTTGAAATAGGATTAAAAGTGACTCCAGATGCTTTCTTTTGACACAAGTTTGTATCTGTTCCATGGACTCTCCGGCAAGGCTGTTAAAAACCAAAGAGCTGGTTTAGATCTCAGTTTCAAAACCTGCTTTATTTACAGGCTCAAGCCAAGGGCCAGGCAGTTCCAGGTATTCCCATCAGCCAAATATGTGTGAGCAATCTCATAACTGCTTAAGTGCTTTTTATTTAAAGGAAAACCTGGTGGTGTTTGAGTGAGAGACGTGGAGAGGGGAGGCAGATAATACAATGGGGCTCATGCTGCTTTAGTGGGCAAGGAACTAAACCAAAACACAAACAGTGAGTGAGTAGGAAGAGAAACAGCTCATAGTGGTTAATTTAATGGGAACAAAATACCTCGGAGAAAGGCAGGAAGCTGAGGAGCGAGAGCCTGCTCCATGGAGCTACCGCCCTGCAGCAGCTCCCCTGGTCCCAGGGCTGTTCCTGGGGGATCCTGGCCTGTGGAGGGAAGGGGGATGCTCTGACATGAGGGAACCAGCTGCGGTTCAGTGCTGCCCATTCCTGGTGGGGGGAACCAAGAGCAGCGCATCTATGGCTAACGCTGGCAAAGCCAAAGGGCTCCTTTCCAAGCTGAGCTGCACTCCTCTGATTCTGCCTTTTTTCTTACTTAAGTAATGTATGAATAATCAAGATTTGCATTTTGATCACAAGAGCTGAAAAAGCATTTCTGACAGTATTACTGTGGAGCTCGCTTATGCTAAAAGCAGAACTCCTTCTGTATCAGTCACATAGAGAGAGTCCATCCTGTGCCATCTTGCATCTGTTTTGTTGGTGTGTATGTTCACTGTTGCCCACTAGAAAGGGACTTGGGGCTCCTCATGTGGTGTGGGGCTGCGGTTAATAGCAGTACAAACCCCTGCTATCACAACTGATAGGTTCAGAAATGGCAATTACTAGCACAAATGAAATAGCAGATGGGAGAAATGCCTGTGAGGTGGTTGAGCAGTGCCCTTCCTGCTGCACAGCAGGGAGGTGCTATGGGTCCTGCTCTGGCTCTAGGGGGAAGGAGGGCTAGGCGGATGGAGGACAGGTCCCAGGGACAGGCACAGGCAGGATGTGAATAGACAATGAAGTTGATTTCTGTGTCTTACTGCATCTCTGAGCCTTTTTGTGCTGCCTCTGGTCTCCTGTTCATGTGTGCAGGCAATTACCTGCTGTGTAATACAGAATGTGAGCAGTTCCTGCTCCCTCCTTGGGAATGTGATGCTGCAAATGTCCCCTGCTCTGCAGACCCTGGTTCCAGTGAAACTTGCTGTTATGATGTTACTCTCTGACCCATGAGTAGATGCAACCTTTTATTTTCCTTCCTGGGACATGCTCATCCTGTCAGGATGCTTGCAATAAGCGCCGCTGTGATTTACTGTTCCTGAAAGAGAGGCGAGCTCTTTGTTCTGATCCTTGTCCAAGGGGGTCTCTGCAGGAAAGCCTGAACACCCGCAGTCCACCCCATCCCAGTGAGCCCCATGCCTGCATCCACTGGTCCTGCCAACAGGCCCCTGGAGCCAGTGAGGCTCTGGATGATCTTAAAACCCACCTGGTTTCTCTTGTCTTGGGGCAGAATAGCCCGTGTCTTTCAGAGAATGGAAGGACAAGCCCAGGAGGTCTCTTCTCCTGTTTCTTGTAGCTGTTTTAGTTACCAGCATCACTATTGCTTAGTCAGTCTGTTAATCCGTGGAGCTTCTGGTGTTTGCAGGGATGGTTGGTGAGTGTTCCTCATTCCCTGCTTTAAGGAGGAGAAATACCCTTTTTTCAAAGGTACATGAAGAACTGGTGCCAGGGCAGGTGATGAGTGCCCTGGGACACTGGTGGCTCCCTGCTCTCCCAGCATCATTTCCTAGTGGTTTATGCCCACCCTTCCCTGTGCCCATCGGGGCAGCAGCCTTGAGCTTTGCACGGTGCAGGTCTCCTCACACCATCCTCAGGGTTTGCTTCCTCTTCATACTGGGGTGTTTTCTTTATCCCCACTGTTCCTAGCTAGGAAACGAGGAAATCGGCACTGCCTGGGTGCTGCAGAGCGCCCTGGGTGCAGCCTGTCCCGCAGCAGTCACCGAGCAGCACGCTCCTCGCGTGCTTTGGTGCTGTTTTCCTGCAGATATACCCTTTTGGCCAGCACCTATCTCCCACAGCGGCTGCACTGCTGTTTCCAGTGCTCTTTTATCAACCCCAGGTGCCAGCTCTGATTAAACCATGTCTTTTTTATCCCTGCCAAATAACTTGAAACGGAGCAGAGGCACAGAGATACCATCCCTGTCTTCTCCTGTTTTAGTGTACTTTCTCACCAAGGAGGGAGTGTTTTGGAGAGCAGAGCAGGAGGAGCTCGATCTGATGATGCTTCAGGCATTGAGGAATTACTTGATTTTGCATGGGCACACTTTGACAGCTGAGCCTTGCTTTGTTCTCTGGCAGTGAGATCTAGGTTCTCCAATACAGATGGTGCTGTGCTTCTGCACCTTTCAGTGGGGCTCCTGAGATCCTCCTGCAGCTCTGCATCACTCCATGCATCGCTGCTGCTCTGTGCATCCCCTGGCCCAAGGAGCAGGGCCTGCAGGTCCACTCCTCTCCTGGCAAAAGGTCAGAACCACGAAGGGTGCTGCAGAAGAAAGGTGTACATGTGTTTAGCAGCATTATCTTCAATCACTCATCACTGTGGGCTGGCCAGCAGGGACCAGTTCCCTTTGCTTTTGCTGCGGTGGTGTTTTCTAGTTTATGTGTTACAACCAACATGACAGTGATTGCTATCTTGAGCACAAAGTGTTTTCCACTTATCAGCATGGATGGTTTCCATGGGCTGCGTGGGGTGGCTGTGATCAGCCACAGCCTGGGCATCCATTGGATCCCACCCTCTGTGACAGCCCGTTGTCGAGATGGGGCAGGAGTGAGGTGTGTTTCGGAGGGGCTGTGCTCTGTTGAACTGGGGATGCTGGCAAAGGGGAGCAGGGTAAGATTCTTCCAGGTCTGCCTACACGAAGAAGACGGTGCTTGTTTTCCTGATGGAGCAATCCCAGCCCTGGCAGCGCCGTGCCCTGCTCCCGGCCTGCACTGTGCAGATCCCATGGGAGCCGGGTCCCATCCCCAGTGCTCACCATGGTGTGCTCTGTGCCAGCAGCCTCGGGAAGCGCACTGGGGCTCCTGTGCAGGACCGGGGGCTGCGGTGTGTGCAGGGATGGGCTTTTCCTTGGGCTGTTTTCCCCGTTTCCCCCGAAGGTGCAGCCGGCGAGGAGGCTGACGCCTCTTGGCACAGCAGGTCTGATTTCATCCCCGTGGCAGCTGTTTATGCTGCTGTCTGGTAACTATTCATTGCGTGATTTATGTATTGCTTCCAGTAAGTCACTCTTGTCCAGGACGTTCTGGAAATTTCCACCAGCCGCCGAGGCCTCCGCGATGCCTGCTCTCATATGCTCCTCACCTGATTTGGCTGCCAGGAGCAAGCAGTGACTGAGCTCTCTGACCCTGTGCAGCCAGGCCAGGCAGCGTCCATTCCTTTTCCCAGTGCCTCTTTCTGATCCCTCTGGATCGTGGCACTGCTGGGGTCCAGGGGAAGCCCTGGGAATTCAAGTGACCGAAGGGATCAGGGTGCTCCCTTGGGCAGCAGAAGGAATGTCACATGAAAAGTGACTCCTGCAGGCACACTGTGCCTTGCAGGGGCTGGGAGGATCCTGTCTGGGCTTGTTTGTCCCAGGTCAGGCTCATGCTGTGGTTCTTTATCCCCATCTTGCCTCTTTTCCCCCTTTTCACATCCTGGTTTGTTTCTCTGCTTTGTGTCTTGGTTTGGAGCATCAGGTCTTAGCTGATGCTAAGGAGGGCTGAGATAGGTGCAGCTTGGTGAGCACCGTACCGGAGCCAGTCCCATGGCTTTGGTCAAGGGCCTGTAGGGACAGGCCAAGGGGAATGGCTTGAACCTGCCCGAGGGGAGACTGAGCTGAGTTCTTAGGCAGAAGCTCTTCCCTGTGAGGGTGCTGAGGCGCTGGCACAGGGTGCCCAGAGAAGCTGTGGCTGCCCCATCCCTGGCAGTGCTCAAGGCCAGGTTGGACACAGGGGCTTGGAGCAAGCTGTTCCAGTGGAAGGGGTCCCTGCCTGTGTCAGGGGGTGGAGCTGGAGGAGCTTTAAGGTCCCTTCAACCCAAAGCAGTCTGGGATCTCTCAGCCTCTCCAGAGCTGAAGGCTTTGGCAGCACGGAGCTGTGGGTGAGCAGGACCTGGAAACACAAAGAAGGATCCTTCTGGTTTTGTTTTTAATATGAGATTCTGCAGAATTTACCAAGAAAAAACCCCAAACCTGTAGGTGTTCACTGCATTTCTTGTGCTTGGCTTCCAGTAGTGTGCAAATTAGCAAAAGGTTTTGTTCTGCTTCTGCAAGCAAACTTTTAACCTCCTCAACCTGGATTGTCCAAACAGTAGATGTTTGGTAGCTTTTTCTTCTGCGGCTCTCCAAAAGATCCCTGTATTTCCTGCTGGTGCCCCAGTTCTCAGCCGGGGAAGAGCGCGCTGCAGAGGCTGCAGCATCTCTTAGCGGGTTCTTTGCTTGTATCTCCATCACGCATCAGAGTCATCTCTCTAGATATGATAATGGTGTCTTAAATTAGACCAAAGCTTACATCACCAGCGCTGGCAAGGTCCCTCAGTAGCATGTACTGCAGCATATGCTGGGTCTGCTGTGCAGTTCCTGTGGCTGAGCATCCCTGCCGGGATCTTTAGGAGAAGCACCAGGCATCTTGCGTTACTCAAGCGTGAATTCTCATGGGCTTGCGTTTGAACTCGGTGTTGTTGGATGAGGTTGTTGGTGGCACACAATTATCTGGGTTCTTTTTAATTGTTTATCACAGTGAAACGGAGGCTGTGTGCAGAAACAGACTGAGTCTAGAGACAGCAAAAGATTTCCAATAAATGGCTGGCATCGCTCCTGGTTGTGTCTCCTCGGTCCCCGCAGACAGAGTGGGACTTGGGCATTTTAATGAGAGCTTCCCCAGGTTGCCCTTTACACTGAACAGACCCAGCACTAAATTCAGTTCTATAGATTTGAGTCAAATGTTTCTTCAGCACAAGAAAGGAAAATAAGAGTCATCAGCACCAAGATGTCTCTGAGCTGCAGTTCTTCCCTGGGATGAGTTTTTCTTCCCTGTGAGGGTGCTGAGGCGCTGGCCCAGGGCGCCCAGAGAAGCTGTGGCTGCCTGCTCAGGGCTGGAGGTGCTGGGATGGCGATTTGATGGTTATCTGCTGCCACAAGATGTAGGAAGGGCACCGTGGGGTGAGTGGGTGCGCAAAATCTGGGAGGTGTTTTTCTAATCATTGAGCAAAACCTTGTTCCATTGGCAAGGACGGGGCAAGCATTTTACTTGCTGTGTTAACCAGGACTTCAGTTTGCCCTGCTAAGCTGCCTGTTTCTGTATTCCGTTTCTTTCCAACCACATTCATTTAGGAATTCAGCACTGACTTTGTATTTGTGAAGTGACTGTGCTCCAAAATACCTCTAAAGGGAAGGAAAAAAGCCAAAACCTGCTTGGTTACCCTTCCCGTGGCCGGTGATGCTCCGGTATGACTGTGCAGGTGCACCCCAGGGAAACTTCTGCTCCTTCCCCTGTGACCTGGCTCTCGGCTCCGCACTGTTTCCCGTGCCTCCCTGCAGGGCCAGCAGGAGCTGCACTTGCTGAAGCCGGTGCCAGTTCGTGCTGGGAGGCTTTCTGGAAGCGCGTTTGCTTTGGCTGGTCTCCACCTCCCAGGTGAGGCTTCGGCACATCGCTTACCACTGCGGCAGAGCTGCCACGGGGCTCCTTGCTCTTCTAGGCTGTTTGCCCCCTTTGGCTGTGTGGGCTTTCTTACTGCAGCGTGAGAGCATTGGGGACTTCAGGTTTCAGAGGAAAACCCGGGTGCTTTGCTGGGTTTACTGGGGCTGGTGCTGCTCATGCACAGGGTGGCTCTTGAGGGGCTGCAGGCACAGCCTGGAGCCAACCAAACCCCCTCTCTGTGCCTCCATGGCTGTGGCCAATGGGTACAAGAACTGTTATTATTGTAGAGGAAAGATGTATTTGAGGGCAGCAGGCTGAGGTTGTAACTGAGTGCTGGACTTGCACACAGAGAGCTAAAACTAAGGGAAGATGTGCAAGGCTCGGGCAGGGGTATGGGGATTGTGTTCACTGTGTGTTGCCTCTTGGTTGCATGTGGTGATGTGAGGTTTGCTGGTGGGGCTCTGGGAAGGGTGGCAGAGTTTCTGCGGTGTCCAGCATGGCATCCCATGGGCTGCATGAAGGATGCTGGTCTTTAACAGGGTGTTACTGCTTCAGCATGGCAGTGGCACAGGGGACAGCATGTGCAGCTCTGGCAGCTCCAGCTCCATCCCTGAGGATGTTTGGGGGCAAAGTCCCGTTTCCTGGCAGTATTTCTGCAGGTGGGAACTGCGGTGGCGTCGTCCCTGCCTGATGGGGAATGTGCCAGCCTTGTGCTGAGTGCTGGGGAGCAGGTTCAGGACCCCCCTGTCAACCCATCCCCCTGAGATGTCCCAGCGAGCTCAGCTTGTCCGCAGCAAGAGTGGGTGGCTTTGGGAGCTGCGGTGACTTGATCTGGAAGGCCTGAAGCAGAGGCGCACTGCAGCCCCAGACGTGTTTTCCTTGCACGTCACAGCATGTCTGGATTTCACAGGGATCGGGATTTGCGGATACCGAGCTGCACGCTTGGCCTCTGCATCTGCTCAGCGCGATGCGAGCACTTTCCCTTGGTTTTTTTTTTCCCTGGGAGTGAACCCAAGCATCCAGCTGTGGCCAGATTCACCCGGGAGGAAGAGGGAGGCTTGTTGGAGCAAGTCAAACCGCCCAGCACCACTGCAGCACATGCTTCACCCCGGCTGAACGCCCCTTGAGTTGTCAGTGCAGCATCTGAAGGTTGTGTCAGCTGCGTTTGCCCTTGTCTTTGCTGGGAGGTTCTGCATGTCCCTGGTGGTCTGTCCTCCTTTTGGATCCGCTGGCCTCCATCTGCATTCCTCTGCACTTGGCTCTCCTCGCTGGAGCAGCGGTGCTGTGGAAGCTGTGATGCTGGGAGTCTCCGCAGCCTGCAAAGGGCGGTGGATGGTGGGGTTTGTCCCATGCTCCCATCCCTGCTCCAGTGTGCAGGGGATGTGCAGTGACCACAGGGCAGGCAAGCGAGCCCCACGGTGCTTTCTGAGATGCCACCGTGCCACTGTGAGCGATGGGTGGCATTGGGGTGTACAGGGGCACTTGGTGAGGATTTTCTATTTCCAGTCTCCTGTTTGGGCACTGCAGGACAGGAGATGTGCTTTTTTTTTTTTTATAAATATCTCCTTTTATTAACTTGAAATATTTTCATTATTATTGTTATTGGTCTTGTCAACACAAGGGGGATGTGGAGCTGTTGGGGTGAGTCCAGAGGAGGCCACAGAGATGCTGCAAGGGCTGGAGCAGCTCTGCTCTGGAGCCAGGCTGAGAGAGCTGGGCTGGGGCAGCCTGGAGAAGAGAAGGCTCCTGAAGGGGAGACCTTAGAGCAGCTCCAGTGCCTAAAGGGGCTGCAGGAAACCTGGAGAGGGGCTTGGGACAAGGGCCTGTAGGGACAGGCCAAGGGGAATGGCTTGAACCTGCCTGAGGGGAGACTGAAATGAGCTCTTAGGCAGAAGCTCTTCCCTGTGAGGGTGCTGAGGCGCTGGCACAGGGTGTCCAGAGGAGCTCCTTCATTCCTGATGCGGAGCCATGGGAGCTGCTGGTACGGCGGCCAGCCTGGCCCTCACCCTGCTGTCTACCTCCATGCTCCTCAGCTGCAGCCCAGTTAAGCTCATCAGTGCGCGGGGATGACTTGAATGCACCCAGGAACATTTCCCAGAACTCATTAGGTTTTATCCAGTAAATGGCACCAATTGTGAGCTCCGCTCTCGGCCGGCGCTGTGTGCCTGCCACGGGAAATGGCTGGAACTGGGAGCATGGGGCAGGACACTGGGTGCAGGGTTTTACTCGAAGGAAGCCCGGCAGCCTCGCTGAGCCTCCCCCCAGTGCAAGGAGTGAACGTCCTGCGGCCGCGATGTTCGTTGTGAGCACTTGGTAGGGGTTGGAACTGGCTGAGCTTTAAGGTCCCTTCCGAACAGAACCGGTCTGGGGTTCATTCTGTGATTCCCACCGTTGAGTGGATGCAGGATCCGCAGATGCCTCTGTCACCCCATGTGCTGTGTTCTGCTCTTTACCTTTCATTCATGTCTGGGAGCAAGTGCAAGCCTTTCATTTGTAAGAGCAGCCTCCATAATTTTGGGGGTTGTTGTCTCTCTGCATGATTGGCTTTTCACTTTAAATAGAAGCTCTAAAGGTGGTGGCAGACATGAAATGTCTTTTTACCCATAGCAGTATGAATTAGCTGCATTATTTTCTGTCCTATAAGGTCTTGCTAGGCCAGCTGTAACAAGCACTTTGTTTTCAAAGGTTTGTCCCAGGCATGGAAATAGAAACACTTGAGACTTTATCTTTGTTCGCTTTCAGATGTTTGTTTGTTTTCTCTGAATCAGGAAGACATTTGAACTAATGGCAGCACTATGAGGCTTATGTATGTGTATTTTATATAGATGTAATACATATACAAATACCAGATGGAGAGGGGCTCGGGACAAGGGCCTGTAGGGACAGGCCAAGGGGAATGGCTTGAACCTGCCTGAGGGGAGACTGAGCTGAGCTCTTAGGCAGAAGCTCTTCCCTGTGAGGGTGCTGAGGCGCTGGCACAGGGTGCCCAGAGAAGCTGTGGCTGCCCCATCCCTGGCAGTGCTCAAGGCCAGGTTGGACACAGGGGCTTGGAGCAAGCTGCTCCAGTGGAAGGGGTCCCTGCCCATGGTAGGGGTTGGAGCTGGAGGAGCTTTGAGGTCCCTTCCAACCCAACCAGTCTATGGTTCTAATATTAACACCTATCAAATACAGAGGCAGTGCAGTGCTTCCCCTGCCTGCAGCACCCATCCAGCTCCGCTGCATTTCTCCTCTGTTACAGGGTGCTGATTGCAAGCCCATGCAACAGAGAAATATTTACTGTTCCTCTGTGCTTCCCTGCACTGAAGCCTGACTACCAATTACTCTGTATTAAATTATGTTTGGCCGTGCTGGTGATTATACAGTATCCAAGCAACCCAGGTGTAATCTGATTTAACACACAACATGGATTTACCCTGCCCCTGTTCTCCTTTGTTTTTCTGACAGTGAATGTACAGTGAGCAGTGTCTGCCTATGGATGTCCCAGGACACGACCTGCCCTGGAGCTGGCATCCTCCTTTTGGCTGGGGGCTTGCAGAAGCCAAGGTGCTTCTTGGGTTTGCACCAAGTGGGTCGGGTCTTAGAACAAATCTCTGTGTAGGGCTGCTCATTGGTGATGCTCTGCTGGGTCCTTCCATCAAGGGGCTCCGGGGTCTGTCCAGTGCTGATCCCAGAGACAAGTGGGATCCATCAGGTGTTACGAGGAGGACAAACAGCCCAGAGTGCAAAAGGCAGTGATAGCCTGGAACACTGTAAGCACCAAGTGGGAGTTGAGAGGTTGTTCTGCACATTTCTCCATTAGCTGTTGCTTGCCAGCTCCTGCCTGTGCTGAAAGTGCGTTCTGCAGAGAGGGGATGCAGAGAGGACTGAAAAGGGACCCATCTAAATTAATGTTCGTGCAATTGCTTTCAGAGTGCACTGAGGGCCAGAAAGAAACAGCAGGTTAAAAGGAAAATGTAGTGAATCCTTGGAAACCTTCTAAAGGGCAGCTCAGGAATGGCGCTAACAATGCCTGACAAAAAGCACCAACATTAAGCACACTTTGGGATTGAGAACACCCCATCTTTAGAAACTGCACCATTATTTTCTAGTGCAAAGGATGATGAAGAGGTATAATTTATAGTAAATTATCATGTGGATAATGGATGTGAAATTTGAAGGATGTGAAAGGTGAATCATGTTTTTTCGCATAGCTTTGGTAACAGAGCGCTCTCAAGTGTGCAGCTGGAACAGTACCCGTGGTACGGATCAGAAGTTCATGTGCCACCAAGTTCAGCTCAACAGGAGCCAGGTTTGCACTGGCACAAAATGTCTTCTGGGCTTTACAGGGCCAAAGCCAATGCAGGAAGGAGGGTTTGGGATGGAGGTGAGGGCCAGGGCTTGCATCTGGGTGCATGGGCATCCCTCGGGCACGCCAGTTCCTGCTTGGGAACCCTTTAATAGCTTCATCTGAAATAATGAGGGGAATGGTGCACAGCTGCCTGCCCATAATGAACCAGTGACAATGTAATTTAGTAGAGTGATGTATTACATGGGAACAGTAATGAGAAATGGAGGGACCTGATTTTGTAAGACTCGGATCAATTCGGTTGGGTTTTTATAAATGAACAGTGTTTTTCTAACCATGGAAGATCATTAAAATATTATTTTATTATTACTTTTCAAAGCTGTTTGAATTACAGCTGCGTTTTTCAGAATCCACATAGCAGCATGTGGACATGTGTCTGAAATATAGGTGTTGCTGCAGTGTAAATACGTCATTGGCATTTGTAAATGTCTCGATAGGGAGGTGGGTTGGAGTGACGGAAGAGGCTGGGGTACATCTATAATTTATGAACATATCTGTAAGTAGAGGTATTTTCCTGTAAGCAAGCAAGCTTTTTCCTGAGAATTTGTTTCCTATTGGACTTCTTCTGCCTTCTTCTGCCTTCTTCTGCCTTCTTCTGCCTTCTTCTGCCTTCTTCTGCTGCCTTCTCTGCTCCATGAGGTTGTGTCCCCCTAAGGAGAGTTTTCTTCTATGCTGCCAGCTCTGCCAGGCACTGGCATCGCTGCGGGTGCAGCTCTCGCTTTCGGTGAGGGTGGGGAGAGGCTGTGCACTGGGATGGGCAGCAGGGATGGAGGTGGCAGCAGCTCTGCCAGGCTGTGTATGGGCTCCTTCCTCCTCAGGTATCACCTCTGTAAGCGGAGCCTCCCCTGGGGCAGCCCATAGGCTGCGGTGCTGCAGTGCCCTGGCATGGGAGGTTTCTCGGGCACTGTGATAAAACATCTGGAGCTCACTGACAGTGGGGGGAGTTCCGGGTATGGGGAAGGTCCCACAAGCTCCCAAGGGACTTTGCAGGACCTTGGCACCTTCGAAATGTAACCCAAGCCCGGGCCTGGTGGAGGTGGCAGCTCTGGGTATTCTCCAGGGATGTTCCTCACTAAGAAGCTCTTCCCTGTGAGGGTGCTGAGGCGCTGGCACAGGGTGCCCAGAGAAGCTGTGGCTGCCCCATCCCTGGCAGTGCTCAAGGCCAGGTTGGACACAAGGGCTTGGAGCAAGCTGCTCCAGTGGAAGGGGTCCCTGCCCATGGCAGGGGTTGGAGCTGGAGCAGCTTTAAGATCCCTTCAACCCAAACCCAGCCTGTGATTCTATGATGATTCTATGTGACTTCTTGCCTGGGCAGTAAATAGGGCTGAAGTTGCTGAAGAGCCGTCTCTTGGTAATGACGTCCTCTCCTGATGCCTGAGGAGCCAAATATAGGGATGAGGAATGAAGAGTTCTTTGCTGGTTCAAGTGAGGTTTGGATGAAGAAGGATGGAATGCATCCTTTCTTTTAAGGCAGCCTTAGCTTACACTGCACCGAAATAAGCTGAGCATGCACATAAGTGATGTGTTGGCCCTGAGATCAATAAAAGCTCATGGCAATGCATTGTTGGGACGATACAGCAAGGTCTGAGTCTCAGCCTTGCTTTGTGCTAACCTGCTGCATTTGTCCAGGGAAAACGGGAGAGGAGGAGGAATGGGAAAAGGCATTTAACCCCCCCCCCCCTTAGGCTGAAACTGCCTGCAGTCATCAGGCTTCCTGGTTGGCGAGGTCAGGACAAAGCCACACGAAACAGTCTCTGAGATGGGGCTCTAGGTTCCCACCACAGGTCCTGCTCTGTCACCCACACGCGTGTCACAGCCATTGCAGGGCTCCAGCACGTCGCAGCGGAGCAGCCAAGTCCTTGGCACTCATGGTTGGACCCAGCCTGGGGATGTCCCGGCTGCATCCCATGTGGCAGCGTGCCCCATATCCCACCATCGCAGTGGGGCTGAGCTGGAGCAAGGGACATGCTCTATTAGGACTGCTGGTGCTTTGTACCACTGGGACCAGGGCTCTCATCGGAGCTACTTCAGAGTGACCCCCAAATGCACTTCAGCAGTGTGCCAGCTCCTCTATAGGAGCTCTTTCCCTTGCTGAACTGATCTGCTCCCGCTGGGCTGCGATACTTGGAACATAAAAATAGATGGAGATGACAGGGAGGATGGCTCGAGTGTCAGTGGTCCCTGGGACAGCGGGTGCCCATGCCAGGTGGATTCCCCAGTGGGGTGGGGAAGAGCATGTGTGTGTGTACATGAGTGCAGGGGTACAGCCCCATCTTTGCCTTCCAGACTGTTTTGGTTGGATGGGGCTGACCTCTGGTGCAGGCAAAAGCTTAAATGGGTGAGAAGGAACTGGGTTTTGGAACATATGAGGTCACTCGTTCAGTTGGAGAGCAGCGTGTGTCAGAGGTCCAACAGTTTGTTTGCAGAGGAGTTTTGAGCATTAATGATTCAAGATGTTTTCTTGGGAGTGGCTTGCAACATGAGACTCGGTGGCCAGCGTAGTGTTGGGGTTTGATGGGATTAGTCAACTCACTGAGGCTCAAAGGTCTCTAGTAACACACTAGTTAAGGTTGTACTTTTCCACATGGCTGAGCCTTCAAGGAGCTCACCAGGAGTGTAATAGATGTAAACAGGGTTGTGAGGGTTGTGCCAGCCAGGAGGCAGGGAGGGGGTTTCCCTCCGCATCACTTCTGTCACCTTTTCCTTCGTCTCTTTCAGAGTTGCCAATAATCACAAGCAGAACCTGATGACTGTTGCTAATCTGGGTGTGGTATTTGGGCCAACGCTGCTCCGACCTCAAGAGGAAACAGTCGCTGCCATTATGGACATCAAATTTCAGAACATCGTGATTGAGATTTTAATAGAAAACCATGAGAAGGTAACGGCTTCGCTTGCTTCCATCAGTGCAGTTGATGTATGGAAAGGAATTTGTCTCTTTACAAACTGCAGCCCCTCTCCCATGGCCCCCATGGCCAGTGGCACCGGAGGTGGGGTTGTGCCAGGGGGATCAGTGATGGACACAACTTGGGATGTGGTGTAGAGGCTCCAAAACTGATGGCTCTTGGGCTGTAGTTGTGTAACCAGCAGGCTGGTAACCAGCCTTTTTTATAGTCATCTTAGTGTGAGTCAGCATGTCTCTGTCTCCATTACAGAAATCCCAACTTCTTTGCTTTTCCATGGTCTAACAGGAATTTATCTTTAGTTCTAAGTGAGATGGGCACTAAAAGAAACTAGAGTGAGGTGCACGCCTAGGCTGGATTCCTACTTCTCTGACTAAATCCAGGTTTATTCCACAGCACAGTGTTGATCCCCTGAATTATGATGCATTAGTGTTAGTTGGCCATAAGGATGTTCACGTCTGCAGCAGGAGCAGCTCAGGGAGGCAGTGGCACAGGCTGTCCCTCCGGCTGGCCACATGCAAACAACATCACATAAAAATGCCATTTTCTTTTAAATTCAAACATGCTCTTTTGTTTGTGTGGTTTGCGATGGACAGAAATAACTAATTTGAACATTCAGGCTGCGAAGAAAGAAGCAGAGGCAGGCTTGGCCCTGGCTCTGGTGTGGGATGGTGCTTATAGATGCTGTGAATGTGTTTCTGGCAGGTTGAGGTTCAAGGTTGAACCTGTGGTACCTGTGGTGTGGGCAGCAGACCCAGGACATGGCTGTGTGGGGCTGCAAAGGGGCATCAGGAGTGCATCCAGCAGGGATAGGGGGACAGTGTCCATGTTGTATGTTCTTAGAGAAGTTGCTTCCACAGGCACACTGGGGCTATGGTATTTGTTTAGGATGCAGGGGCTCTTTTTCTCTGCATGGAAGGTAATGGCAACGATGGCTTAGTTCATCTGCATAGCTGTGCAGATAAACCTGTGGTTGTGAGCAGAGCCCAGCTTCCCCAGCCTTGGTCCTGGTGGAGGAACCATCATGAAACCTCACAATGGCCTCTGATGGTCACCTCCGTGTCTGTCACCTCTTTGTTGGCACAGGGAGGTGTTCACCACCTCTCCCAGTGGGATGAGGTCTCTGCTGTGCCACCAGTGTCACAGGCAGCACAGCATCGCTGTGTTTGCTGTCCCTCCCCTTCGCTGTGCTTTATGGAGCCCTCCCCTCGTGGGCCCTTACACAAACACGTCTTTAGACACTGATGTTTTCCTGCCTGCGCCGGTCCCTCGCGGTGCCAGCCGAGCCCTCCATCAGCCGTGATCTGCAGTGATTGTGTCTGGAAGGGCTGCTCTGTGCTCACCAGCCACATTACAGCTCCTGCCCCGGGGTGCCCTGCCTCTTCCATGCTTCCCCCTCCTCAGAAGTGACTCCTGGCACTGGCACAAGGGTGGATCTGTGAGCTGGTTACATCCATTTGTCCCCAGCTGATTCTGAGGGGCCTGTGAACCCCTGTCCCCATCCCTCCAGGGCTCCCGGGAAAAGATCCTGGGAAGAAGGGAGATAGGAAGACATCACTCCAGGAGAGGAAAATCTGTTAAATGCAGCGTTAGTGCCGGTTCAGGACTGTTTTGTTTTAGTGTATTTCTTAATTTGAATTGATTGGAGCTCCTGGAAGGTTCCCCACAGGAGCTGCCGTGGGTGATTAGCAATAAGCAAGTTGCTTGTGCTGGTGCTGCTGGTGCTTTATGTTGTTTTACGCCGGTGACTCAGAGCCACTGCTTACAATTAAGTACATTCGCAGGGAAAACGTAATTGATTTGAATGGTTCCTGGCAATCAGCGACTGTCTGGTCTGACATTATATTTCCCCCAGGTAAGTGGAACGCCTCTCCCATCAAAGTGACTGTTGTCATTGTGTAACCAGGGAAAAAAGCAAGCTTGGTGATGACATCTCTTGGTCTGAATGACTGCTGGCAGCCTGTTTACGCCATCCTTTCAGCAGGTTTATCTGATTGCCGGGACAGTGGGAGGGTTTGGGGGGGTTAGTCAGCGTTCCCTGCTTGCCTGCCTGCATTTGCAGTCACCCCATCTGAGATCTGGCTCATCTTTCCCCTGAGATTATTGCTGGGGAAAAGCATTCATCCTGGAATCATACAAGTATCAGGGAAGGATGCTGCAGGATATGGTGCTGATTATCCTGTGTCTTCAGTGATGGGTATGACCCTGTGCTCCCAAAGGTGGTGCCTCCGCCTTAGCGTGCGCCCTGCACCTTGGTAGCCATGTGCAGTTTGGAATCATAGTCAGCAAAACAGGGGCTTTGTGAAGGTTCCCGGGATGATGGATAAATCACGGTGTGCTCTGCGTTGCCAGAGGTTCTGACACGGACCATTAAACCCTGTGTGTAATCCAGAAAGTTCAATCATTTCTGGAGGTTTAACAGCTTTCCAGGCTCCGCATCCAAGTTGTTTGTTAGACTCACAGCAGCAACAGGCTCTGAAACAGTTGTTAAAGCTTCTCAGGCACATTCTCCTCGAGAAGGTCTCTGCACATCGAGGTGTTGCAGCACTGGCGTCTGCCCTTACTATTGCAGCCACGGGGACCTGCTGCTCCCTGGGTGATGTCCCATGGGTTGTGCTAACACCAGATCTGCTGGAAATGGGGAGTAGGATCAGAGCTTGAGAAGGAGGGAACAGCAGCTCCATTTGCCTGCCAGACGCTGCAGTGCAGCAAAGAGGAACCCTGGAAAAGCCGAGCAGGAGCAACGTGCCTGGCTCGGCTGCCCGACGTGACCCAAGGAACCAACCAAATGTCAAATTGCTACTTAACAAGATTTATCCATCAGCCTGTTCTGCCTATGGTTATGAATGAATGTGCTGGTAATGTAACGTGTTATAAATCATATCCTGGATATATAATTAAATGGATAAAATTATTTTTCTCCTATGGTTCTGGATGTGGCCATGACAAGTGAACCAAGAGTGCATCCAGTGTGTTGAAAGCCTGGTTACTCGAATGATTGCAATTTAGCACCGTATTTCTGACTTAAATGTTTGCCGAAAGTAATATTGAAGCACTGTTACATCTGACAATTGCAGGTGTCCATCCAGGTTCTTTTCCAAAGCTTTCATTTTTATAGGTCTCTGGAAAAGACCATTGTTCTGAAGTGTTACCAGTTTAAGAGATCAATTCACTATCTTGATGATGCTCCCTCCAGAAAAAGGGTTGATCAGGTCAAATGCTAATGCAGCCAGTATTGATGACAAATAAGAAAGTAGTTTATGTAGGGAATTAGACAGCCCCAAGCATCAGGCTTGGTGAGGACTAACACATCAAAGCCCTCAGCACCCCATCTTCAGTTTATTCTCTGTAATTAGCTGAATGTTCAGTGATGCTGTTGGCAGTTTTAGCTGGTCCTTGTGTAGGACTCGGTGCCACCAACATTTTGAGTGTCACAGCAACTTCTTATTCTCCAAGCTCCAGATGCAGTTTTGAGCATGGGAATACACCGAGTTGTTGGCCAGAGCAGGGACTGGGGGTGGACCTTCATATGCTGTTATATCCCATCCCTCTGCTTTGGGCAGGATACCAACCTCTCCTGTTTTCTTCTTCGTTGTCATAAGATGGGCAGAAGTGTTAAAAAAGCCTTTTAACAGCCATCACTGACAAGGTGCTGCTGGGTCTTTGCCATTTGGCAGACAGGGATAAGGTGTTATGGAGCCGTGGAATTGCTGCCTGCATCAGGCTGAGGAGCAGGCACGGTACAACTGTAAATGTGATCTATGGATCCTGGCTGCTGCTCTCCCACTCCAGCTATTAAACTGTCTCTCCCTCCCTGTTAATTGGGCTCTGGGACTGGGAGCGCTGTGACACAGAGAGGAGCACGTCTGGGCTATTCTTGTTAAATTGAAGAATGGAACAAACCCGAGCAACTTCCCTGTGAAAAGGAGAGGATTGTGCCTGAGCTGAGGGAGGTGGAGTAGGAGGGTTTGGTCCTGCAGTGCTGGCTTCCTTTGCTGCTGAAGAGATCTGGGCTATACAATAAAGGCAAAGTCGCATCTACAGTGAGCTTTTCATTGTACAGTCCTTGGGGTCTCTCTTTAGACCTTCAAAACCAGCACTGTGCTTTTTAAACGTAGCTTTTAATTGACTTTTCTCCATTGTGAGTGGCTAAATTTAGCCTGCGTGCTCTGCGCTGCTCAGAGGTGGTAGAGAGCGGCTTTTAATAGCCCTGCCTGCGCCTCCGTGCTGCTTCCGCTCTCCATCTCTGGTTTATCTCAGTGGAGATGCTACAGCGGGACTGGGATGCCCAGAAGATTCCTGGTTGAAGTCCATCCTGGATAAGCACTGGTGTTTCTGCTTCATCAGGTGGCTGCGTCCCACTGTTGGCACTGTGATTCTAGTAAAATTGTTTGATAATGGTGTTCCAGCTGCATTTGGAAATGCAACCTCCTTATAAGCTGAAGCTGGTTTTAATCACTGAGCTCATAATTTAAGAGCATATATATCTTCCTTTCTAAAGACCAGAAAAAAAGGAAACAAAAACCTGGAAGTTTCTTTTCAAGTGTGCTCTGGGAAATCATCGCATAAAATGTGATTCATAAATCAATGCTTTGATTTATGTATTTTGTTTTATTTCCCAAGTAGAATTTGCTATTGAAAAGCAACTTGAAAGCCAGAGCATGTTAAAGCATCTGCGGCTGTGCTGGATATGGGGAATGGAGCACAGGGCAGGTGAGGTGCTGCTGTGCTGAGGATGCTGCCACAGAGAAGCTGTATTTGGCCTGTAGAGGGAAGGGCTCAGGGCACAGGTCCGAGCACCTGGGGCAGGCACCTGGAGGATGTGCAGTTGTGTAGTGGTTTGGCATGGTAAGCAACGTGCTATAAATAGCCCTTCTAACCAGGACCTGTGAGCTGCCCTGAGTGCCATTGCCGATGCTGGGGAGGGATGGTGGTATGCTGGGGTGGAATGTTGGGGTGCAGAGAGCAGGATGCAGCAGCCATACAAGAGGCTGGGGAGCCACTAGCCCCAAACTCCCATGGGGAGCCATGGAAACAACCACTTTGGAGGTGGGAACGGCGGCAGGCAGGTGTGCGCAGGGTGAAAACGAGCAGCGCTGCCTGCAGAAAGCATGGCTTGGGCTGCTGCTCTCTCTGCTAACCCATGAGCCCAGGAGGAATGTGTGAATGAGCTCAGCAGAGCTCTCCAGGAAGGGCTGCAGCAGGAGTCCATAATCCACCCATCTGTTCCGCAGCGTGCCCAGCGATGCGCACTCGGGCTCAGCTGCTCCCTTGCTCGGGGCCGGGTCCTGCTGTGCGCAGGAGCCTGGCGCAGTGACTGATCCCTGCTTCCTGCCTCCCGCTCCATCTGTGGGCTCAGAACTGAACCCGAGCCCCTGCAAACAGACAGGTTGGGCAGTGATGTCCTTAGCTAATTCACTGAGAAATGTTCCTTAATTCCTCCCCGAAGCAGGAAGCGCTGCCCTTCACACCCGCCGCTTGTGCTTCTGGGGAGAGATGCGACATTAATGTTTTTGGCTAACATGTCTTGGCTCTTTCGTGTTTATTTGTAGAAATCAACGTGCAGGCTTTATGTGTGTGAGAGAGGATTTTGCTGTTGGTACATGAAACAAAGCAATTAAATGCTGGCAGCCGCTCCCACGTTGGATGCTTTGGGCAAGGCCAGGGCAGTCCATGGCCAGCAGCAATGGCTGTTGGCTCTGGAGGAGACACCTCGGAGCTCAGCCACACCGGGCTGCCTATGGAAGAGTTTTCATATGGGCAACCCCTAGCAGTGCTGGTTGCGTGTCTGGCAGAAGAAGGCAGAGCAGGGACAGATGCTGAGGGACGGGATTGAATATACTCTAGAGAAGGGAGACCTGGAGAGAGCGTGTCTTGAGGCAGCAGTGCTGCTGGCCGAGCCTGGGCTTCCAGAAGAGAAACAAATACCCAGCTAGCACCAACAAACAAAGCTGCTGCTCTGGAGGTTCGTGCAGTTTTAAAACTCCATCCCCTGCAGAAAAAACGCTATTTCTCACTTGTCTGACAGCTGGGCTGGAGGCACAAAGACTTTCCCAAGCTGTTCTGCATCGGTGGGTGCGAGGGTGCTGCGGGGAGGCGTGCGTGGGGACACATCGGCTTGTGTGCCCAGGGCACCCTTGAAAGCTCAGCAGCAGGCCAGAGGATTGGGGTTGTTCCCATCCCACCACACCCATCTTGGGTGAAGAACAGAGAAAATGAGTGCAGACAGGGTGGGAATGGGGAGTTTGGGATGCGGTACTCAAAACGTTGCCCTGTTGAACGCATGTCCCCCTCGGACGCGGCTCTGCGGGGCAGCGGGGCAGGCAGGCAGCTCTGCTGTGCGAGCAGTGATGCCAAAGAACAACTTGTTTATCGTTTCTAACAGATATTTAACACGGTGCCAGAGACGCCGCCATCGAACTCGCAGCTGCTGTTATCCCGCAAGAAGAGCACGGACTCGAAGCCTCCCTCCTGCAGCGAGCGCCCGCTGACGCTCTTCCACACAGCTCAGCCCAATGAGCAGCGTAAGTGAGCCTCCAGCTTTCCCCCTTGACGCAGCTTTTGCCCTAATCGTGACTAACACACTGTAATTCCCATGCCATTCCCATGCAATTGTGCTGGTGTCAAGGGAAGAGGCGATTCCCGTAACAGGATCAGGCTTCAGTTTCCTCGGCAGTGGTGTTGATGAGGGGTGTGAAGATTGCCTGGCATCCAGGCCCTTAACAGGGGCTTGAAACGAGGCTGCATTAGCACAGTATAGAGTGTTGCTGTCCCTGCCCCACCTGACGGGCCCCTTTTCATTCCCTTCTCATGTTCCTCGGCCCCATCCTCACCATCATCAGCTACCGCAGCACATGTGGCCAGGAGGACACCCGCCTGCGTCTCCAAGGGGTGACCCTTTTTGGATGCCCTCAGGCACTTTGCCTTTTACAGACACAAAATCTCGGCCAGGAGGTTTTGCATTTTCCCAAGGATTATGTGCGCAGCAGTTTAAAAATGTTGAAGATCATCTTTCCATCGCTGTCACTAAGTGATGCTCCACATATTTAGGTGAAAGAGTCAGTGCCCTGTCCCTACTCATGGAGGGGCAGAAATGTGTCTGCTCAGGCTGTTGCTTCATGTTACAACCCAGTTCCCACCTCTTGTGTTGTCCTGGCCATGCCTTGTGCTGCTCCTGGAGCTGGCCAGCAGCACAGGGAACTGTCCCTGTTTGCTAAAAGAACAGGACAGGGACCTGATGAGCAGAGTGAGCGCTTGGGGCTCTCCCTGCTTTGCCTTGGGGAGGCGAGTGAGCGTGGGGAGCAGGGAAGGGCCGTGTTTGGTGGTAGTAATTCAATCATATTAGTGTGCATTGGGAAAATGATTGTTAAACATTTATTATTGAAGTAGGAGTCGCTGTGTTCTCCAGCAGGTGCCTGTCTTTCAGGAAAACATCATCGCAAAAGCAGCAGTTTTCTGGAATAGGGCTGCTTTCCATGCCATCAGTGATGATAATTGCTTCTCACAATTACAGTTACTGTTTATATGGAAAAAACATCTTACGAAAATGAATTAATATGGTTTTAGGTAATTTGTCTTAGAACTGAGGGGGGAGTCCATGCTGCGTGTTGGGATGCATGATATTGTCACTCTTTGCTGCTGAAGTTACACAAATAAGGGGGAAATCTCTTAACAGAATATGAACAAGGGGAAACAAGAAACTAAGAAACCTCCAGGTTGTCAGCAGAGCAGCACATTGGGGTCATATAGCATCACGGAATGTTTTGGGTTGGAATGGACCGTAAAGCTCCTCCAGCTCCAACCCCTGCCACGGACAGGGACCCCTTCCACTGGAGCAGCTTGCTCCAAGCCCCTGTGTCCAACCTGGCCTTGAGCACTGCCAGGGATGGGGCAGCCACAGCTTCTCTGGGCACCCTCTGCCAGTTCATGTCCTAAAGTGTTCCCGTGCTCTGTCACACAAATGCTCAGTCCCTCGGCATCTGATTGCAGGCACAGAAAAATCCATTCCTGGCTGTAGTTTGCATTTTAATTATTCTCAGGTTTTGTGGCACTTTGGATGTCTTGGGGAATATAAAATACTAATGCCTTCAGAAAAAATGAGGGGTTTTTAACTACAAATGGCATTCGTTTAAATGGAGCTGCTTCTTATAAAAAGAATACCTGGTATTTCTTACAGTTTAATGTTTAATATCTGAGTAACCTAACTGCCTGTCTTCTGACACCTGGTAGGATGCTGTCCTGTTTGCATTAGGGCAGGGATTACTACCAGGAGCACTGCCTTTGCAGCAGGGTGCTCTTTACTCCTGTGTGCAGGAGCAGCTGTGTGCGCTGGCTGATGGCTCTTGGTTTTGATGTTTTTTTAGAGGAGAACAGGAACAGTCTCATCAACTCCAGCCTGGAATCTGTCATCTCTTCAAACGTAAACAGCTTCCTCAACTCCAACAGCGCGCCCCAGCCCAGCCTCAACTCAAGCGATCTCGAACTAGAAGTAATTAAACCCAACAGGCCAAATTCACTGTAAGTACAGTGGTAATTAGCGTTTTATGCGCTCTCTGTCTTTAATCTTTAATCAGGGCTGTTTCTTACTCTGAATCCCCGCAGTTTGTTGATGAGTCCAGTTTAACATGTAAATTTTTAATGGGCACCTAGCGTGTGCCCTGCGTTCTCCCCTTGGTCTGAGCAGTGCAATGAGTTACTCTGGGCTGTATCTGCCGGCCAGCTTCGGCTCTGATGGTCTTGCACATGTGGGATGTTTTCCGAGCAGCACTCCACGTTGCTGCCCAAGCCGCTCGGCCCAGCTGGTGATAACTCCAGTGAGCACAAAGGACTTTTCTTCGGAGTTAAATTCTGGGGCTGCTGTCAGTACAGTTGATCTCCGGCCAAATCCGTGCCATTGCTTCGCCTATTGCTTCCTTCAGCTGGAAAGTTCAAGGGAAAAAATAGCGACCTTTGCAATGGCTCCCTGGGGACGGCCGGGTTATTTGTGAAGTCCCCTGAACTCGCCACAGCTGAGCCCTCGCGCCGATGGCCGTCCCTGGTGCGGGAATTTCCTTCCTGCCGCGGCTCTGCCGGGCCCGAGAGCATTTTCCCACAGACCCTCCCCTCCTCGCCCATGTGAAGGTCTGCTCCCATCTTCAAGGGCCATTGCAGTCCTTGCAAGCCGAAGCCAAGTCTCCCCGCAGCGCTCCTCGGCACGCCCCTGCCCGTCCCTATGGACCCGTTGGAGGAATGCTGCTCCCGCCACAGCAGTTTATGGCCTCGCTGGATGTGGCGACCTTTGCAGTTAAAGGAGACCTTCCTTCCCACCCCTCCGGTCCTCCCACAGGCTCCAAACACTTCCAGTTCCCACTCAACCGTGGAAGCCCCCAGTCCCTTGAGAGCAGGCTTCTGCTGCTTTCTCCTGGTTAGCAGTGGAAGGACCACTGAGGAATGAGGATGGGGAAGTGCCAGGGTGGGTGCTGGTGGAGATGGTGAAACTCATTCCTGGTGGCTTGGTTGGCAGCAGGGGGTGGGTTTGGGGGGTCTGGGGTGCAGCCCTCACTGCCAGCATGCAGGAATGGCTCAGGGCCCTGCCTGGAGCAGCTTGCAGGGCAGAAAGGTAAGTACACAGCAGGCAGCCGGTGAGCACGTGTGCACAGAGGACAGGCTCTGGCTCTCATCCATCCGCTTTGCCTCTCTCCTCACCATTCCTGCCACTAAACCCATGAGCTGCACGAGTACCAAACCAGCCCAGTCCCACTGGCACTGAGTGTGTGAGGCTCAGCCCGTGCCATACCCTGCCTGTGGACTTACCCACTGTGAGACCTTCAGGGAGTGTTGTGGTGGCTCACAGAGCATCCAACAGGTAGGACACCTCTGAATTGATGTTGTGTGTTACATATATCCTGAGTCAAGATGCGTTGATCTCTTATGTCCATACTGTTGGTTGAAGCTCTGGAAGTCAGTCACATACCATTCCCCCAACAGGATGTTTTTAGTTTATCCTTTGAGGGGGGAAAACCCAATGGTGTGACTTCGAATATAGCAGGGTTTGTGAGCCTGACTCTTGCTGTGACCTTACAGGAATTGTTTGCCAAATTCGCAGTTTTTCAGATTCCAAGAATTGCCTCTTCCTAATAATTTCTTTTTAAAGGAAGTCATAAAGCCATCAGAATACATCAGTTAAAGCTGTGTGAGCCTCGGGGGAGCAGAGGCATCTTGCTGTTACCAAGGAAGTCAGTGAGCAGCCTGGCAGTGGGACTATTTGCTTGCTGCCGGTTAAGGGCCCTGTACAGCTCTGGGAGGTGGAGCGGTGCTGACCAGGGTAGCACCGCAGCTCCTCTGGCTCTGACTGTGTTGTGGCATTTGGTGCTTTTCCTCAAGTGCAGTGATGATGTGGTCACTTTCACACGCACAGGAACACACAGGTTTTCAGTCCATGTTGAGCTAAAGGTTGAAAACTGAGTCTTGAGGTGAATAATACCATGCTCTATAACCCCAAATATTGAAATCAAATATCTTGAATCCAATCTTTTAGTGAGAAATGAAGGGTCTGACTTCACTGTATTCGTTTTAAACAGCATGTATAGTTGTCACTGCAGCCCCTCTGTGCCCATTTACTCATGAGTACAAGGCTGTGCTCGGGGATTTGGCAGGTCTGTGGTGTTCTGCCCTTGGTGGTCAGCACTCCATGAGGGTGTTGGTTTGCAGTGGTGAGGATGAGGAGGGCTCCCAGCAGTGGGTCTATCCCCCACCTCTGCCCCATGGCTGTTTATGGGCTGGGTTGGGGCCGAGTGCCTGAATGGTGCCAGAGCCCGATGGCTTTGTCACTACTGCTGCTCCATGGGACTGCCCAAGTATCATCTGTGTAAAGCTGCTTCTGGTTTTTAACCAGCTGAGTAATCCGGGCTCTGCAGGCAGCCTGGGGCAGTGCACACACTGCAGCCTGTCTGTGGTAGCTGTTGCTCCATGCTAGGGGTTCTGGTGCTCCCTGTCATTAACAGACCCAAAGTTAGGGTGTATACCTGAGGTCTTGGGGTGCTTTGCCCTTTGTGCTCCTGCAGACACTCTGCCAACCTCTCTGCCTGTCCTGTGAGACCCATCTCTGGGCTCTGCTTCAGGACTTTGGGTTTTTCTCGTGTTCTTCACTGCTTTTGGTGATTTTTTTGGCTGCAGACTAGGGCCACCCCGCTAGAGTACCCATCAGGAGGGATCTGCTTCCCGGCAGCCAGGCCATGAGCTGATCCCTGCCAAAGCTCAAACGCTGCAGCTGAGGAGCTGTAAAATTCCAGGTGTGTGGAAGCCAGGAAATCCCACGTTCTGAAAAAGGGCTTGCTTTGTGAACAAGGAGCCCTGTAAGAGAGCAAGGACAAAAGAAACCTGGATTCGGTGCTTCCTTCCCTTTGAGCAAGGGACTGCTGCTTCCCTAACGGGACAGCAGCAAAGGTCAGTAAATTACAAACCAGTCCACACCAGAATTTGACCTACTCCTTATTTTCTGCTAAATGCATCACTGAAACCAAGAGGCTGATGGAGATTTCCATGCAGGGAAATGCCTTCACTAATTAGGGCTTTTCCTGCTTTATTCTGAGGTTTGGTGCCTTTAGGTGTCGGTGCATCTCTGACCCTTGTCCTGCATGAGCAGGGTGAGCACGGTGACCCCAGTGTCCCACCCAGGACCTGGCATTAGTGTCACTTACAAAAGCCTCTCGGCTCCCTTCTCAGTGCTCCTGTATCCCCCAGGTCTGCTCCATGGGAGCTGAGCTGATTCCCAGATCCCACTCATGGATGTGTCCTGTTTCTCCCCAGCCTCTGGGCACGATGAGGGCGACAGCAGTGGCCACGGCAGGCCCTGCTGTGCTGCTGTTACTCCTGTCCTCCCTTCTCAGCCCTGCCTGCCCTCAAGCTGCTCCTCCTTCACCCACCCGAGGGAGATGGTTCTGCTGGGGGTGAAGGCTCCTCCTTCCCAGCAGCCAGCACATTTTTACTATGGGAATGCATTTATTTATTGGGGCTGGCTTTATTTTTATGGAAACCAAGCTCTGGGCGGGAGCTGTTCCCGGTGAGTCAGCAGGAGCTGTGCCACACCGGGCACTGCGGGGGGACCGGGCTGGCTGCCGGGGCCACCAAAGCCCCAGGGACCTGGGTTTGCTCCTAAAGAAGTATTGGATTTCCTTATCCTGCCCTTGCAGAAAACTGCTCCCTTGGAAAATGTGGCGAAACAAGAACCAGAAGGTGCTGTGCTCTCAGCTGCACTGGGGCAAGTTTTCAAACTACACTGTGTGATCATGAAAAACAGGAGATTTCAGATTGCAGGTTTTAGCATCCTTTAAGAGAAACCCCTTGCTGTGTGTACCTGTGAAGCCTCTGATGTGGGTATCACTGCAGAGAACTGACACGTTGGTTGGTGTTTGCTGTCTACTTTCTGTTATCTCTTTCATGTACAGATCTCATCTCTGTCCCCTGTATTTCCCAAAGACCTCGCTGTGTGCAGGGTCCTGCTGTGCTGGGTCCGTGTGCTCCGAGTGCTTAAATCTGGCTGAGGCCAAATCAGAGGCGAGTGCTTCTTTTTGAAGGGCTGGGATGGGTGGCAGAGCACCCAACATTCCCAGATAGCCCCAGGGATGTTTGCCAGGGTCCCAAGGCCCCATTTCAGTGCTAGCCATGCACTCCTGCAGCTAGCCATGGGACAGTACCAGGTGACCTGCTCCATCTGCACCATCCTGCTGCTGCGCCTGAGGAAGCTGGTGTTGGGAAGACAGGCTGGCTTCACTGGCTTATTTCAGCATTTCCCACCTTTGGAGTGCATGGGTTGGCAATCTTGATGTCCTTCTAATGCAGGATGGGTTCATGTGTTGGTCAGTGCCTGCTTGGTTTTGCTGTAATTACAGAGCAAGTCCCTTCACAAGTCAACGCCTTTACCGGTTGCCCTTGGAATTGGCTTTGTAGGTGCAAGCCAAGTCAGGAATAATGAACGCAGGGAAAAGAATTGCTTGATGAAGGAAATACCATCTGTTGTGACCTCGAAATGAAATATTACTGGGCAGGTTTGCCTGATTTCTCAAGGAGATACAACCAGCCCAGCAGCGCTGCCTGTGTTTGACGGCGTCTCCTCCTCTCCACGTCTTTCCGGGCCTGGCGGCCTTTGAATTCAGGGATTTTCCCAGGCGAGAGGGAAGCAGGGCCATGTCATGGCACCCGCAGCCAAGGCCGCAGCGGGGACCGATGGCAGCTGAGGATGCCTGTGGGGTTGGGGTCGATGGACAGGCTGAGCCCCCCACTCCACCACCCAGCCCCAGCACATGGTGGTGGCTGCACCTCCTTCACCCTGGGAACTCTGCCTTTAGGGAAATGCTAGCTTTGGGAAAGTTGGATTTAGTCGTCACGTGTCTATTTGCATTTTATTTCGTTTTCTCATTGACCAAGTATGGCTATTTCTTGCCCTTGATGGGTATGGAAAGAAATGAGGAGCAGAGCTAAGGTCTAGTGGTCATGAAAAAAATAACCCAGTTAATGCAAGGAAAAGAGGTTATTTCCATGTGGTTTTGATTTACAGGACCAGAATAAATCTTCATTAGGCATCCCAGTTCTAAAACTTGAACATTTTCCCTTCCCAAAAATGAGACAAAATTCAAGCATTAATATATTTGCAAACCAGCCTCCACAAGTGGCGTCTTACTGGGATGGCCTGGGGGTCATGACACAACAAAGCCATGGGCTGGTGGCCGGGATGGTGGCATTTGATGCACCTTCTCCCCGTTACCCTGTCCCTTGCCATCCGAAATGCAGACAAACCACTGCAGCATCCATCAATGCATCAAACAGGATGGGGCAGTGTTCTTTGGAATAAATAATCTCTTAAAATGGCAACAGCTCCTGCAATGATCGGCTGTGACACGCGTAAGCAAAAACCCACGAGGAGAAGTAAATAGACCTTTAAATGCTGCTGGTTCCTCATAGAATTTAAGTCACTTTTTCCACTCGGAGAAGTAACTGCATAAACACAGCACAGCCTCACGCAGCAGCTCCATTGCCTGCACCCACCCTCTGCTGCAAAAAGAAACTGTTTGGTTTTGCTTTTCTTTGGGGTTTTAACTTTTCGGAGTTGTCAGTAGTAGCAGTGATGCCATCGTTCCTGTGCCCCGCTTCGTTAGTCAAGTTACCGCGAGAGCAGATCCTTCTCGTGTCAGGAGCCATGTCCCTCTGCTGTCAGGAGGGGATTAGCCAGGTGTAAAGGGCAGCAGGGGCTGGTGTTGGTCAGGGGTTCCAGGGAGAGTCTCTTGGTTTCTGGATGCGGTGTGAGGTTGGCCGCTAGAATAAACCTATTTATAGAAAGACCCCCTGCAGGCACACAGGAGCGTGTCCGGGGAGGCTCTTGCAGGCTGTGAAAGCCCAAGGACAGCGTGGCAGTGCCAGGGTGGGAAATGCTTCCAAGTGTGGACCTGCAGGGGGATTTCTGAGCTGTTTCCCTCTTTGCACCAGAGGGTTCTGGGGTCAGGCTCGCCGGTCGGAGTGTTTCTGGAATAATCCCTTTGCCGCTGTCAAACCATGGAGTGAGGTGCAGAACTGATGCAGGCCCTGTGTATCACCCGTTTCAGAAGGATCGATGAGGTGCAGGAGAATGGAACCCAGCAATGCTTTTAAAGAGAGGAAAAAAGGATCTATAGGTTAACATAGATGCAGTGCTGGGGCTTGGGGTGGGCTTCATTTGGTCTGGCTGCCCCTGCCCAGGGGGAGCAGGAGAGAGGAGGCAGCGTCTGCCCATCCATCCTCTGTCCAGAGAGGGTTGTGGCAGCAGAAATGAGCCCTTAACCTCCGTGACCTCTTGGGCTCCTCTCCCATTTTGCTCCCTTGCCCTTGTTTTGCCGGGGCTTTCATGGCTTTCTGCTCTTCTGCTGCTGTTGTTTATATTCCTGAAGAACAACGGCAATTAGAGGTGCAGAAGGCGCAGAAGCGGGTCCCACCCTCATCCTGCCTTCCCGTCAGCCACTTTGGGAATGGCTCTGAAATGGCATCTCTGGGACTTCTGTTTAAGACATTTTCTCATCAATCAAATACTGCTGTCCCTGAGGAACCTGGATGGAACCTGCGCTCTCCCTTCCCCAGTGTTCAGCCCCACTTTTAACTTGGAAAACGAGCAGGAAAAGGCACCGGGATTTTGTGATTGTTTGTCACTATAAAACTGGGGTAATTTGTGCTTAGAAGGGTCTTCCCCTTCTCCAGGGGGGAGCTGGTGCCCAGAGATGTCCTGGGGCCAGCGGCCTGCTCAGGATGCTCCTGCATTGCACTGAACTCGTAATGCCACCCGAGCAGTGCTTGCTGTAGTGAAGACATTCCTTTTTACTTCAGCTTCATTTTCTGGTTCTCTCTGTTTAGAGGAGATTGCAAAGAAACCTGGTAGTGAGTGCAGGGAGCCTGGGCTCCTCCATGGCGTACAAACCGCGTGGGGCATCTGGGGTGGGTAAAGCAGAACTGCGAGGAAATAGGAACTTGATTAATGGCGAGGCTTTGGGCTAAACAAAGCTGCTGCTTCTTCCTTCCACCGCATTGTGGCCGCCTGGCCAGGAGCCACCGCGGCTCCGGAGAGAGCCAAGAGCTGGGAGAGGCATTGTCGGGGCCAGCGGCTCTGGGCTGGGGTTCCCCTGGGAGCCTCCTCAGCCACAGTGGGTCCTGTGCTGCCCTCACCACTGGGTGACACCGAGGGAAGCATCTCCCACCGGCCCCACTTGGTGCCACCCTGCAAAGCTTGGCCCTGAAACGCTGGGTTCCAGCCTGCTGTGGGGTTTAGCCTGCTGTGGGTTCCAGCCTGCTGTGGGTTCCAGCCTGCTGTGGGTTCCAGCCTGCCGTGGGTTCCAGCCTGCCGTGGGTTCCAGCCTGCTGTGGGTTCCAGCCTGCTGTGGGTTCTAGCCTGCTGTGGGTTCCAGCCTGCTGTGGGTTCCAGCCTGCTGTGGGTTCTAGCCTGCTGTGGGTTCCAGCCTGCTGTGGGTTCCAGCCTGCTGTGGGGTTTAGCCTGCTGTGGGTTCTAGCCTGCTGTGGGGTTTAGCCTGCTGTGGGTTCCAGCCTGCTGTGGGTTCCAGCCTGCTGTGGGGTTTAACCACGAAGGGCGGCCTCGAGGGGCGGATCCTGCGGCTGCCAAACAGAAAAAAAAGGGCATTTTTTAGTGATTAGGTAAAATCTTGTAATCGCAGCTCCTCCGGAAAAGCCTTATCTAAATGCGGACCTTCCCCTGCTGCGGTCGCACGCTGGGACCGGGGCTTTTGCACTTGGCACGTGTGGTCCCCATGGGGTGGGATGGCTCCGAGCTGGTGTGAGAGATGCCCTGGGCTGTCCCGAACCAAGCAGGGATGCTGCTGCTCAAAGCGCTGCCTTGTAAGCAGTGTCATGATACAAAGTGATTTCACCTTCCCTTCCCTCTGTGTGCCTGGTCGGGGTTTGCATCTATTCCATCTCCTAACAGAGCTGCGAGGTGCTGCTCTGCTCCTCATGGAAATGGGGAAGGGCCCTGGGACAGCCCTAATGGCAGATCTGCACATGACCTTGCCTGGAGGGGATGAGGGCTCTTGGCCATGAAGCTGCCCTTAACAGCAGCAAGTGGCCTTGTGGCATTTGCCATAGAGCGGGGTGAAGTTACCCCAAATGTTGTTTCCTCTCCTGTTTGGGTCACAGGAAATATAAAAGAGGAAGACTGGGGACAGCAGAGCAGAAATGAGGTGTGGGTTCAGTGCCAGGAAGAGCATTGAGTTTGCTGCAGAGGCTCGCCATGAGCATGCTTGGAAGGTGCTCGGGGGCAGTGCAGGATGGGGGGAAGATCCCAAATGTCTCCAGCAAAAAGGCAGCTTCTCCAGAGTTTCCTTCTCTGGGTGGGGGGGAGAAATGGGATGGTTCTCAGGGTGTTCCTGTGTGCTGGAGATACAGGCAGATGTCTTGGGGTGTGCTTTGCATTCTGCACTTTAGCCATGGGGTTGGTTTTGTGCTCAAGAGGTGCAGAGGTTGTTCCCAGTTTAAACCAGAAACTGCCTATCTCCTCGTTTCCTCATTTGAGAAAAGATCTGTAAATTCCCAGTCTGTTGCTTGGCTTGTTCCAGATGACATAATATTCCAAGTATCTTGTGACTTATTTATTTCTTTTGGTGCAGACTGTTATAAGGGTGTCTGTATGTTTGGGTTTTTTAAAGCAGTTTCAACTCGGGAGCCCTGGATTGTGCCTGCAGTTAGAAAGCTCCATAAACTTTGGTGATTCAAGGTTCTGGCAAACATCCTTAAACCTGTTTCATGAGAAACACAAGCGCTGTACTCAGTAGACTCCACAGATAAATACACTTGAGGCTTGGTTGCTGATGGCAATGCATTTTAAAACTTGCATATATATATACATGCATGTGTATGTATTTTGTAGTTCTTTCCTATGCTGTGTTTGATGTGGATTTCTTTTCTAAGCATCTCTGTGTTTCTATGAGGTATTTTGAGATGGGTGATAAAGAACGGTGCTCGAAGGCCGCAGGAGCAGGGATGGTGTTTTGGGAGGGTGGAGGGAAATGGCAGAGCTTCCATTCGAGGCCAGGTATTTGAGGCTGTGTGGCCAAGAGGAAAGGTCCAGCGCTGGTGGGATGCCAGCTCCCCCAGCACCCTGCTCATGGGCTCCCTGCGCTGGCCTTGCAAAGGGGAAGGCTCCAAGGGATGGTTTATCTGTTCTTCTGCTGTGTGGGCTTTTCATATGCCCGGAGTTTGGCAAAACAACTTCTCGAAGCTTGAGCTCTTTCACTTTTCAGTTGGCTCTCGGTCTAGAAACTTTCCACAAATGGAGCTTGAAAATTGAGCCAAATATTCTCATAAAATGAGCCTCCAGTTCTGTGGCTAACCCCATGTGAACTGGTAGTCACACGCCAAAATATTTCCTCCAGGCTCATCCATTAAAACAAAGGTAATTTGTCAGGCTCGGAGCCCTTTACTGGTGGAGCCGGTGCCCACCTTCCCTCCTGAGCAGCAGTGAGTTATGTCCTTGCTTTGAACGTTGCTGAGGGTGTTCTCCTCTGGGTGCTATCGCCCGCGGGTGCTTGCAGGCGGATGGACAGGCAGGCAGGCAGGCTGACGGGCTCTTCAGAGCCTCCGTGTTCCCAGTGTCCCGCAGCTCCTCCAGCCTGACTCCTGCTCTCCTCGGCTCTTCCCAGCGCTCCCTCTTAGGAGGCTTTTCAGAAGTTTGTGCCTTTGAACAGCCCCGCTCTGCTCGTGTGATTTGTGCTGGGAACATCTAAAGGTGCTTCTTGTGAGCTGAATTAAATTAGATCCCCCTCCCAGAGAGGTAAAAACAGAGCCTCAAACTTCAGCAGCACGTACGCTTAAAAGGCAGCGTTCTTGAAAGCCTGGGAAAGCAAATCCAGACATTGCACTTTCATTGCTTTCTTAATTCATGTAATTAGTGTGGAGATAGCTGCAGAGCAGTATTTGCTTCAAAGAAAGAGCTTCAGACAAATATTGGCTAATGGCAATTTTACTTTCAAATAAAGCAGTATTTGAAAATACATTATGGCCATAGCAGGGGAATGGATGCAGGAATCAAAGATGCTACAACAAAGCCTTCCCTGGGGCAGGTAGCAGAACACTCTGTGTTTTGTGATGAGCTGATGGGTACATCTCACAGTCATCTTCTGCTGGCCAGTCCTTTCTTTTCCTTGCCGCTTTTTCCTTTCCTGCCTGTTGTCATAGAATCCCAGTCTGGTTTGGGTTGGAAAGGATCTTAAGCTCATCTCAGTCTCCCCTCTGACAGGTTCAAGCCATTCCCCTTGGCCTGTCCCTACAGGCCCTTGTCCCAAGCCCTTCTCCAGGTTTCCTGTAGCCCCTTATGGCACTGGAGGTGCTCTCAGGTCTCCCCTTAAGGAGCCTTCTCTTCTCCAGGCTGAACAATCCCGCTCTCTCTGTGGTTCCAGCCAAGCTGTGGGTCCCAGGATGTGTTTTGCTCTGGGGCTGCCCCAGCCCCTGCATCCTGGCTCCGCTTGCAGCGCCTGTGCTCAGTCTGCATCCAAACCTCTTTTGGGCAGAGTGTCTCAAGCGTGAGCCCAGCCAACACTTTTATTGAGACTGCTGAAAGCAAATGATAGTAAATTAGGTCTTTTTGCCACCTATAAATGTCACCGCGGACAAAATATTTGTGAAGAAACAGCCGAGTGCATTCTTGGGTTCCCCTTTCTGCAGGCAGCTTGAATTCAGAGCCGAGGATGCAGCCTAGACTCTGCCTTGTAAAAGCCTTTTGACGAATGTGGGAGTGTTTTCTGGAGCAGTGCTGCTTTCCAGCCGCCCCACACAGGCACTGGGAATGCTGAGGACCTCCCAAACCTCCCCGGAGCCGTGAGTGGGGTGCGGATGGGGACCACCGGCCGTCCTGGGGCGACCACCCCGCCTCCTGCAGATCCCATTTCCCAGCAAAAGCCTGACAATTCCCTGCGCAGGGGCAGGGGAACAGGGCAGCCGGCGCACAAAGACATCCTGTCTCCCTCTGAAAGAGGATCCTTGTGCCTAATTAACTTCATAAATTAGCTGGAGCTGTAACGCCAGCACTTTAACCCAACGTGGAGGTAACTCAATCTGCCCGGCCCTTTCTGCCTCCATCCCTAACCCTGCCCATGCCCGCTCCCCGTGCAGCTGCCGCTGCCGTGCGCTGCGCTCTGCAGACACCCTTGACAGGGCTGTGCTAAGCTGGGAAATTATCAGTGCCATCAGAACCGCTGCCAATTATTGCCTGCTCCCCCCCCGGCATCGCTCCCCCTTCACCCAGCTCGGCCCCGGGGGCAGCAGTGGGGAGGGATCCATGGGCTTCCCATGGTGAAGGTGTCCCGGCTGGCTTAGCAGGCAGTGGGAAAGGAAGCCATGGGAGGAAGGAGCGCTGTTTCATCTTTTGTTGCTGTCTGCACCGGTGCTTGGAATAACATCAGCACATGGAGCTATGTTCCCTGTGGAGCAGAGGAAAATCCCCTCCTGCTTCTTCCCGTGCTGGACTCTTCATTAGGGACTGTAGTGACAGGACAAGGGGTAATGGGTTAAAACTTAAACAGGGAAAGTTTAGACTGGATATAAGGAGGAAATTCTTTCCTGTTAGGGTGGTGAGGCACTGGAATGGGTTGCCCAGGGAGGTTGTGAATGCTCCATCCATGGCAGTGTTCAAGGCCAGGTTGGACGAGGCCTTGGGTGAGATGGTTTAGTGTGAGGTGTCCCTGCCCATGGCAGGGGGTTGGAACTGGATGATCTTAAGGTCCTTTCCAACC
Source organism: Neopsephotus bourkii (assembly GCF_033783945.1). Taxonomy (NCBI): domain Eukaryota; kingdom Metazoa; phylum Chordata; class Aves; order Psittaciformes; family Psittacidae; genus Neopsephotus; species Neopsephotus bourkii. The sequence goes on from NW_026900569.1 coordinate 1,349,605, forward strand.
CTAACCCTTCTATGATTCTATGGTTCTATGAATGGTGAAAGAGGAGGGAGACACAACTGCCTGCTCTAACACATCCAAACCTTGCTCCCAGAGACCCTGCTGGGGAGCTCTGAGGAGCAGGGGAGGTTTATCCCCTCTTTAAGCAGAGCTGGGATGCCCATCCTTCTGCACTGTGGTGCTGGTGGATGCAGGAGCTTCAGCAGCTTCCTGCCTTCCGTGTGCTCATCAGAAGCAATCGTATTCACATCAGCTTCAAGGCAAATAGGTCTCTATATGACAAAGCCAGTGCTGAGAGCCTCAGCTGTTCGCTGAAGAGGATGGGGAGCTGGGAGTCTTCCAGTCCAGGCTGGTTTGTCCCCCAGCAGCTGCTTCTTCAAATAATGACACTACCTAATCACCTCATAGAATCATGGAATGGTTTGGTTGGAAGGGACCTTAAAGCCACCACTGCTTGAGCTGGAGGATCTTCACAGTGTGTCATTAGTGGGAAGGGAGAAAAGCTGACGTTTTCAGCTTGATTTCATGCAGAGGAATGGAGTAGGTAAACTGGGAGGGTTGTCGTGCTCCCACCTCCCACTGGGCTGCACTGGGAGGAGATGTGTGACGGGAGGAGGAGGATTCTGCTGCTGAGAGTTGGCAAGGCAAAAGTGTTATTATAAAGTTTGAGTTTTCAAGTGGAGAAAACATGAAAAAGAAAGAGCAGAAGGAACCAGAGCTGTTGATAAATGCATCAGTTCAGTGTCGTACTCTCTGGGATTTTGAGTGACATGTTCTGATCAGCTCTGAACTGATGTTTGCAGAACACTTGAGGAACGAGGCAGCACAAGAACTGACATACAGGAGGAAATCAGGCAAATCAAGTAAACGCAGAAGATGAGGGTGCAGTGACTTTACTCACCCATTCTTCTCAAATCATTTTTACAGGCCAAAATAATCCACATTGGTTTTTCCAACGTGTACGACCTCTGTGGGCAGGTGTTTGTTCTCCACACTCCATGGAGGATACTGGCACAATACAAAACCAAGAGGTTGAGCCTGAGGTGCTGATGGAGGCTTAAAGAAGCTGCCTTTGTGTTTTGTTGGGATTTGAGCCTGGGAATGGCTTTCTATCGAATTATGCGAGGAAGGTTTCTTAGCCAGGAGTGAATTTTTCACGGTCTGGAGTAGCTTTTCTGACCATTTCCAGAAATTACTGACAAAGCTGGTGCTGAGCTGCGGGTCCTGCAGAGCCCCGGGCACCAAAGCGATCCTCATTACATGTTGCTCAGCTTTCCTGCAGCTCCAATGTCCCGTTGCCATCCCGAATGGCAGGTTTGAGCTGCTCGTGGCTGGCAAACCTGTGTCAGCAGCGAGGCAGGGCTGCTCTGTGCATAGGATGTATTTAGCTCAAATATTTGATCCTACCGAACACCCCCCGGCTGATGTGGGAGCTGTGAGCCCACAGGGACTTCAATTTCCTTCATTTTCCAGGAATCCCATATGGTTGCTGGGGTGGCAGATGGGAGAGTTTTCTTTTCTGGGGGACGTAAGACAGCAATGGATTGACTGCCAGGGAAAAATGAGATTTCTGAAGGACTGTTGAGTTCTCCTTAATTGCGAATACAATTTGCTGGTGACTAATGCCCCCAGACTTGCAGAATTACCTCATGTATTAGAAGCGGTGGCGCGATGGAAAAGATGTGACTAAGATGCTGGCTTCTGATTTACCAACACTTCCCTCCTAAACTGCTGTTTGGCTTCCTACTGGCACATTACAACTTTGCTATTAATAATTAAGAGTTTTCACACAGTTTGAAAGCATTGGTTCAGCATAAAACCTGCCAGCTTGATTTCCAGTCTGCTGAGAGCCTTTTGAGCAGGGAAGAAGCCGGGAGGGGGTTAGTGATGGAACAGAAGATACAGCTGCTGAGCAGATGGAGTGAGGCAGAACATATTGTGTCCAGGCTGGGTGCTGTGGAGAACACAAAGACACGTTAGCATAGACCTGTGGTTGCCTCTGTTCCATTGTGCTGCCCCATCTCTTCCTGTCTGTCCCTCTCCCAGTGCTGGTACGATGTTCCTGTAGGAGCAGTGAGTGGTGGGTGGGTAACTTGGTAGTGATGCTGTGCATTCTGTGTGATAAACGAGTTATGTGACTGATAATGAAACACTGTTCCATATTGAGACGGCACAATGCTCCCATCACCTGGATCTGACCGCTGGGGAACACAGTGACTGGCTGGTTGTGCTGACATCCACACCAGTCCAAGCTTCCTTCCTGCAGTGCCTCCTGCGCTTACTCATGCTGAAAACACATCCATTGCCGATTCTCTGCTTATTCACTCAGCCTTTCTCCAGCCTCTAAGCTTCCTACACCAAACCAGCAGTGTCATTACAGCCCTTTGAAACATCAAGCATCATCTGCCTGCATTTGGAAATGGAAATGTTTATTAGGAGGGACAACAAAAAACTCCAGCTGTCCTTTCCCAAGGTCAGAGCTCTTCCCAGTCTCTTTTTTACTCTAGTGGGAAAGCTTTTAGATGGTTTATGAAATTACTAAAGCAGGGAAATATTTCTACATATGGGAAATATGCCAAGCAGCAAAGTGACAAGACAAACCAATGTGCTGCGTGTCTTCAAGATTACAAAGAGGGACACGTCCATGTTACTGAAAAGAAGATTCTGTAATCAGTGCTCATGGAGTCAGAGGATCTAGTAAATGGAGATGTGGGGAAAGTCCACACCACAGAAGCTGAAATTTTTGGATCTGTTGGGTCAAGTGATGCTGACTGCAGTGCATTTTGGCTGCTCATTTCCCAAAGCATGTCACTGTTTTCCACCTGAATGATTATGCAGCAAGATAACACCCAAGAGAATGACACTGGAGGGAGTTCAACATCATTTTCATGCATTTAAAGTACCAAACAGAGGAAGACTCCTGCCAGTCTGAAGCCCTGTGAGCTAATGGTCATGTAGAGGGCTGTGTGTGGTGCCATCACTAACCTGCAGCTCAGCCAGAGCCTGGGGGTTGCTTGCTTGAGCCCGTCCAGCTGCATGTCCAGCATTGCATGAACTCCATGAGCTTCTCAGCCCAAGGCTGCTCCCATTTCATTTAGGCAACAGAGCCATATCCGAGCTGCAATCTTCTCGTTCTAACAGAGTTTTAAGTGTCTTGGCATTAAATAATATTGTAATTGGGTTTTTTTCCGGTTAGCTCTGAGAAGAGCCTTATGCTCTGCAGCTTTGTTTTATAGGAACAGAGCAGGAGGGAAAGGGCTGGGGGGTTCCTGATGGATTTTAATGCAGTCAGGGATCGATAATGTCAGAATGGGAATATTGTTATTTATTCTTGAGGTGATGTCATGAAAGGGCTTTAATTCATGAGTAGCCTGTGCCCATTCATGGCCGTTAGATGTTCTGTGTCAGAAATAACCCCGAGTTCCACAAAAACAAACACCACGCTGTAAACATTTTTGAAGTGGAGCTGATGTCCTCTTGGCCAGAAGAACAAAGCAGCAGAAGTTGTCTTGAAACCCTGCTGAGAATAACTCTTCAGACCTGTAAATGCCTGGAGGACTTGGGCTGTGTAAAGAAAGTGCCAGAGGCAGATTGCAGAGAGAGGGGAATTGAGAAGAGGTGGGTTATGGGAAGGGATTAGAAAAGAGGATTTTTAGCCACAGCAACTGGGAAGGAGCCTGGAGTCTGGAACAGGAGTTAAAAGCACTGATTTGCTGGGAGAGCCCAAGGGGCAGGCGGGAGGTGAAGGTGGGGGTGCCCCATGGGCTGAGCGCTGTGACACGACGTCCTCCTGCACCCTGCCCGGCAGTTCACAGGATGCTGCAGGTCACACACGGACCCACAGGAAAGGCGAGAGCCTCGGGATGTGTTGGGCTATGGACTCGTGGAGTTCCCTCTGCTGCTTCCGCTGGGAAGAAGGCCATACCCGCCCTGGAAGAGTCTAATTTTAGCCACTTCTCTGCTTCCTGCTGCTGCTATTTTTGGTTCTTAGCATTTTTTTCTCTGTTTTGTTTCCCACTGTGCACCCAACAGGAAGAGCCCCTCACAAAGTCCTCCCGAGTAAGAAGAAGGAAAAGAGGACATTTGCTTCCTGCAGGCAGAACTGAGAGCAGGCAGCAGCCAACACTTCCCCAAAGCCTGTCACCACCTCTGCTCTTTCCACGAGAAACAGAAAGGAAATTGGATCCTGCAAGAAAACCATTTTCCAAAATGCAGAGACCTCAGCATAGTCTGTTCACTCCATGCACTGACTTCTCCAGACAGACAGGACTCTGGTCTTGCAGTCCATAAGCTCAGAAGGGTGATGCTCAGGCAGTATCTTGGGAATAAATACCTGTGTTTCATGGAAGGAGCACTGTGTGCATCATAGCCCATGGTCTGCAGGTGCTGTGAGGGCCACCAGAAACATCCACGTGTTCTTGAGGAAATGTGCTGGAAGGAGGACCGTGAGGCTGAACAGGGGTAGCTTGGTCATCGTAGAACCATGGTCCTCTCTTCTGTGAGCAACCTGGTAGAAACAGGATGGTCCTCATACCCAAAAATCCACATGCTGCCATTAATATTTCTCTCAGTTGTTTTGGTGGGCGCAGAGACTGTTTCTTTGCCACCAAGTATCCAAAAAAAACAAAACCTTGCTCCAAATTATGGTAGCTTCTTAGATGGAGGCTGGCTTGAGTGCTAGTTCTTGCTGTTAAGGCTTTGTTACTGCATCCTTGCCGAAATAACCCTCTGGATGGTATTGATGGCATTAGCACTGTAGTTAGCGCAGCAGGCTGCAGTTGGTGGAGCGATGACAGAGCCAACTTTAGGAGCAGTGAGAGCTGCATTCTTTTAAACTGATTTCATCTCAAAAAGTGCATTGGGAATTTGTGCTCCTGGAGCCCTGTGTGGTTGGATGTTCCTCCCGTCGGGCAGAGCAAGGACAGCGATCCGTAGCAGTGCTTGGTGGTGGCCATCCCATGCTGCAGGCTCACCAGTGAGATGTCCCATAGGGGCAGTGGGAGCTGTGGCAGGGGGGATGGTGTGTGTTGGTGCCTGCTCTCAAGGAGACATCCCCAACCGTGTTTCGGCCACCAGCTCATGGCCCCCTCCAAGTCCCACCTTGTCCAAGCTCCTCTTTGAGGAGGGCATTGCTGTGCCATTTGGTTTGTTCTCTCCTACGCCAGTGTGGGGTCTTCTGGTCCCTTTGAGGCTGCTGCCCACTGGGTTTGTAACCAGGGACAAGATGGGCTGATGGCGAGAGGCGTCTAAGCTGCCCTAGGATCATCCTGCCCTGCAGACGGCTCAGCAGACAGGAACCTTGCTGAAGCCAGGAGCTGGAGGACCAAGGTTTGCTTCCCAAGGTAACACTCCTTGCCTCCAGAAAACCCATGCGTGGAGCAGGTAATGTGCATTTGATGAAGAGCTTCTTGAGATCACCAGGGTGGAGGAGTCTACATGAACAGTGGAAGGCACTGGTAAGATGGAAGGCACTCCTAGCAGGTCCTCTGCCTTTCAAGTGGTAAACCCATGCATTCATATTCCATTTGCCATGTCAACATGTACCATCTTGGAGGCTCTCCACAGTAGCTTAGCTGTCTAGAGCCAGAGCACATCATTGCATACAGGTATTACAACGAACAGGCTTTGGCTTCCAAATTACCAGCTCCTCTTGCAGTACTCACAGTGAAGGAAAAGTCCTAGTTCCTGCTGCCCAGAGTGCACTCTCCATGTCTTCACGTGTATCTACCATGTGCTCTCCATTAGAGGGCAGAAGCATGCTTACACAGAGATAAAATAATCCCAAATTACCTGCCCTGTGTGTGGCATAGCTCAGGGGAGGTGGGACATCACCACGAATGGCCAGACAGCTACACCTGCTAGAAAGGAAAAGCAGCAAGAACTGGGGCTTGAAGGGTTAATTTCTGTGACTTGGGCTGACTTGATGGCCTTTGTAGCACCTCCTTCTGCTTAAAGTTGGAAATAGATTTAATACATGGTAAGCACCAACCTGTCACAGATTTGTTAAAGACTAAATAAAACGGTAATTACTCATTTTTCAAAGGACTGACAATTCTAATGATAGAAAAATGCCAAAAAGATTGTTTTTAAATAGTGACAATCATTAGGAGAGCATTTTGAGGCTGTTAATCGTCTTCCTTGTGAGCGTTCCTGTTTGACAGCCCTCCTGTGCCAGCTGTGCTGCGCTGCTGTATCTCATTTCTATATGCATGTAATCCTCTGTTGTAATAAAGGCATTGCCCATAATTACAAGGGGAAAGCATTAGTTTCTGTTGGATGCAGTGGCACAGCAGAAGCCAAGAGCTTGGCCTTAAGCAGATACAGACGTCGGGGTGGTTCAGACCAACAATTTAACCTTCTTTGGTGTCCTCTGGGTGCCCTTGCTGTGGTGATATTTATGACATGGACACGATCTCTGTAGAATTTGGACCACATCCACAGACCTAGCCTTTCAGGTTTGAGTTGTCACCAGCAGGGAATGCCAGGGATTGCTGGCTGCCAGGGCTATGAAGGACACACAGGAACCACTTGGGAAGTGCTGGCGCTGGTGGAAGATCCGGATACCCAGAGGTGAGCCCGGTGCAGGCTGTTGTCAGGGCATTGGTTGCACAGATGCATGAGCTGGAGGGGAGCTGCTGTGCCAAGAGTGACATTTTAGTTCTCAGGTGCTAAACTGTAACTCGGAGAACTGGGAAAAACCATAAAATTCCAGATTAATCATAAATATTTTCTGGAGACACTCTTGGGTGTTGGGGGAGGTTGGTGCTCTTGAATAACTGAGGATTTGCATCAGCTTGAAATGGAAGAAAAATGTTTGTTCTATTCTCTTCTCTGTTAATATTTACAAGGGCCTGTAGGGCCAGGCCAAGGGGAATGGCTTGAACCTGCCCGAGAGGAGACTGAGCTGAGCTCTTAGGCAGAAGCTCTTCCCTGTGAGGGTGCTGAGGCGCTGGCACAGGGTGCCCAGAGAAGCTGTGGCTGCCCCATCCCTGGCAGTGCTCAAGGCCAGGTTGGACACAGGGGCTTGGAGCAAGCTGCTCCAGTGGAAGGTTTAAGGTGGACCCAGATGGTCTTCAAGGTCCCCTTCAACCCAGCCAATGTGGTACTCATTGATTCTGTGAATTCATTCTGGGCTTCAGGGGCAGAAACAATGAACTTCTGTGGTTGTGATCTCGGAGGTGCTGACCGAGCATGGGTTACCTGTTAACCCATTACCCTTCTTGCAGAGACTTCATCTGTTATTGAAGGTTTAGGCATCCTGCTGTGTGTGCTGTGCTCCACTCTGGAGGGAGGAGGCTGCATCATCCCTTCTGGAGGTCAGGGCTTGTTTCCACTGGTCCAGACCATGCTTCTCAGGAGGCTTCTCCTCGGACAGAAAGGAGGCTCAATCACTGCATGGTGCAAGAGGGAATCTGAGTTTAACATCTGGGTTTAACACGGGTTAAAACAGGCCCATGAAGTGCTGTTACTGCAGGGCTGAGGTTTACCTGCATGCTCTGCAGCTCCCCTCTCCCTGCATCCCTTCTCTCTCCCTTGGGAGCCCCCAGGTCCTGGATGAGGATGGGGATAAGGATGGCCCAGGGGTTGCCTGTGGGATGGCACCCTCTCCCCACCTCATCACAGCCCTGTGGGATCAGAGGTACCATTCCTCTGCCAAGAATTAAAACATAATCGTGATGCTCTTTGTTTTCACAGAGGCATTTTCAATGTGGAGAGGTTTTTCTGGTGCTTTATCAGGGATGGAGTTTACAGTTGGAGTTACACAGAGAATACAAATGAGTTGCTAAGCATGGAAATGGTAGAAGATGAATCAGCCACAAATTGGTATTTTAGTACAAGAATTGCTTTTTGGTGAACCTGAGAATGACCTGGATTGAACAGTTTTGAAGGAACCAAACATTTTCGCATGCATTTACTAGTTCACTAACTTGATTCAATGTCAATTGATAGCCATAGCTTAAAAGTGAGGAATTGAGAGCAAGTTGCATAAGGGGAAAAAGAGTTCTTCAATGTAAAACATGGAAACCAAATCAATGGAGCTGATGAGCACGGCAGGAGCCCTGGAGCCCTGGTTACCTCGTTGTCATAACCAGCCTGTGGGGTCCTAGCACAGCCCCTGATGCTGCAGAAACCTTGTGGGGTGCTATGGGCTGGAGCTTTGCTCCTCATGGTTGCCTTCAGAGAGGTGATAACATGGAAACAGCATCCCTGGCCAGCTCCATCCTGTAGATAAGGAGCTTCCAGCCCCCAGGACCCGTGTGGTCAGACATGGGAACAGGCTATTGGGGCTGGGAGCCATGGAGCAGGGTCCAGCCTCTGACACAAGTGATGTGCTGAAGGGGGATGGAGGCTGCTGGCAGGAGCAGTAACGTCCAGAAATACCAGCAGCTATTTCTGGCAGCACTGGGGGGAGTCACACAAGGCAGGTAAGTGCGTGGGCTGCACACGGGGCGTGGGGCTCACTGAATGGGGTGATGGAGCAGGGGGTTAATTGGAAGATCCGGCTCTTGTTGTCCAGAGAACTGCAGATCTGGCCTTGGAACGTTCCCCAAGGTCTTGGCACTTCATGTCGTAGCTGTGTCTCATGCCCTGAATATTCCCAAGGCACTCGCTATCGTTGGATGTCGTCTGACTGTCTCTCGGTTGCTGTTTGTTTCTGTGGTGGCATGTTGATAAGGTATCTGGTTATGTCTTGCAGCCCTCAGAATCCAAGCCCAACGTCACCCCTCTCACCGTCCTGGCCCATGTTCTCTGCGCCATCAAGTCCTATGCCCACCTCCTCTACGTCCAGCGACTCATCCCCCATCAGGTCTGTTGCAGAATTCGCTTTGCTTTTTGTTGCTTTTGCTATTTTCTGTTTGATTTACTTGGTTCCCCTGCTTCACTTCCCTTCTCCCTTTGCATCCTGCTCAAACCTCCCCTGTGCAGCTCTCTGCACTAAGCAAGAGAGGAGCTTTCCAACATCTCCCACCCCAGGAGGGCCCCTCTGAGCCCCCAGCAGGCACCCACTGGCCCTGTGGGTGATGCTCAGTGTCAAGGGTGGTTTCTGTGGGTTTCCTCAGACATTTCAGGTCCTGTGGTTTGCTGTACTCCTCTCTGCACAGGTAAGACATGTAATGTGTAACCTTAGTGAAACGTGGTAATACCTCGTTTTCTGGCCACTTCCTTTTCTTATCTGGAATCTAAGGAAGGTAAAGAACACGTGAGCACACCACAGGCAGTGTTTGGGACCTGCACTGTGGGTACCAGGGATGCTTGTGGGGGAAGCCGGGGCAGCATCCCCTCTGCTCTGTGTGCAGGGTGGGATGGGATGTCTGTCCTCCGAGCCCATCCTGGCACAGAGGAGCACGAGGCGACGTGGTCCCCAGCAGAACGTGGCTCCCAGCCTTTAGCAGGCGCAGGCGGCTCCAATCCCTGCTCCTGGGGAGACGTGTCAGACCTGTTTGCTCATGACAGGCACAGACCAAGCTCTTCCCCCACACCCACAACACACAAACGCTGCCTGCCTGCCTGCCTGGGTTATTTATCTGTGCTCTGTGTGTCTGCAAAGGCTGACAGCAGTGTGATGCCACCGAGCAGCCTTCCTCTGGGGGAGAGGCTCATCATCCCCCAAACTGCACAGGGGCAGATGGGGGAAGTTCCTGAGTGCTTTGCTGGCCTTGTGCCATGCTTGGAGGCACAAACCTAATGTTAGCAATCGCTGGGGTCCAGCATTTCAGTCCCTGATGACTGCAGGGCTCATGGGGTCCAGTCACAGCCAAAGGGCAAGGGGCAGCCTCCAGGGGTGCTGGGCTGCAGAGATCATTTCTGGGGAGGAAAACAACAGCTTCAGTGACTCAAGGTCAGCCAGAAAATACCTTTTGTTTCCCACCTGGCAGTCGCCTCCAGCTCTGCACAAGTGGTGCCTCCTGGCACTGAAGGACCCTCTCTGGAGCAGGAGGAGTGTTTGCCCATCCTGGGTTTGAAGTGTTTGGCAGCTGCTCGTGTCAGGCAGCTGGAATCCGGAGAGGAGAGCCCTGTGCTTCGGGGCTGTCATCACAGCAGAACCAAACCCATTCACAGCCTCCCTGGGCTGTGGTTTCGATGAGAACTGCTTTTGCCAGGAGGTGAAAGTGTGACGCTTCCCTGGGCTCGCTCGGGGAGGATTCTGAATGTGCTCAAGTCCTTGGGAAGATAAAAACTGGTGAAAACACTGATAGGGGGAAGGGTGATGCCTTGTCCCTACCGCAGCAGCTCCGGGGCTCTTCCGTCACTTCCCTTGGCTGTGCCATAGCTGAGCTGTACCCTGCTGCAGAGCTGGATGCAGCCGCTGGGCTGATGGGCAGGCTCCCAGCATCGCCTGGTGCTGTCCCAGCTTTGCACCAGCCTTCCTGGTACCCAAACCCGGGAAGGATGGGTGGGAGGCTCCAGCAGCAGGGGACCCCTCCGCGTGCCTGCGCTTTGCTGCCGGGTCCTGAGGTCCTTCATCTTCTCTGTGTGTCTGCCAGCGATCTGCTCCATTTCTGGCTCTCCCTGCTCTCATTCTCTCCTCCGCAGCGTGGGCATGCTGACACTTCCCCACTAAAATCTAATGGATCTTAAATCTTTTTTATCTTCAGGTACGGTCTCTAAGGAAGCACCACAGATCCTTCCCAGGCCTCCTTGCTTTTCTGTCTCGAAATACACTTCCCCAGGGCTGATTCTTCCTTTCGAAACCCTCGTTGTGGCTGCAGCTGCACTGGCAGTGATGGCTTTGGCAGCCAGCGGGGCTGGTGGGCTCCTGCTGCCGCCTTTGCTCCATGCTGGCCTGCGGGCTGGGTATGACCCTTTAGAGACTTCCAGAACCTTCCCAGCTCTTGGGAAGCCCCTTGAGCCAGCCTCAGGGCTCCTGGTTCTGTGGGCAGCAGAGCTGGGCTGTGCTCCAGCTCAGATCACACTGGTGTTTGCAGTGCAGTGAAACAGGGTGCTGGGGGCTCATCCCCGAGAGCCTTCAGCCTCCTCTGGTGTCTTCTTCCCTCTTCCCCCGAGCAGTGTGACCGTGGACCCTCGCAGAGCAGTAGAGATCCTTGGAGCCCTCTTCAACACGCGCCTCCATTGCAGCGGGGAGGGGATGCTGTTGCCTGCGAGCAGTGGGGTTGGTACCAACGTGTTCTCTCTTTGCAGCTCGCCGCTGCGGAAGGCCCGAGCTCTGTACGCCTGCAAAGCAGAACACGACTCCGAGCTCTCCTTCACGGCGGGCACCGTGTTTGACAACGGTGAGTCCCTGACCCGGGTACCTGTGGGGGCGAGGGGAGATGGGCTCCTTCCTCAGGCTGCAGTTCCCAGTGTTGGGAAAGCAGGATCACAAGAGCTGTGCCCGGTGCTGTAGGAGCCAGGCTTGCTCCGTGCCTAGTGCTGGGCTTCCCCAGGGCAGGAAGATCTCATTCCATGTAACGTTCATGGGAGATGCTACAGGGCCAGTAAAACAGCAGAACAAATGAAGCTACAGAGCAGGACACTTGCTGTTACCTATTTTAGCACAAAGTTTTGCAAGTTAATGGAGGTTTTCTTCCTATGACCCAGGGAAGGATTTGGGCTCTCAGTTCATGGGCTTCCTTTCAGTCCCCTATTTAAGGACTATTCTGTTTCCATCTCTAGAAATGCTGTGAAAGAAGAAAGCAGAAATACTTGAAACCCAATTAAATCTGAGCTGTTTCTGGCTTTACTGAAAACAGCTGATCATCCAGGAGGCTTTAGGATCTGTGTGAAAACTGCCTTTTCAAGAATCTGGTTTATTATCTAAGGGAAATAAATCCTAAAGGAAACATCTGAAATAGGAGGGATGAGTAGGTGAGATTCTCCTCTCCCCCAGAGTGGAGCACAGGGGATCACTATGGCAGAGATATCACCTCCAGCCTGGGTCAGTGGGTCCTGCTCCATGTCCCACTCATCACCCTGCCTGTGCCAATGGTGTCGGGGCTGCTGCCCAATGCTCCTCGTGTCTGTTCTGGGTTGTGACCACTCATCCCACCAAGATCCAGACCCTGGATCTAAATGTGATGGGGAACTGGTGAGCATTGACTGACACCAGTGTTTGCCATGTACAGAGCCATTCCCCAGTCTTCTGGGTAGGGGAGATTAGTTTCCAAGTATCAGCACCAGAAATGCTCTATGCAGTTGCCATAATGTTCCATGCAGGAGAGAGATAGAAAAGTAGCGTTTTTTAACTCTGGATCCTGGGAGCTGGAATAGATGGGCTCTGGTTAGTCAGCTTTCTGGAGACGATGTTAATGAACACAGACTGTTTCCTGCATCAAGGGAAAGAGCCTGCGCCCCGTGGAATGAAGCAGCTCTGGTTTAGATATAATCCCAATGTAAAGAAAAGACTTTTTACTACTTTCCAAACAGTTCTTGGCTTTTATATGTTAAGCATTGTCATTTGGGAAACTGCTACCACATGCACTGGTTTTGCCCTGGGATATATGTAAGAATATAGCAGAGAGGGGTAGAGAACAAGTACATGTGAATTAAAGAATATCCTTATTCTAAGCAGCTTCATAGATATCTTATAAATAAACATGTTCTCCCCTTGGAGAGCCCATGGGAATTGAAGCTGCTAGAAGGGGAACAAGTTTGAATTAAATACATTGTGTTTGCTATATAAAAATCAATGGATTATTCAGGGGCAAAGCCATACAGCATGTTCTCATCACTTAGCAGCCCAGCTGAGGCTCACGTTAGCTGTGGAAGCTGTTGGGAACAGCACTGCTCGGTGGAAGTGTTGTTATGATGGAGGGCTTTATAAAACCCGGTGAAAGCAAATGGATCTTGGGAATACTTAGAGCCAGGTTCTGGTTTGACTTGAAACTGAGGGTGCACATGGATGAGCAGCATCTCGGTCTGATGGGGACATTGGGGTGCTGCTGCCTGCACCGAGTGACAGCCGCAGAGTAACCAGCACCGTGTTCTGAGGGGTCCATTTGAGCTCCAGAGCACCGGTCCTTCCAGCTACAGGAAACTGGGTTTTTCCAGCAGATCTTTACACTGAATGGGAGGGATGTCCTGGGTCTGTGGAGGCCTGAAACTGGGGAAAGTGGGAGTCACGGGCAGGACAGGGATGCTCGCGTGTGGTTTTAACACACAATCACCCCTGAAATGGAAAACTCAGTCTTCTGAAGCCGTGAGCCCCCCACCTGAGCTGGTGCTGACAGGCACTGGGGTTTTGTGCTACATGAGGAAAGTTGTGCTGCATCTGTGCTCTAATTCAGTAACCAAGAACGAGATTCCCCCATCTGCCCATGTGCTCTGCTCTGTGTGACAGCACCTGCCCACAGATGAATGTCTGTCTTTGGGACACAAGTGATTTTCTAAGGCAGAGGCAGTAGCTGGAACTCATGTGACTTTTGGTTAAAGCACTTTCCCAGCCCATTTACTGAGACCAGAGGGCTGGAGGCACAGACGCGCACACCACTTACCGCCACTCTCGGCTGGCAGGGGCACTCTGAAGCCTCATCTCCAAAAGGGATGTAAACCAGTAAATGTTAATGCAGTTTTGCCCTTGGGAGCTTTCTTTGCAGCCTGGAGGTGGTCTTTGTCCTCTGAGAGGACTGCTTTAGCCCTTGGTGGTGGAAGAGCCCCAAGACTTGGGGTGTAAGTGTGCAAAAAGAAGTGGCACAAGGGAAACCCCAAAATGTGTAAAGCAGTGGATGGGGCTAGGAGCAAGCTGCTCTAGTGGAAGGTGTCCCTGCCCGTGGCAGGGCTTGGGACTGGAGGAGCTTTAAGGTCCCTTCCAACGCAGACCACTCTGATTCCATGATTTTGTGGTCTGTATTTGTCATTAATAGATCACTATGTACTGTATTCCTCTGCCCACGTTCTCTGTAGTGATGGACTGAGGAATTGGCATAACTGGTTCCTGTAAAACCAGCAGATTTTCAGCAGTTGGTTGGATAAAGGAGGAGTTTGAGGCATCTGAGGACTGACCACATTCTTCATTTCACAGAAATAAGGTTGCTCTCCTACCGGGAGCATTTCCTAATGCATTCCCTCCCTCAGCCTGGTCCAGGCGGGGATGTGCAGGGTTACACTGTGATGGAGTTAACCACCACCTCTCAAACTCCAAAGACATTTTAGCCCAAATCTGGAGGAAGTTTTGAGCCCCTGTTTTTATCACTGGTGCTTCACGTACATCAGCCCAGCACCAGTATTTGGAATCCCAGTACATAGCCCCATGTGCAGCTCACTTGGTTCTTCTGTTTGTTTCACTGTTGGGTCTCTGACACTTTATAAAGGACAGGCAGAGGATGCCTAGGGTGAGCACTTCAGCTTCCTGAGCATCTTAGCATATTTGTTTTCTTACTTTAAGCCAAACACAAATTAAAGGTCTTGTTCCCTCCCAGAAGCAATTGTGGGATGCAAGCTGATGTCAGCACACAGAGAGCAACAACCCCTATGCCGTAACCCCTGTAGTAACCTGCCTTTTCCTTCTCTCCTCCAGTTCACCCATCACAGGAGCCTGGCTGGCTGGAAGGGACCCTCAATGGCAAGACAGGATTAATCCCTGAGAATTACGTGGAGTTCCTATAACTTGGGGCGCAGGAAGTGCCTCCGCTGAGCTTTCCATGGTATCCATGGCAGTTGCTGGTGGGACCAGGGGGAGGGCTTCCCCATCCCCACTGAGATGAATGTTTGTGGATAGAACCGTGCTCCTCTCCCCGTGTGTGCTGGGGCTGTGGAAGGAGCAGTCCTGGGGATGTGGCTCTACTCCTGCAGCTCCAATCCGAGGTAGTGATGCCCAAAGCCCACATCCCAGCGTGGAGCCATCGCAGCAATGAGCAAACCAGCAAAGCGGCAGCTCCACACCACAGCCTGCGTGCCGCAGAGGTGCCAAGCCTGCCAAGTGTGAACCAGCACGAGAGACCTGTGCTCCCTGTGGTGACACTGCTTGCCACCTGTAAAGAAGGGAGCAGAAGGACCCCAGCTCATCATCCTCCCCGCCAGAGGAAGAGCGGTCAGCAGTGAGGAAGCCCTTTGCTGCCAGTCTTTTTTCCCTGCTTTCCAGCCAGCTCCATGCAGATGGGGAGCACCCCAGCCCCTTCTCCCGTGTCCAGGGAAGGGCTGGAGCAGCTTCAGCTGATGCCTGCAGCAGCGGCAGTGGCAGGAGGCTGCTGGTCCTGCACTGTGCTGCCGCAGCAGAGCTCCGCTCTTGCAGGCGAGAGCGGTCCTGCCCTGGGCTCTGCAGCGCCGGCACCGTGAATATTTGGGACCAAACCTCTCAAACTGTGTCCTTTTTTAAAGCCTGAACTTCCTGCGAGGCAGTGTCTGTGATCTGAGGCAAACAGCCCGCGTTTCCTTCCTGGAGGGCAAGATGCAGCTCCAGATAAATGCCACTCCTGTTGACGGGCTGGTTTGTGTCTCCGTTTCCGATGCATTTGCATAGACACATCCATGCTTTTGTGAGCGCCCAGGCTGCTGATTTAGTGCCACTGGGAGCTGTGTTTGCCACTCTCCACCCGTTGCTTTTTAGGTGGTCTTGTGCTCGCAGCTCCATGCGTGTAGTCTGTCCGTGCCAAGTCTGTGCAGTACCGGTGTGCAAGGTAAATTATTCCCATGCTCATAGGACATTTGGTGGTGGTGTGTCCAGAAAACAGAACACAAAGGACAGGGCCTTCACCACCGCTCCGTTCCTGCCCGGGAAAGGATGCTCCTGTCTCCATGGACATGCAGAGTGGGTTTGAAATCTCCCACTGTTCCAGGGCGCTTTTAAAGGAGAGGGTGGGAGAAGGAGCCCAGCGTGACTGCAGGTGGCACGTTGGGAGCTGGAATGGTTTTATTTTGTGATAGAGAATGGTGGCAGAACCCCCGGAGTCCTGGGCAGCAGTGGTGCTGGGGGATGGATGCTGTGTCTTTTGTAATGGTTTTACAGACTGAGTGACTGAATTGCTGTACGTGTCACTTTTTATTTTTGAAAGAATTATTGTATAAACAGAGTATCTTAAAATATTGTGAGGGAAAGATCTATATTTGATATTTTTAGAACACCTGTAATGAGAGAAGCAAAGGACACTTGAAACCAGTTCCAGAGAAACGCTTGCAAACACATCCACAGCCACCCTCAGACCCTGGGCTGCCTTCTTGTCCGCTTTGTGGTGTCACCTAGAATTGAGGAACCCGAAGCCTCAGACCTCTTCATGTTCTTTGCAGTGATTAAACCCCTGGGACTTCTGTCCTGGGGAAAAAACAGAGGAAAAAGTTGATCTTCTTCTCCTGATTTCCAGGGCGGGCGCAGCACAGCTCGTCTCCTCGGGGCTGTACCCTCGCTGTAAGTGATGCACTGGGCACGTCGCCCTGCTGCTGACGGCTGCACAGGGGAGAAGCCTCCAAACTGTCCCGTGTTTTCTGCTGTGAGGCAGTGGATGAAGAAAGCCGAGAGATTTGTAGGGATCAAAGCCAGTGTTTCACTGTCCTTCTTTGTCTTTGGGTTCAGTAGTGAACACTTGTACCACTTGTTGATGCTCGTGGAGCAGAGGACCAGGCTGGGCTTAATCCAGCCCCAGAAGTCACTGAGACCTCGGGGGCTGCTCAGAGCTGGCTCTGACTCCTGCACTGTCTAGACTCGGTAGTACAGGTACCCCTGTCTAGGGGTGTAGGGGAGGGATGGGAAGGGCTGATGGAAAGGAGGTGGAGAAAAGAAGGGCTTAATATTTCATCTGTCAGCAGTATTTGCTTGTGTTCAAGATTGTCCTGTCCTGAGCTGCTCCCCCGCCATAGAATCATGGAATGGTTTGAGTTGGAAAGGACCAGCCTGGCCTTGAGCACTGCCAGGGATGGGGCAGCCACAGCTTCTCTGGGCACCCTGTGCCAGCGCCTCAGCACCCTCACAGGGAAGAGCTGCTGCCTAAGAGCTCAGCTCAGTCTCCCCTCGGGCAGGTTAAAGCCATTCCCCTTGGCCTATCCCTATATGCCCTTATGAAAAGTCCCTCTCCAGCTTTCCTGTAGCCCCTTTAAGCACTGGAGCCACTCTGAGGTCTCCCGGGAGCCTTCTGTTCTCCAGGCTGAACAAGTTCAGGCTGCTGCTGGAGCCAGTGTCTTCCCAGCACAGCCTCCTGTCTCCAATGGGACTCTCAGCCTTTGAGCAGGAAGTGTTCTATGTGCAAATGAGAATCTCAGACACATCAGAACTGTGGTGGTTGGGGACCTCTTCCTAAGGCTGCAGGAGCAGCACAGGCTGCCCTGCCCCAGCCGGCTGCTGCCAGTCCTTATCCTCACAAAGCCTCTCTGTGCACTGTCCCCCTTTCCCTCTTCAGATACTCAAATTGTTCTGGGATAAGAGTAAATTCCTTTTCCTATGCTCTTAGGAGCATCTGGATGTGCTGCCTAGAGAGTTATTGGGAACAGAAGTCCCACGCAAGCGTATTTACAAGATGTCCTGTGGAGGGAGGGAAGCAAAGCAGCAGCAGCAGTTACTGCTCTTGCAGGGGAGCAACCAGAATATTCTTTTTTAATTAAAACTTCCCAAAAGCAGGGTTTGTCTGAAGCTCTGAGTGAACGCTCCCTCCGTGGGGGAGTTTAATAATGGAGCAAACAGTGGTTTATTCTGAGAGAAATTAGAGAGAGAAAATATTGTTTTAAACCCGCTTGACGTGACATTTGGTGCTGAATATTAAAGTCATCAGTCAGTACTAGGAGCAAGCAGGGTGTTCAGACGTGCTGGTAGGTGAAGCCTGACCTGTACTCCCTGCCTAGCAGTTTAGGCAGTATAGCAGAAAAGAAGGCACTGCAATAGTATCTGTTCAAACACAACTCTTGGGTACGGTCCTGCCATGGTTCAAGTTGATGGGGTGAGTCCCATCAGTTGGCTGTGGCCAGGCCACTGTCACCAGCCTTAGTCCCCGTGTCCTGGTGGCCACTGACAAGCATGGCTTTTCTGAGGTCCCCACGGGCCCTTGCCTCTTCAATGGATTTGGGGGGCTTTACAGCAGGGAGTGAAGCCTCTCGGATGGCTTGGGAGCACCCAGGCTGCTGCTAGCGCTCCCATCGCACCTCCCAGTGCCCTGCTGGGGCTTGGATTGGGGTTGGGTTGGGTTGGAGTTGGGTTGGGATGGGCATTGGCTTGTGTTGGGGTTGGGTTGGAGTTGGGTTGGGATGGGCATTGGCTTGTATTGGGGTTGGGTTGGAGCTGGATGCTTTCTTTGAGCAGGGTATTGCTCAATAAGAGCAACCATTTCAGACCATGGCCGTGACTTTTCACATTCCTGCCTGGCTCTGCAGTCAGACAAAACATCCTCCTGGTCAGTGCCTGTCCCAGCACGGGGTTCAGTGGCCTGAAGAGCAGCCCAGACCATCACAGCTCATCACAGCCAGGCTCTGTTACTGCTGTAACATGGGGGTATTGGGTGCTCTGTCCTCTGCACCTCAACCTGCAGGTGGGCTCCTGCTGGTCCCTGCACCTTGGGGAGCACGGAGCTCTCTAACCCTGGCACAGAAGATTGTGATACTGATTTCAGGGTAAGCTGCAGACGGAGCACTGGAATGTGCCCTCCACAAGGGTATCGCTTCTTTTACTGCTGACACCTTAAAAGTGGGTGGTGGTGAGGGATGGGAGCAGGATGCTCACCAGAGCCTTGTAACCCCAGCACATCCGGGTGCTGCAGTACCCAGTTGATGGCTCTGTTTAAGTGCTGGAGAGGAGTTACTCTGATTTATCCTGGAGATTTCACAGCACAAATCCAAACAGCTTCACGGAGCGTTTGTGTAAGTCCCTGAGGTGCCTCCCAGAGCCTTTCCTTCATTTCTGGCCACTGTCTGCACTGGGGCTGGAGGTGATGCTCGGGCACAAGGAGCTGCATCCCCTCAGTTCTTTTAGGTGTCTTTACAGAAGGATCTCAGTTGGGGTCAGGACTCTGCTCCGCCAGCCTGCACCCTGGAGAAGCAGGGATATCCTGGGAGCTGCTCAATGGGGAAGGGTGGGATCCGGTCCATGGGCTCCTCACAGCCAGCCAGGACATCGCCCTGCTCCCTGGAGACCTGCGGCCACGGCTCAAGGCTTGAGGGCAAGGAAGAGAGTGAGCCCCACATCCATGGGAGGCACAGTGTGAGGTGAGGCGCAGGTAAGGGCTCAAGGCTCGGGGGAGACCTCAGAGCAGCTCCAGTGCCTAAAGGGGCTCCAGGAAAGCTGGAGAGGGGTTTGGGACAAGGGCCTGTAGGGACAGGCCAAGGGGAATGGCTTGAACCTGCCTGAGGGGAGATGGAGGTCAATGCAGGGGCTGCATGGGCAGCTGAGCAGCACCCACCAGATCCATCAGGTCCGTGCAGCTTTGGTTGAAGTCAATGGGTCTGTAGCTGAGGAACATCACCTGCACAAAAAGAGCCCAGCGCTGAAGGGACCTGTTCTGCTTCACAAGTGCATTTAATTCTTCTAACAAAGCAACCCCAGTTCATACATTCGGGCTCTCACATCTTCAGCTTCAGGGGGCTGAAGATGAAAAGGTGCTGGGTTTTTAAGAAACAGCCGTTTAAAGTTCCAGTCTCTGGGTGAGGAGCTGATTATTTGAAGACAAGCACAGCAAAGCAGCTTGTAATTTAGCACAGCCGTTTGACGGCTCACGAGGTAGCACCTACCTATTACTGATTAGAAACCCTCCCTCCTGTTAATGAAGCTTATTCTTGCCTCTAAACCTCAGACAAAGGGCTCTAGAAAATCACACCTGGGCTCTAAAACTCACTGACGCACTCAGGAAGGGGGGAACTGAAACCCCAGCCCCCTGGAAACCTGCCTTGGGGCTCAGGTGAGATGGGGGAGGCAGGAAGAGGGGCTGGGTGGGGGGGAGATGGTGGAGCTAAACAAACCCGTGTCCAGAGCAGGGTTCTGGTGTCCCTGGCCCCCTCACCCTGGGGTCCTGAGAGCATCCTGCTCCCGCTGCCCCTTCCCTGCAGCAGGGTTACCCATGGCAATCAGGTAATTAAATACTGCAAATGGGCCGGAGCCTTGTTAGCAGCCACCTGTGAGTTGACAGAGAGGGTGTAATGGGCCATGAAAGAGGCAGGGTGGATGAGCGAGGTCTCCCGTTAACCCAAGCAGAACATTCCCTTCACGCAGATGCTGTGGGACAAGCGGGGTTTGTTGGAGCCTCGCGGGGCCGTGGTGTGTTACCCTGCCGATGGCACAGCACCAGGATGGATCCTGCTCTTCGGGCAGCACCAAAGAGCCCACACTGAGCGGTGCCAGCCCCGGGGCACCCGGCCAGGGCTGGGGCTGCCGTGGGGCTGGTGCCCTCCATGGCCTCAGGCCCTGCCACTGCCGCAGTGCTCTGGGGGCTGGCTTGAACTCCTGCTCCAGCTGCTGCTGTGCGGAGGAGCTCGTTCTGGTGGTGCTCACCTATAGCGTGCTCCTGGGACAGGGCTGCTGTCCTGGATGGTGGCCAGGGCTGGGCTGGTGCAGCAGAGCAGTGCGCCAGGGACTGTCATATTGGGCACTGTCACCAGTGTACTGTCACCCGTGCAGTGTCACCCATGCAGTGTCACACATGCAGTGTCACCGGTGCACTGTCACATTGGGCACTGTCACCCGGGCACTGTCACCCATGCAGTGTCACCCATGCAGTGTCACCCTGTGCCCTCCTTGCCCTGACCAGAGCCTCGGGTAGTGGCAGCTCTAGAGTTTTACAGGTATTTCACACGTGTCTTTCTAAATCCGTTTTGCCACTGCTGCCAGTCTGTTTGTAGGACCAGGAAATCACAGAACCCCAGCCTGGTTTGGGTTGAAGGGACCTTAAAGCTCTTCCAGCTCCAACCCCTGCCACAGGCAGGGACCCCTTCCACTGGAGCAGCTTGCTCCAAGCCCCTGTGTCCAACCTGGCCTTGAGCACTGCCAGGGATGGGGCAGCCACAGCTTCTCTGGGCACCCTGTGCCAGCGCCTCAGCACCCTCACAGGGAAGAGCTTCTGCCTAAGAGCTCAGCTCAATGCGTGAGGTGCTTCTGGCCTGCCCCTGCCTTTGTTATTTGTTGCCTTTGTTTTAGTTTGGCTTCCGTCGGTGTTCGTTAACCGGAGGCTGCTCCGCGTTGCTGGTACCTGCGGCTCCCCCAGCGGCGCGGGGCCGTCCCTCCACCCCCCGGCAGACCCGATTAGATCAGCAGAGCTCACTCTCCCTCTCTGTTTATCAGTTATTCCCCCAGCAACAACGATATATTTAGACCGACAGCTCCGAGCTGGTTCAGACCCACTGCGCTCGGCAGGTCCCGGCCGGCATGGGGGGGCCCTGGGGGACCCCCAGCACCAAGGCAGGGTTTGGAAGGAGCCGACCCCCCTAGAAAGCAGCATCTCCACCAAAGGGGAGCTGTGGAAGCGGCCCCCTCCGGGGTTTTGTCTTACCAAGGGCTGGGTTGGGCTGCTTGGGTTTTGTTACTCCTGTTTTGGGGTAATCTCGCTGTTTTGGGGGCGTGCAGAAGGTGAATCCTGTGTCTGCGGTAGGAGCACTCGTGGCTCTGCTGCAGCTCGGCCATGGGAGTGCTGCCTGCATGCAAAGAGCATGAGAGAATTGAGGAGTTAATGAAGGCTGGTTTGTGGCTGAGGATGCTTTGTGCAGCAGCACAACTGCGGTGGGGCCGGTGGCCAAGTAGGGGCACAAGCTGGACCTCTGTGGAGCAGCATTAACAGCACCATATGAGGGGGAATGACAGAAGCACCATTGTCTGGCAAGGGGGAAATATTTGTCAAGCTGTTTGTGAGCATTATTTAGGCAGATACTATTTCTTAATGCCTTATAGGACAAATATCATGTTTTCAGAGCTCCCGATTCCCTGGCAGCCCCTGTTTCCCCAAGTTCATCACTGTATCAGTGGTTTGCCCTGGTCCATCTCCCTGGCACAGTCCATGTCCCCTGTTCCACGTCCCCACTCCATAGTGGCAGTGACAGGCTGTCATTATTGCTCCTGGGGAACAGGGCAGCCAGGCAGGGCTGTGTTCACTGCAGAGAAAGCCTCTTCCCTCTCTTGCAGCCCCTTTATGCACTGGAGCTGCTCTCAGGTCTCCCCTTCAGGAGCCTTCTCTTCTCCAGCTGCCCCAGCCCAGCTCTCTCAGCCTGGCTCCAGAGCAGAGCTGCTCCAGCCCTTGCAGCATCTCCATGGCCTCCTCTGGCCTTGCTCCAACAGCTCCAGGTCCCTCTCAATCTCTGTATCTGCTGCGTGTCCCCCTGCTCAGTGTCCCCAGCAGTGACCAGGGCTCTGTGATGCTGCCCCTGTTGGGCCCTCACTGCAGAGGGGCTGCTCGCTGCTGTGGTGCAGGCAATGCACTGCTGGTTTGGCTGCGCTATTCACACTGCTGGATCCGGCCCTGGGGCCTCGGCCAGCCTTGGGTTTTGTTTCTGGGTTCTGTTCCCCTCCTCCAACCCCTGTCAGCAGTGCAGGAGCTGGAGCTCACACGTGTGTGCAGCTGGGGAACAGGCACAGCCCTGCAGCCACGGCGTGCTCACGGGAGACATACACATATCTATATATCTGTACCTCCATATCTGTATTATCTATATTTATATCTGCATCATCTATATTTATATCTATGTCATCTATATCCATGTCTGTATTTGCATCTCTATATCATCTATATTATCTATATCATTTATATCATCTCTCTCTGTCTCTGTATCTGCACATAGACAGCTGTGCATGAAAGCCTTGTGACTACAAAGCACAGACTCTGTCCTTGCCCTCCTTGTCCTCCCCCAGACACCTCCTGTGGCAAAGGGGCTTGTCACAGTTGTAGTTTGTCCCGACTACAGAAGAAGGGGAATGCTGTGAGCACACGGGAAGTGCTCAGTGTTGGATGCAACCTGGCCTGCTTCAATGAAAAGAAGGGAATAAAAAGAAGATGGAGACCCCCCCCCCCCCCCGCAGTGTTTAAACACAGCTTTAAACCGACAGGGAACACATTGAGGTAAGATCTGAGGCATCCCAAGCACTGCACGGCTTTCTCTGGGGATGCTGCTGAGGGGGTTGTGCCGTCCCTGCAGACATGAACCCTTCCCAGTGCATCCCGCTGGATGCGGCGCTTGGCCGAGGAGCAGCGCGGAGCTGAGCCCGCTCGCGCTCATTCTTCTTTAAACAAAGAAACGTCCCAGTGGGGCCCGAACCAGAAAGTCCTCCCGGCAAGGGTTAGGACACAGAATCCCACAGCTGCGGATGCTGCGTGGCTGGAGCAGCGCTTCCTGTGCTCCCCGTCCTTCCCAGCCACCAGCCAGGCCCACGGCCCTTAACTGGGCACAGTGGGTCACTTTTCCACCAAGTATCACATCAAGCGGACAGCACAACCCCTGTCCTCGTGCATTAGCAATGCAATTAGTGGCCGTATTAGATGCTGCATCAGCAGTTTTGCCTCTGTGTTTTCATGTGGTTTGATCTCATATCAACAGGGCCTGTAATTAGAAGGATTCCACTTACTTGTTATGTTCTAAATGTAAAGGTCTCTGTTATGACCTCAGAGAATATCCTTAATTATGCTTTGGTGCTGTGCCAGGCCTGTGATGTATTGAATATTTACTGCTGCCATCACTCCGGTTTGCTTCAGAGCAAGTTTCCATCCATGGGTTTGGCCACTGGAGACCAAGGAACTTTTAATCCCCTTTAGAGGGTTTCTTCAGTTGTTGCTCCAGCCATGCTGTAACTTGAATAGATACACCTTTTCATGTGCTATCTAGACCAGCTTCAGGTCTCCCTGTAAATGAAATTGTCAGCATCACTGATAAGGAACCGAACTGAGCTGGCTGACCCCATGGAAGAGCCATGGAGTGGTTTGTAACCCATGGATCTGCGCATCTCCCCACAGCATCATTCAGAACTGTTACGCAGACAGATGGAGTTATTGTAACTCGTGTCCATGTATTGCCTCTGGCCCCAGTCTGCAGCCATCGAGCCTGGAAATTCCCAAAGTGAACTTTATGTAAGCCCTTGGTTTCATTGCAAACAATTCAAAGAAATCCCTCCCTGCTGGAAGCTGGCATTTTGAGTTGCTGCTGACTGAGGTTTTATGATGGCACGACTCTCACGCTGCTGTACAATGGGGTACAGGCATGAGCCCTGTGAAGGAAGAAAACAGTTTTATGTACTGATGTTTTGAAGATAAGTTGCTTTTCAAGAACTCCAGTGGTGACGTGGCAGGGAAGGAACGTGACAGCAGTGGGTTTTGGTTGGGGGCCTAGAGACGTTCTGAACACCAAGTGTGGCATCCCCAGCCCCACAGAGGTGTTTCCAGCATCGCTGGTTTGGGAATGACTTTTCAAGCCATCCCCGGGGGCTTTCTTTGCAGGCTGGAGGTGGATCTGTCCTCTGAGAGGACTTCTTCAGCCCTTGGTGGTAGAAAAGCCCCAAGACTTGGGGTGCAAACATGGGAAAAGAAGTGGCACAAGTGAAACCCCAAAATGTGTAAATGTAGGAGCTGGGAGACCAAGGCTCTTGAAACTGGTCAGTGCTCAAGGCCAGGTTGGACACAGGGGCTTGGAGCAAGCTGCTCCAGTGGTAGGGGTCCCTGCCCGTGGCAGGGGTTGGAGCTGGAGGAGCTTTAAGGTCCCTTCAACCCAAACCAGGCTGAAGTCCTGCGTTTTGGACAAGTGTGAAACCATCAAGAACCATTTCAGTAACACATTTTAAATCAATTCTGGCTTTTCCCTAACTCCACTTTGAGCCGTTTCTCTCAGAAACTGGGGCATCAATTCCTGCCCCCCGGACCCCCAAAATGGATGATCAGAATGCAATGGCAAACACAGCAAGGTTTGGGAGACACAAGTTGAACTGTTCATCTGAACTTCATTATCAGACGCTCTCCCCCTCCAGAACTCCACCAGTCATTAGCTTTAGCATCAGTGATTCCTGCGGATGAGGTGAGAGATGAGAACAGATAACAAGCTGACCCTGTTGTGAGAACCAACCCCCTCTAGGTACACAGCAAACACTCCACAAAAGCATTTTGGAGCCATTTAATGAAAAAAGCAGAATTTTATTATATGGTTTCTGTCCATTATTCGGCATTGCTGTAAATGGCTCACATTTACTGCAACTTCTGTACAGATGTGTGGCTTTGTATTACCAGAACAGCAAATTCAAATGAAAAAATAAATGTTCAACAATTCCACACAAGCTTTTACAGTCCAACAGTTCACTGAGTAGGTGAAAACTACAGACTTGTTACTACAGAATTATTCAGCATGAATAAAAAACTACAACTTTCATTTTTAAACAGGAGTCACTGGTTTAATTTCCTTTATGCTGTTTTAAAATTACTGTGATAAAAATAATGATTCTTTTTTAATAATGCCATACACCGGTACGATATAGGATTTGTCCCCAGTATATATCTCTTGTTTAATATACAAAATAGAATAATGACACATCGCTGACTCTATGCTGTTATGCACGTTAGTTGGGAGGTGGGGTATTTCCATACACACAGCCTTTCATCAGCACCCCGGAGCCTCCCGCTGCCTCGGGGGCCCCAGTCCTTTCCTGAAAATTTGGTTCCTATGTGGCATCAATGGCTCAGCAACACCCGGCTGCAGACTGGACTAAGGATAGAGCGTAACTACTCTAAGGACACCCTCCGAAACCCTCACGCTAAGGTGTGACCCTCCAGTCCTCACTCGCTGAGTTCGACTACGGGAAACAGGATTGAGCTGATGTTCGTCCAGGCACTTTCCTCCTCCTGTTTTCTACCCTTGTCTGTGAAATGGCGAGGTCATTTCCCAGCTCCATCCCCAGCCCCCGGCCCCGCTCCCGCTGCTCCCACTAAGGCCATTCCCGGAGCTCCCGCTCCTCCCGCTAAGGCCATTCCTGGCGCTGCTCATGCACGAGCTCCGCGCCCGGGCTGCCGGCGGCCGCCCCTCGGTCGATGCACTTTGTGATAAGGCACTGAAGAGACGAAGTCAGAATTCTCCCTGCTTTATCCAGAGTGCAGATACTACCCACTGCTACAAGGACTACGGATACACAGGACACGGACTTCTCACTGCTTACTAAAGCACTACAGACTTCTAATGGTGAAGTTCGAAACCTAACAGCACGTACATGACGATTGCTTTCTTCTAACATCACAGTTTCCTTTTTATTTTTTTCCTTAAATCCCTAAACTAAAAAGGAATATAAAGGGATACAGACTAGGAGGGGGTAGAGCCTCTCTCCTCCTACGTTACCGGTTCTCTCAAGATGGGGAATCATTTGTTCATGTTCACTCCAGTTGCTTTTCTGCTGGCAAAAAGAGAAGTTTTGTATTTGTGTCTATGGATGCGCAGATGCTTGCACACCCATTGCACACCCGCTCGCACCACCACTCTTCCACACAAGCTCAAATCAAGGTTCCTGGGGATGCAATTTTAAAACCATTCTCCAAAGTAACCCCAGTTTTCCTTTAGCTGAAGAGCCCCTGGGAGCAGCACGGAACTCCTATCTGTATCTCAAACAGTTGTGTGAACAGTTGCATGAAATGGGGGTAGGAGTTGTAACTGCAATACTGAACTTGCCCTTCCCTGTTAGAAAATGTACATATATCCTTTACAGATCTAAGAGAAGAGAGTGGTTACTTTTCTATTAAAGATGACATTTTACTCCAAAGTACTGAATATAGGAGCTTTTCTTAATAGGTATAGCATTCAAAAAGGGCTTTAAGAAAGGGTGAAAATTTAGTTTCCTATTTTGCTCGGAAACCACCTTCTGCTAACAACAGAAACGTGCTAGTGTATGGTGAACAACCTATGCTCCGTATTTACATATTGCTGGTACCTGTGTGTGTATTATTGCCCAATTTGTCGAGCTGTTTCTGCTGTGGTAGGTGAGGCTGTATGTGAAACTACCCCCGTCTGCTCAGAGGTGTAGGTGTGGGTGCTCACACGCATCTTCCCCGTTACATTGCCTGCAGCGGAGGTCGGATTTAGCAACGCCTGGCGAATGGTAACCAACCATACAGATAGGAGTATTCCATCCAAGCTCCAGCTGGGATTTGTACACAGTGATTTGATAAAACATTAAAAACTCAACCCTAAACACACCCACTGAACACAGGTTTTCCTTTTGAGACAGAGTACTTCTTTGGATACTAAACCCCAATGCCTTCAGCACTACCTCCAGACAAACCCCAGCGGGGACGGGTTACCATTCAGCATATTTGTGACCCCTACAAAAAATATAATTACATGTATCATGATAAAGCAATCTGTCATCTAAAAATCATCCTTATTATACACTATACAAGCTATTTTACAATCATTTAATAAATTGCTTTTAAAGCTGCAGTAGCCCTTCCCTTCTTTTCTTGGATCAGCGAATATACCGATTATACATATTTGAAACTATAACTAAATATAAAAATATATTAGGTTTTGTATTTTATCAGATGATCTTTCTCGTTTCTATTACACAAATACTCTGGCCACTTTGCGTAAAAATCAGATTTTAGAGTGGCTTAGGAAAGATTTCAATTTTGAAATACAGAAAATTGTTAAGGTGCACGTAGAAAAGGCTACTACAGCTTCTAAACGGTTTAAAATATCGGTATCAATGGCAACAAGGAGAAATTCACAAGACCCAGGGGAGTTTTATGGCACGCTAGTCATTGGGGTGAAGGGATGCAGCCTTACAAACACAGACGGTTTGACGTACGACTCTAAGACCACGAGATCAGTAGCGGAGCTTTCCTGCTCTCCAGGGAAGAGGATGGGCCCAGCAGCGGCCATAGAAATGTGGGAAAGGGGCTTGAAGCTCTGCTGCTCCAGCCGCTCTTCCCTCCTCCTGCCCCACGGAGAGAGCTCTAGAACCGACACAAGAGAACAGAACAAAACCAAACCACTGGGCATAATTACACGTCTGCCTCTACGTCAGTGGCGTTTCTCCGGATATACTTGTGTGATGACAGATCTCAGTGTATAGAAAACGTGAGTTTCTCCACACAGAAGTAAACTTTTCTTTAAGCTATGCATATTTTCCTGAAAATTTCCTGATGGGCAGTCAGGACTGAGCTTCTTGGCATCAATGCAGCCCGTGACTCTCAGTTATGGCTGTTGCATCATATGCAAAAATCAGGCTTTTTATTTTTTCTTCAATATATAAAATAACCTGCTCATTTACATCCAGTTTAGGACTGGGATAATTTTCTATGAATCTGCATATCCAACACTTTTGCACCTACGCCAAAAGCAGTTGTTTCTTTCATATCGACTGAATTAGATTGGAGAGTTCTCCCACCCACCCTGGCCCTTTAAAAATGCCAAATCTTGATGGTCGCTTGGACAGTTGAAAACTCTTAGGTTAGAAAAGGCCAAACCCATTTTCATCGTGTGAATATACTCGAGGATTAATGTCTAGAGGTCATTTAGGAAAGCTACGAGCTGCCCCACCTTATAAAACCAGCTGTACAATAGGCATCTTGAAGTATTACAAAAAAATCAGGTAAGAAAAAATGAACAAGCTGAGTTCACGGTATAGAAAGTTAAAGGAAATGGCTAAAACCAGACAGCAATAGCTATAAAAGGCACAACTTCCCTTTTCCGATATACACTTGTAAACGTTCCTCAGGTTACACATGCAGGAACCAAACGCTACCTTAAAAAAGAAAATCCAAAACACTTGACTAAAAAAAAAAAAGAAAACAAAACCAAAATAAAACAAAACAAAACCAAAAAAAAAGCCTAGAAAATTGTCTCAGCCAACTGCAGCAACTCCTCCACCAGCACAATGTCCGGAGCATCCAGCCTGGCCCCGCTGGCTCCGACGCATCCAGGGATGTTGCACGAGGGGAGAGAGAATTTCTGACCAACACCATTCCTTTTCCTTGCCCTTCTCCCCACTCCTTTACCAAGGCGAGCACTCCGCCGCTCCTCCAGCCTAACTCTTGGCCCTCTGTAAACCACATGTAGTGCATAATTACAAAAGAAACACCGCTGCAAGGACAAAACCAACAGGGTCTGTAGGGTTTTTTTCTTTACAAAAAAAAAAAAAAAAGCTATCATTTGACGTTTTCTTAAGGCAACCCTTTTGTGTTAAGGCAGTCACTTCTGATGAAACAAGAGCTTCTTGATATTTCCATTTGAATATTTTGGTATCTGATTGCTGATGATTTCTGCCAACATTTCTGGGAACTCAATACTCATGGATTTATCCAAAAATGTCTGGAAGCAAAAGCTCAGAAGATTTTCAACCACCTACAAGCGATAAAGCAAAGAATTACTTTCACACATATATGTACAGAACTATTAACCCACATCCTTCCTCCCTCCCCTCCTCTGCCTCTGCAGCGAGGCACAGGCCAGCACTGCCTGGGTGCTAATTACCCTCAGTTTAGTTAGCAAGTCCTGTAATTGGTCTTCTAATAGAAAACAACAGCTCGTGCAAGGTCTTTACAAATCATGAAGAGGTTTTGTCTCGTTCCCGTTCCAGCGTATAAAGTTGCTTGGTACAGCAACAAGAAAGACAAAACAACGTTGAGGTCTCAAAGTTTCCTTTGCCTTACCCAGCTTCAGCACTGCTTTGTACCATCTGCACATTTTGGAGTGCATACCGCAAGAGGAGCTAGCCTGAATTCTGGGATTCTTTGCAAAATTAGACCGCTACTCCTACTAAAAATAGTGCTGATGCATGATTTTAATGCAGTTTCAAACAATTCCATAGATTCTTGAATTGCTGGTCTCTGAGATAATTTTGGTTTTAAACTCCCCATCTCTGCTGCTACTGCAAAATCAGTGGCAATTCCTCGGTTCCTCCATTTTAAAGCCACATAATTTTTTAAGTTTTTTTAAATTTAAAGACTGAAAAAACTGAAAGACTGAAAATGGTATCAATGACAAAACAAACTGCTGTCGAGTCCACTGCAAAAACAGACTGAAAGCACCATGTTCGCTCCTCCAAAGAGCCTTTAGTTGGAATACGGTAGCATGACTGTCTCCTCCATCCCACAACCCTGACACTTATCCCTTCAAATGCAGAAAGGATACAGGAGATTACTGTCATATCCCCAAACTCAACCATCTGGAATGTCTAAAGCATTCGTTTCACAACTTACATCATGCATAGAGTCCAGCAGTTTAGTCAGTTGATAGAATCGCTGCCAGTTCTGGCTCGAGTTCCCTTCTCTCTTCACTATGGCCTTTCCCAGCTCCTTAATGTATGTCATGCGGATTTCTTCAAATAAAGATTGGCTCTTCAGGCCTTCCTTAGGAACTGTAACGTTGATACAAACCTTTAAGACATTACACATCTACAAACTGTGCCATTATTTAACTTCTCTTACACCAGTTACACCAAAAATGACTTAAAAGGAAGGACAGATGAGAGACAAGGAAAGAGTGTGGGAACCAAGACAGACAAGCAGTTGAACCAACAGCATCGCACTGCTGAAAGTGAAAATAAAAACGCCAAAGGTAACCCAACAAGAAACAGGAGGAAGGAACTGGACCATGGAAGCAACAGCACTGAGCCCTGGAAGTGCCTTGGTGAAGACCCACCAGCGCTGGAGCTCCCATGTTCTCAATGTCTGGGGAAACGTGACATTAGACAGATCCCATCGAAACTGCGTGCTGAGGGAGGAGCAGGGGCAGGATCATGGGCAGGATCACGGGATGGCTTGGCTCAGAATGGATCTTGAAAGATCATCTAGTTCCAAGCCTCCTGACGTGGATCAAGTAACGCATTCAGGCAAGGCAGTAACAGAGAGACTGGACAACAAGCTCAAGCCAGGGAGGACTCGGGCTGAGCTTCTTGGAATAGGCATGGAACACGGTGATAGCACTGGACAGATGAGGAGCTGTGGGTTAGGAACCCAAAGTGTGGAGACTGAGGCACGTATTCAGACTAAAATCCACGTTAAGTCCCTGTGCCTATGTTCTCCCACTGGGCTGGTCCTTCTAAAGGCCAAGTACTAGTAAACAGATGAGGACGAATCAAGCACATGAACTCCCATGGTCCTTAAGATGCTTGATTTGAAATGTTTGGTTACCTTGGTGAAGTGAATGGAAAAAGAAGATAGAGAGCTGAGACAAAGCTGACTGAAAGCAAGAGAAAGGAAAGAGGCCTCCAAACCACACTCCCTTCCTTACAAAATCCAACCCTTGCTATACTGTCAGCATCTGTGAGATGTGGAAGCATTTTGCCTGCCTCATCTGCACAGGACATGACAACACATCAGCTGTTGCTTCAATGACTTAAATGAAAAGGTCTGCGTGCTACGTCTATGCGTGAGCTATGTGTCTAGACCCGTGTGGGATTCCTGTTTTACTCCTCCTTCCTCTTCTCTTGGAAAACACAGAAACACAACAAGTAGAAATTAAAATTGTGAAGTAATGGATTAAAAAGCTGTACAAATTTCAGCTCCTCAGTTTTCAGAGGTTCCACAACATTCCCCTCACACAATGTATGTACTCAGAGAGAAATGTGGAAACGTATTGTCTTCCACTGCAAACATAACAAAGAGGCCTTCTGCTGGTTAACACCAGAGCTGCCACTCCTCACTTGTGAATGGGCTTAACTGTACGAGTGCTGCCTCTTCACCATTCCTGCCATGGAAACTTCTTGAAGGAAATTTCCAATTCCTGTAAGGAAAGTTGGCCTACACCACATCCAAAACACTTGCGGAATTTTTGGGAGAGATTTCAGAAACTGCTTTAAATCTGCAGTTTCGAGCAAGTTTCAAGTTCCTACAAAGCCCACGGCAGCGTGGAGCCAAGAGTTCCCTCTGAAAGGAGCCCTTGTCCCAGTTCAGGGCTTGGCAGGCAAGGATGCGCCGGCCCTGCCAGGGCAACGAGGGGATGGCACGGGGAGGAACTGGTCATGGCAGCAGTGAGCTGGCCCCACGCTGGGCTGGAGGAGCCTCCCGCTTGCACTGGGGGAAGCCCAATGCTACCAGATTGTCACAGAATCATGGGATGGTTTGTGGTGGAAGGGACCTTAAAGCTCATCCAGTTCCAAACCCCTCCCCTGGGCAGGGACACCTCCCACTAGAGCAGCTTGCTCCAAGCCCTGTCCAACCTGGCTTCATCTGTTCTCATCTGTTTGTAAGAATTAATGCTATTATTCAGTGTAAATATAAAAGATAATATAAATAATATCTTAGCATGAATGTCTGGTATCTGCTAAAAGCAGAACTTCCTTCACTTACCCTACATAGTCAGGTGCCAAGATGCACATTTTGACTTTTATTTGGTATCAGATGCTTAACACCACTTTAAACTACACATGCACAAGCAGAGTACTGGCAGGTTAAACTTACATTGTTCCCATAGGTATTTAACTGTTCACCTACTTGTAGAGAGGAGAAGCAAGGTTTTCATGCAGAGATACTCTTCATATGAGACTTGAAGCCGCGACAGCTCTCGGGCAACCATGAGCATATGTTTGCACTGTTCATACATACACGGTAGATTCATTCTCTGCCTGAGAAATAAAAGCATAAGAGTTAGTTGTATGTCTAGATATCTGAAAGTTCTACATCCAAGTTCTTCCACGCTTCATTCAAGAGCAGCAGGGACTGTACAGGCAAATGGTAAGGCAGCACGTGATCTATCCACAGCAAAATCATGGTGCTTTTTAATCCAGTGAACGCATTCAGAGAGATTGCCTTGGTCACCACATACAAACACTGGCCTAGAACTGCAGCGTGAGGGGAGCATGACGTCTGAAATCCCAGTGCCACAAAGGAAGCCTGTCTTTACCAAGAACTGCTCAGTAAGCTCTGTTATCAACAGCCAACACAACAGTTCAGTGCAAACTTCACTTAAAAATCCAGTTTGGTCACTACGTGACAAAGTTCTCAAGGTCTGGCAGTCCCAAAGTATTTAATCTGTGTAAAGAAGCGTGATGGTGGATCAGACTGGAGATGAGATTACTCGTTCTTTCAGTACTGTTGAGAAGTCCACCTGATTTAACACATATTTGCTCACTGGTGATAGCATCAACTTGCCACAACTTCTCAATTTTTCAAGTGACTTTCTACTCACATCCTTTTACATTCTTAAAGGAACGTCTCTTACTGCAATTGCATGTTGCTGCCTTTGTACTGCAGTATGGTTCCTACCCATCAGTGGAAAGACAAATCAACAATCAAAGGAAAATCTTTGGTTTCTAAGACATCACCTATTCAGCATTATAATCTAAACAATGACACAGACAAAACTGAATCCCACTGTAAGTTAAGGGTAAGATTTGGGTATGAAACTGCACCAGTTCCTCCCACACTGCTCCCTTTTTCAGTTCTCCCTTCCTTAGCCCTGCAAGAGCATCATATAACGTGTCCTCACAAGCATCCTAGGAAACCCTATGTGAAAACATGAACCTTACCTAAGAATAACAGGTATTCAGATGGGTTTTAAAAGAGAGAACTACAAGCTATCAAAACTGTATTAAACCCCAACAAAGTACAAGCCTAAATCCCATCATTCCCAAATGCATGCTGTTGGACAATTCCTTCTGAATGTTAAAGGACTATGTGCGGTACAGCCTCATACCCAGACAGTACCAAGAGCTATACAGGTGACATACATCAACACACATACCACATGCATCAGTGTACAAACACTGGCATCGTGTTAGACTTCAATAGGCAAGGAGTAACAGCGAGAACTCGAAGTGCACATGAGGTTAAGCTGCATGACACAGGAGTAAGTGTAAGAGATTCAGTTGTGGGATGTTTCTCAGGGCACTTGACACAAAGCCACTGTTTGGCCATTTGGCAAGTTCTCTCCCAACCCCTCTGGGCTGTATCAAAGGGCATCTGACATATTTCAAATTGAGTAATTTAAACACATTCTGTGACAGGGCTCAGCAGTTTTCCTCATGTAAAACTATTACCATTTCTGGGCAGAAGGTTAAAACAAACATTATGAAACGGGTCAGCCTGTCATTTCTTCCTCTGTGCTGCAAATGCAATCACATCCGCGAGCCTGAGAATCTATCTGCAGACACAGATTTTTGGCAATACCAAGGCTCTGCACATGGCAGCTCTCCAAACCCCAGAGCGCAGCACAGCCCCCTCCCTTCCGCTGGTGCGAGGGCACACGGAGCTCTGCACCATGCCCCGGCGGGCAGCGCACCCAGGCTGTGTCAGGGCAAGAGGGAAGCTGATTCACTGCATAGTCCTCAACGCTGGAAGAGGTCCCAGCCATTCCCCTCGCAGCTCTCCCGGACAGAGTGCATCCATGGTCCCAGCTGCCACCGGGCTGAGCGGGGGGACCCGCACCAAAGCATGGACCAAAGACCCAGCCAAGAGCAGGGGTCTGGGGCGCTGTGCTTCCTGCTGGCTGCACCGGCACTCTCCCTGCAGAGGGCATTTAGCAAGGCTAGCAATTAATTTACCCACACATAAACCACATACTTCAACCAGGTACTACACATAGCTGATTAAAAGCAGTATTATAATCAGAGATGACATCAGACACAATTTCTTCCTAGCAGAACCCATCTACAGAACCATACTGACTTGGGGGAGTCGTCACATAAAGCTCTGGTGATAACCAGGGCTGGCAATCCAGGGAAGCTGCCTGCACTCCACAACAGCTCAGGAGGCAGAGCTGGAGCTGTGGTCAGTGAGTGCTGGGTGACGCTGACCCACTGCAGGAGTTCAAAGCTTTTGCCTTTATCCCCACTCACATAAATGGAGATTTTAAAGAGCTAACAGCAGTTTATCACTTCTGAAGTGATGCTGCTTTAGTGACTGTAAACCCAGTCAGATTTGAATCACCTTCTTCTTCTCTATGTATCGTAATACTCCTCTGCTTTTGTGGCCAGGAGTGAGCAGAGCATTAGCTTAAGTCTGAGCTCCATGAAAGCCCATGTAACACACACGGGATGTACACATACATGCTGTGTGGGATGCCATGTTGATGGCAAAAGCATGTGATGATTTTCAACACTGCTCTGAGTCACTCAGTTCAGCAAAGTCTATAAAAGAATAGAAAAGCCAGTAAACAAGATGCTGATGTTCTGAAAAACAGATGATACAGACTTCACAGAACCAGTTCCAAAAGAATGTTCAGAAAAAATTCTGGGAATAAGGGAACTCATGAAACATGGGTTATAAAACTGGAATCACTTGATAGTTTCTTTCTATTCAAATAACACCAATTCAGAAACTCTGTATGGCACAGAATGACAAAGGAAACCAAGGATTTGACCTCAAATCTAAGACAATAAGAGCTCGGATTTTGAGTACTCACACAGAGTCAAAATCCTAAGACACAGGACTGCCAAGAGTTTCTTTCTAAAGCTGGGCAGCAATTAAATGGCATTTGCTACTTGATGAGCACAACTGTGCATTAGTTACTGTTGCTCGCTGTAATTTCATGTGCCTGTGACATGACCAGAGGCCTCAAGCTGATGTAGTAACAGTGCCGGTTCCAACAACAGCACGTTTTGAGTCACAAACTGCAGAAACAGTTGGACAATACTCCAAAATCACAGGTTTAGACAACCTCCAGACAGTAAATGATGGTCTGAAACCTAAGATTTACTAAGCTGCCAAACTTTTCAACAACTTGAATAGAGTTTTGTGTGTGCATGTGTACAAAACCACATATATTATGTATAAAACTGCCAGCTAGTACATACTGCTATCAAAGAATCATTTGTCTTGTTCTGAGATGTAAAACGATGAGCTCCCTAACAGCCACACTAACCCACTGAAGTGCATTATTTCTACCCAGAAATGTAAATCTAAAATATTTTCCAAAGCCTTAAAATAACTTAAAATGCATTTTTGCCCCTCCCTTGCCCTTATAACCCCAATGACCCAACCCTGTAAGACATATTTAACCTAGGATAGCCAATGTGATAAACATTATTCAGCTATATTGGGTGATTCCCACCCCTCCAAGTAAGTGACTGGAGTACAGACATATAAATGGAATATCCAGTAAGTATTCAATGTTTAGGAGAAGACAGGTCAAATGACCAGGCTGCCAGCTTCAGGCTTGAGAAGAACACCACAGACTGCCCCAATGGTACTTGGAAAATCCAGTTATGGAGGGATCTCCAGCGGTACCAATGCCGAGTGGCCTCCACCACCACAGCAAAGCTACCTGAGCACCCAGCAGAACAACCCATACTGATTTCTGGGAAGCTTTCTGCCCATTCATGGCAAGATGTTTATAAATGCCAAGGACCTGTTAGCTGAAAATGCAGCATGACCAACCTCTTAACGGGTTAGACGGGTTCTTATGTACAGCCCGCTTACACCCAGTTGCCTAAAAAGTGTTGACATGAGCTTGTGGATCTTGCTACTCCATCTAAGTAAGCAGTAACTACACAGAAATAACAAAGGAGAGGTTTGGTGCAAAGATAAATACATGGAAGATTCACGTTACTCATATGCTTGAGCAGACACATGCATCTAAAGAAAGTCTTATTATCCCCATAAAGAACTCAAGTATCTTGTGGTTATGTTCATTTAAATAATGTGTTTGTAAGATGCTTGTCTGTTCTATTTCTTCATTTACACTGTAACCAGCAACACCTACACTTTTCTGATGGCCCTTCTGAGGGGGAATTTTCTCTTTGCTCAGAGAAGCTGTGGCTGGTGGAAGGTGTCCCTGCCTGTGGCAGGGGGTTGGAACTGGATGAGGTTTAAGCTCCCTTCCAACCCAAACCATTCCATGATTCTCTGATTTGTTTATAAGTAAAATCAAAGGGATTTTGGGGTGAAAAGTAGGCTAAATATATTTTTAAGATCATACTGAGATTCAAATATGTGCAATTCCATATACGCAGCAAGATGTTTATCACAGCATAATGTGATACATACAGTTTTGTTTGATGTGTAAACTCAAGTTACGCAACAGAATCGAAAACCCATCCATGTGAATATTTGCCACTGTTTTGTAAGGCTGAAATGATACAAGTGTGCCTGAGGGGCTCATGGGAGGCTTGGAAGTTCCTGCCAACTCCTCAACTTGTTTGTACTTCCATTTGAGAAGAACAAGTACATCATCAATCTAAAGGCTCTGGGGCTTGGAGATGAAGACCTCCTGGAGTTCCTGCATTCAAATGCAGTATGGGTAAAGACATACAATTGTGTTCTAGGCTTTCACAGGCTTTGAAAGTGCAATTATTGATACGGAGCCAAATTCTTAGTTACAAATGAAAAATGTTCATCTAAAGAACAGACCTGTAGAAAAGTCATTTGCAGATCTCAAAAATTACAAGTTTGAGCGACTCGCATCTCTTCATCTGCATGCACAAACCTGAAACTACTGAACAGGAAGCCAAAATCTGATGCAGACAGCTTCAGTTAACTGTAAAATTGACCTTGATCCTAGATTTCAGACAATCAAAATGAAGGTTTCAATTCTGTTGCACAAACACTACAGAGTGCAGAAACAATTTCATTTCTTTTTCCAAATGGATCATTAAGATGGAGAAAAACAAACCAAAAGACACCACGACAAACTAAACAGAAGGAAGTTATTTATGCCCCATCCCTGGCAGTGCTCAAGGCCAGGTTGGACACAGGGGCTTGGAGCAAGCTGCTCCAGTGGAAGGGGTCCCTGCCTGTGACAGGGGTTGGAGCTGGGGGAGCTTTAAGGTCCCTTCCAACCCAAACCAGTCTGTGATGATGATTCAGTGAACTTACAACTCTACCTTGGAATGTTTCTAGCATACCTAAAACATTCAGTGAGAGTTTTCGGGGTGGTGGTGGGTGGGTGAATGTGGGAAGGAGTTGTTTGGGAGAAAGATCACCAAGATGCACATCACAAAGTAGCACTGAGTAAGGTTTCTCAGGGATATCACATACTGCGGAACTATCGTTTGAATGATGCATTAAGTAGAGAGATCAGGCACCTCTGATCATTAAAACCCAAGTGCATTTTTCCCTTGATGCCATCATGTCCCTCTTGTCACACCCAACCCTTCAGTATCACAACACTTCCCCAGCAGCACTGCCCCTCTGGCTTTCCCTGTGCTTCAGAAACCTCTTGTAACTCATGTGGTGTTATCAATTATTCAGTATTTGTCATGTTTAGCTCAGAGGTGGCTGTATTTTATTGATGAATGGTTCATAACAAGTTACGACCAGAGGGTTTTATGGGGAACCTGTAGCACACTGGGGAAGAAACAGCGATTCTCTCAGTCTACATATTTTATTGAAAACAAATGTTACTTTGATAAACAATTTATGTACAGAAACTGTGACTAGAAGGCATTTTGAGAATTAATATTTACTACAACAGGACTGCAGTAAATGTGTTGGGTACCAACACAGGCAGCTGTAAAGCTGTGTGGCTCCAACCCACTGCTGAAACAGCAGGAGACCCCTGCCTTAAAGCAAATCAGATGTCACTGCGCTTGTCAGTGACCACATCAATTATGGCAACCCCACCACACAGAGACTGTTTTACTCCAGAGACATAACTCTAAGAAGTTCAACCAACACCAGCCCTCACCTGGCAACTGCTCACCACCCCTCTAAGAAAAATCTTATTGTAAAGACATACTGACAGTTTATAAATGCTCTGGCAAATTATTACATTGAAATAAACCAAGAATAAATACATAAACATGAAAAAGGAGTAGTCTGAAATGTTAACGGTTTTCTAAGCAGAGAAGAGATTCGGGAGCTCTGATTCTGAAGTGCAAAAGGAACGCAAATATTAAGACTGCTGTCTCAGAGCATGCCAAAGGGATGAGCGTTGCCCTCATTTTAAAGACAGAAAAACAGAGGCATGAATAAAACGTTGTCACTCAAATCACTTCTTATATCACTGTCAGTGAAACTGTGATGCTACAAAAGGGTTTTGGCTGTATATGCAATTATATTGATTCAATTTAGCCCCCACAAATGGCAAATCCAGTGACAGCATCACCTAAGCTGGAATCTGCAGGTGGGTCAACTGGTTTTGCATGGCTCTGACCAGCAACCTCAGAGATTCACACCCACAGAGTATTTCCAGTGACTCATTCCAAGCACAGACAGAACCCCTTGGCAGGGCTCAGAAACACGGAATCACCGGAGGGGCAAGGCTGAGAGATCCCTCAGGTTTGTTACACTGCGGCAAGAAGCGGCTTTTTAAAATCAGAGCTGAAGGACACAAACACTAAAATGGCTCCAAAGTGAACGGCAGGAGAATGGGACAGCGCATTGGGACTGATCTCGAATCCATCTCTACGGGAGAAGGGACAGACAGAGTGTTTGCTCTCCAGATGGAAGGCAGAAAGGCACCATCTAACGCAATCTGCTATTACACCCTCAAAATATTATACGGAAAGTAATATAAGGATGCATATTCCTGTGCAAAGTGTTTATCCCTAGTGCGTCTCCAATAAAGCCTGCTGCCCATCACCTCGGCAATCCCAAATTCCCTCTTTCACGCCTCTACAACACAGAATTACTGCACAGCACGGATTCGAGAAATGTAAGGAAAATGATGCACAGTGCAAGAAAAAAGATGCCCAAAGATTCTAGAAAATTCAGCTTTTCCTGAAACGTGGTAACAAGGTTCAATAAGAAAACATGAATCAGATGAGTTTTTCCATTTGTAACCTTGTCTTTTTAGCCAGATTTTAATCAGGTTCAGATAGAAATGTTTAACTGATCAAGAATGCTGTGAACCTGGCACGACCATCCCTCTCATACAATAAACAGACTGAACACCATGCAATCTGCCAGACTTTGCTCTCCATCCCAGAAAGCTTCAACCATGTGGTCTCTGATAAAATGAATTATTATAATGCCTGGTGCAGGAACAGTCACAATATGGAATATTTTAGTACAAACACCTCCCACAAAAACTTCTTGTTACAGATACACTTAATATCTAAACCACCTTCCTTGCATTTGACTTACTTAAAGATGCTAAGAAACCTGCCAAAACCAAAACCCCCTTACAAGTGATAGATTGATCTGTGATCTCAGCATGAATTTGCTACCCAGTGATTCCCCTCTCAAGTGCAAACCCCAGCATCACTGCGTCAAGTCTTACTTACTCGTTAATAATCAGGTCTGGGGCAAAGCACAGGAGATTCCCGTTGGATTGTTTGTATGATCTCCATCCTAAGGCAAAGGCCATTAGGAACATCCAGGAGTACTGCAGAAGGGTCATTTGGTCATCCAGATGTAAGTTTCGGAAACCTGGAAAACAGAAAATGAGGTGTGAGAGTAAAGAAGAAGAAATAAGCTCCCGTAACTTGGAAAAGGACCGTAGTTACCATCACTACAGCTCCTGTCTTATCAGTGCAGGCTACCACTTCAAGAAGGGTATTTCTGTACCTGCAGTAACAGCATTTCCTGCTGTATTATGACCATCTGAGTCAGTCACATATTTCAGATGAGATTTTGGTGGAAGACAAAAAGAATCTAGGAACAGTAAAAGGTGCTTATGGCAAAGTTCGTGCTGGATGAAAAAAATGCATTTTAAAAGGGGTGCAAGATTTCAGTGCTGTTTTCCAGCTACTAAGGTTCCATTCAGACACTCAGCACACCATCACGGAGTCCTCTGCCTGTTCAAAACTTTGCAGATGTAGGACTTAAGCGTTTAAGGACTCCAGTTCCGTCTTCTGGACAGCGAGAATACACACGAGATCTGGAAGGTTTGAATAGAAAGCTCCTGAATCACTCAACCTTGAGCTGGTTTGAATGTGGAACTGTCAACCATACAAAACAGAAGGGCAAGAGAAAGCAACAGGAAGAGTAACTCTTGAACTCTGCATTATATTGTATATTCACCATGTACCAAAGCAAAGCACACGTGCACCCTGGGATCTTATAACCGTGACGTAAGTTATGTTCTGGATGGAAAGAGTACCAGATTGGGTGCTCTGACATGTACTACAGGTAGTAAAAGGGGATGTAATATATTAGAAAATGATCAGAATGTATGTCTGTGCTTATCTGGATCTGATGGGCAGTTAGCTGGATTACAAAAGCCAACAACTGTATTTCATATACACTGTAATTCATTGGGCCATCTTTCGAAAATCACAGTATTTTTTACTTTTTGTAAGTGCAGCCCACTAGGCATTAATGGGTTTAGTATCAATTTTTGTTCTTATTTAACAGCTCTACACTGAAGTTACAAAATACATACTGCATTAGTCACCATCAGTAACTGCTTCTGATCTTACAATGCAGCACGAGCAGAGCCAATTAATCAGTGAGGAAATGTGTAGAACCTGAAAACTGGTCCCTTAAATA
Organism: Neopsephotus bourkii; assembly: GCF_033783945.1. Taxonomy (NCBI): domain Eukaryota; kingdom Metazoa; phylum Chordata; class Aves; order Psittaciformes; family Psittacidae; genus Neopsephotus; species Neopsephotus bourkii. The sequence continues at coordinate 1,390,701 of NW_026900569.1, forward strand.
GTCTTAAAATGCAGACAGCTTTTAATGTGCAGCACTAGCTCCTATTAGATCCTGCCTACATTTAGCAAGCCACGATCCTGCCATACTGAATCATCACTGAAGTCTGAATTCAGTTGATCTTATTTCATTTTATTAAGCATCTGACATCTGAAGAGCTCACAGCAGCGCTGCTGCCTGGAGATGTGCAAATGGATGGCACACAGTAGTTTCATATGTAACAAAACTTGGTATGTCTAACCAAGAAAAGCTTCTGCCTTTGGAGACAGCATCAAGTACGATTTACTACTTCTAAAACAGAGGCAAAGTGTTTCAAAGTTATTTCATGATTTTGAAATCCCAGCTAAAGGGTTTGGCAGGCAACGCTGGCTCGCTGTTAGCATGCCTGAAGGTGTACAACAGCAGCAGTATATACAAACTAAATACAAAGAACCACCTTAACTAACAAAAAAAGCATATAAAAAGGGGATAGGAATAGCTCCTATTAGTGTGATTATTAAAGAGAAGGTTGGCATTTACATTCAGAGCATATGTTCCAACCTGAAGGGTTTCTCTAATTAGGGAAACTGTTCAAAGAGATGATGAACACAGAACTGTTGTATAAAAACAGCATCTAAATCTGTATTTGTGAGTACCAGATGGTCTCCTGAAGACTCAACCCAGAAGAAGGTGCGTGCATGTGAACTTCTTCTAATGCAGGCTAACCCATCCTAATCTCCCACTGCAGAGAAGCCCCGAAGGGATAAGAATCCATCTATTCCCAGCTCTGCTGGACATGTATATTTGAATTTATCAGCCTTTCTTCCCTACTGTTAATTTATTTCCCTGCCTCAAAGGAGACACCATTATGACTCATGAATTCCATTATTGGGCATTTTTTTTGGCAGCCCTGCTAAGTGATGTTATTCTTGGGCACCATCCGCATTACGGAGGTGGTTTTGCTGGGGTTTTGAAAGCAGGTAGTTAGTTAGCGGTACCGAGTAGAAGTGGAAGGGAAGAAAACACTTGTCTTTGTCAGGAATAAAGAGACCCTCAGCTTCACCTTCGGCCCCGGTACCGTGGGATGCCATGTCCAAGGCTGGGATTTAACATCACTTCTTCTGCAAGGCACTTGCTAAGTGTGTCTTAAGGTGGGAGCCAAAACAGCCACAAACCTTTCCCGTTTCCCTGGTGACAGTCAGCTTAATCGTGTGGCTACAGTGCTTGAGAGACAATGAATGTCCTGACTTCCAGCCTGGAACTGGACACTCAAATGCCTATTCACAGTCAACAAAAACCTACAGATATGGTGAAGGGTAGTAAAAAAAGAACCATCCATGAGTGCAGACCCAGACCAGGCAGTGCAGCAACTGCAGTCTGAGTCCAGAGAACCTCACTGCTAAAAACATTCAAGAAATAATTCTCTCTGCAGTGGAGCCACAGTTCTTTGCATTACTTTAAAAACCAAATCTCCATTTAAATACAAATTTTAGCACTCAGTGGCCAAAGGGTTCCAGTAAAATTAACTAATTTATAATTGTAATAAGATTTTTGAAGCTGGTTTTTATGTTTTTCCACTCCAGAAGCATGAGACACACGAACAAGCCCAGATATCACTACAGCTTCACCTGTGAAGGCTTTGATGGATACCAAATGCAAAGGCAGATTTTAGCAAAATAGAAATACTGCACTTTGTGATCACAGAATCAATGAGCCTGGAAAACACCTTTAAGACACCCAGTCCAACTGCTGCCCAGCACTGCCAAGGCTACCACTAACCCATGGCACTGAGGGACACATCTACACATCTTTTACCCCCAGGGACGGTGACTCCAGCACTGAACAAGGCAGCCTGTTCCAGTGCCTGAGCACCCTTTGGGGAAGGAATTGTTCTTGTTCCTCATCTCCATCTAACCCTGCCCTGGTGCAGCTTGAGGCCGTTTCCTCTCGTCCCGTTCCTTGGGAGCAGAGCCCAGCCCCTCCTGGCTCCATCCTCCTGTCAGGCAGTTGTAGGAAGCAATCAGGTCCCCCCTGAGCCTTCTCTTCCCCAGACTGAACCCCCCAGGTCCCTCAGCCCTTCCCCATCACCCCTGTGCTCCAGGCCCTGCACCAGCTCCACTGCCCTTCACTGGCCCTGCTCCAGTACCTCAATGTCCCTCTTGTAGTGAGGGGATGAGAACTGAACACAGGATCTGAGGTACAGGATTCGAGGTGCAGCCTTCCCAGTGCCAAGTACAGGGGGAAATGTATTTGTGCATTACCTGGTATTGCCTTTGCCCACTTCACTGCAGCCACAACCTGCCGCCCTCCCAGCATGTTGAGAGTGGAGAGGATGCGCCAGCTGGAGTCGGGCAGCGTGCTGTCATAGCCCGAGTACAGCACCTCCGGCTCGATCACCTCCAGCAGCGACACCAGGGTTGGGGTCAGCTGTGGCAGCGATGCTGGGACGATGCTCTTGTTTCCAGGTGTTTCCGAAGCATCCCGCGCTCCCGCTGCACCCGTCTGCTGGATTCCTTTTATCTTCTTCTTGGTTTTTCGAGCTAGGGGAGTGTTGGTAAGGCACAGGTTAGCTCATGGGAGGTGACCACATGGCAATAAAAACAGCACAGAGCAAATGCTGCTGTTGCTATCCTGCAACTGCAGATTGGGCAACTGAATATTCTAAACCACCTCTTCATAAAGCTGTAAATCATTTCACATTAACTCTAATTAAAGTTCCAGTGAAAACATTTTGTCTTGTCACATAAACGTGATGTTCCAGTGAAAGTCACATTCATGTCCATGTTTCAGAAAGTTAAATAACATCTGCGGGCATCCTTAAGGCTCATCCTAAAACAAGAGCCCTGATTCTACCATTTCCATTGCGAATTTGGAGAGTACCAGTGAAACTCCATGTGACAGCATGACACCCATCTGGCAGTATTTGCAGGACTGTGCACCTTGTTAAGTTCCTTGAAGTATTTAAGTATAGAAACCATGCAGAAGAAACAAAAAATGCATGTAATTAATGTAAGAAGTTACTGAATCTCTCAAGCCAGGGAAAACAGTGTTTTTCAGTGCTGGGCAGGAGCAGATTCTTCTCTTGCCAACTCTCTTGCATGTAAATTATTGCTGCGTAATTAAACTATAAAACTCACTCGCCAAATAAATAAACCACCACACAGAGATGTTAACTGTAAACTGCACAAAGTTGGAGCAACAATTTTATTAGTGTATTGTCAATAACGGGATCTCCTACTTGGCTGTGAGCAATGCCGGCTGTGAGCACCCTGAGCGTGCTGCAAACAGAGAGCAGGATGAATCCCAGTTCTCTTCCTGTGTCTCAGTTAATTGGTTTCTGTTCTGGAACTTCTGAGATCAGCCAGTAGCACTGACACAGAAGCATCATGTCCTGTGGTTTCACATTCAAAGTGTCTACTGACCTGTTCAAAATCTCCAGTCATCAGAAATGCCCCAACTCTGTAGCTTAACAATGTATAAATCCCCATCCTGAGCCCATTTCTCCCACTATCTAGAACAGGGACTTCAAAACTAACTTAAGAGACATAAAATTCTCCATGGGCCTTGTATAAACTGCATTGTCCCAAAGGCCACATTTGCCAGGACTGCCACAGGAGAACAGCAATGGTTATTCCTTGGAGCAAAATGCTTCTCATTGGTCCCATCAGATTTTTAAATGGCTGCTCCAAAACCCTTTCAACATTCTGGCATTTTCTGCCCCATTATCCTTGTTCTCAAAAGCAAACAAACAGCTTTGACTTAAATTTCCAGGCATACGCCTTCAGCTTAATGCAGACACCTGGTATGGAGTATTTCCAGCCCAGAAAGTCTGCTAAAATGATAATCAAAAGAAATCTATCTGATAAGACAAGGTATTATGCAAGAATTTTTATTAGGCTAATAGACCTGACAGGTATTTAATTGTAACTCACAAAAAAAAGAAGGTTGAGATAATATGCTGCTTTACAGTTTATTTTCAGATCTAACACCACCACACATTTAAAACCAGCTCCTTAGGGCAAATCACAGCAGATTAATCCCTACAGAGAAACTCGGCATGGGAATAAAAGCATCCAAGATTTTCTGTGAAACAACCCCACCGTGGTGCTGGGGATCAGGCACACAGACAATTCATCTCACTTCTAAAACAGGGTTTATAGGGACAAACCCACGGCAGGGCAATGGGTCTGGGTAGAAAGGAGAGAATAAACTCAAAGTGAAGATGGCAGAGCAAAGCCATAAACTGCCAACAGTTTAACCATAAACTGCAGCCTGAAAGACCAAAGAAAATTACAGATGACTTTTTACAGGCGTAAAACCTAACAATAAATCTTGTCTTCAAACACATCACAAGGAGGACGGGTGCCGAGGAATACCCAGGGTCAATTAACAAGGGAAGTGGAAATGAGAATGAATTCAAAGAAACAGAAGCTGCAGCACAAAATACCATTATTCTCTGTGTAAATCTCTAGTACCTGCAGCTTGACAGTTGTATGTTCTTCCAGTCCCCTACACCCAAAGCCCTATGCAACAGCAACAAGCACGTCCCAGGAAAGGATGATAAATAGGGCCAGAGGCACGACTGAAGAGAAAAGAGACTATAACAGAAAGTGGTCAAGTAATGTGTTTCTAGTGCAGAAGGAACCACTTCTGCCTCAGCACAAGAGCAGAATTAAAACGCCGCATGGCAGATTTTGTGTATGGATTTAGTTCTTTATAAATCAGCTAGCCTTCTACCCCATACCTAACAGTGAAACTCGCTGTAGGTATTCGAAATTGAGAGCTATTCCCCATGTGCCTGGACAGATTCCTGGAAGAAATCTTCCAGCAAGCAGGGGCAAGCACAAGGACTGTGCTGGGACAGTCTGATCTCCCACCATTCCTTCACTGGTTTGCTGATAACCATTATGCAGGCACTGAGGACACATCTGACGACTTGCCAAAAAGAGATTACTGTCTAAAATGTATGCATATTTAAACTGGCTTTTAAAGAACCGTAATTCCTGAACAGTGACCCCGAAAGAGACACGATGGAAGGAACTTCTCTTTAGTCTCTTCTGCGCTTTATGCTGCCTTCCAGGTTTTTTTTCCTAAGAGCTCTTCTGGAAGTACAACCAATTCACCATCTGTTCAGCTCCGTCCACTAAATCCTTGTTTCCATGCTCGTTTTTCACTGTTTCACACTACCTTGGGTTCTTCCATTTCTGCGCTGCTGAGTTTCTAGATCCTTTTCCCTCTCAGTCACAAAAGCTCCGCTCTGCCTTTTCCAACAACTTATGTAACGACATCCACCCTCCAGAAAGTCAGTGTTCTCTGGGATCCTCAGAGCCAAAATTCAGGCACACAGACTAAGGCTGGAAGGGCTCCAGACTCCATGTGGAAAAGTGGCAGCTATCAGACGTCATTCAATTCCCATTTTCTCTGGTGGAGAAAGGAACTCAAAGAACTCATCCCAGTGCCCGAGAGAGCTCTGTAAGGGTCTGCTTTAACACGAATTCCAATACACTGATGCAGGAACAGAAGGGCTTACTATTGGAGTAATACACATTATAAAGTGCTCTGTTTATATAGATAAATGAATCTATAAGAATGACAGATGAAGATATATTAATATCCTCTATATATTTTCTATATATATCATATACATGATAGAGATACATCTATGAATCTACAGACATGAATATATGGAATTTGAAAACAATTATGGTGAGAAAAAACAGAAACAACTTAAACCAGAATGTATTCTTTCCCACCTCAAAATGAAAATCGTATGTATCATCCATCTCTTTAACATAATTCACCACTTACACTTTACTAAAGGATATTATCACTGCCCGAATGAAGCTCTGCTCATATTTCTATCCCACAAATACAATTCTGACATTTTTATTTTATCTGACAATTTTGATTATACCAGTACCACCATGATAACTCTGCTGGTAAGAACTGTATTAATCTCTACAGCTCAAGCAAAAAACATCAAGCATAAAACAGAGCTGACACTAATAAAAACATTTTATGCCATTTTACAACTGCTACTAAATCTCTCATTGATGGTCTTCAGTTTCTCATAAGCCTCATTCAGGACTTGGCAGAGAGCAAATACATATAAATTTATTTATTTAGCCTATCTTTTCTAGAGAGATTGAAGAAGGATCCCCAGCATGAACAAACCCTCTGCTCTTCAGTCTGAAGACCTAAGCCCACTCCAAGTTTAGGTCTGTGCCTCTGGGCTTTCCCTCTCCGCCATGGTTTCAGTGCCAGGTCACTCTCCTGAGTCAGGACAAGCCAGCATCACACTTTCCTACAGGTGATCTCCTGGAGTTCTGCTGTCTCACAGCCAGTGAGAAGGCAACCAGATATACGTGCTGACAGGAATGACAAATAACCCTGCTCTGCGGGTATGACTCACTTCTGCTGAACAGCCCGAGCGCGAGCAGCTGAGTGCGAGAGGAGAGGACAGGAGAAACCTCCTGCTCTTCACTGAGCTCCTCGCACACGCCACAAACCCGGTACTTACTTGTAACCTGTCAGAGTGCTGCCCAGGTAACTGCTTCATGAGCAGCATCACCTTTTGGTGCCTGAGACCCAACCGTAAGAGCAGGATTTGAACATACGGTACCTTCGAGGTTCATTCCCGCCTGGAGACACTTCCGGTAGCGGCACGCTGGGCAGTTTTTCCTCCGGATTTTGTCGATGATGCAGTCGTTCCTGCCGGCACACAGGTAGTTGTGCTGCCCTGTTCACAAGCACATGGAGAGAACCGTCAGCTCCGAGCAGCACAGGAAGCCATTCCTTCTCCAGTCACGTCAAGCAGCTGGGGACTAGAGCATACCTTTACTTGCCAAAGTAAGATCAGTACCCCTATGATTTCATGCATCTATCCACCAAACACATTTCTCATATTGAGACACCAAAGCCAATAATTTTAGGGAGAAATCCTGTTTTCTGTTTCTTAACATCAGGCAAATTCTACTCTTAAATCAGTTTTTCTCTTACTTTCATATCCTTACACACTATGTTCTATAGTGATATTGTTTCCCCTTTCCCCAAATGGCTCCACGAGGATGTAAACAGCGTTCATAAACACATTTTGGAAGTGCAGATGTAACCACTTCTACAGATACACAGAGCAAGCTTTCAGCATATTCAAAGTCATGAGACCTCCTCTTTGTTTAACTTAAAGAGTCTGATCTGGGCAAACCAAGTTCTCGGACATTCTCATGGGTTCGCAGGCTCAGAGCAAAACTGGCTCCAGAAACATGGCAAACACTGAAGTACACAAAGGAAGCTGTGTTTCTTAGCTGATGGGAGCAGGGCAACAGAGCAGGAGCACCTATTCTTCATTTTTTAAGTCATATAAATAAATGTCTCAACAGAACTTACATAGAAGAAGGTACTACTAAAAGGTACATCCTTCTCCCACATACAGATCAAGAAATATGCTGCTGCAGCCTAGGCTGTTCACTGTATTGTAAAGTCCTGATAGTACAATACTGTGAGGAACAGACATGTTTTCCCAATACCGAGTTATTAAGAATGGAGTTCGTGTCTTCTTACAGAAGAGCCTGGTTAAGGAATCTCTTTCAAGTCAGCTGTGAAACTGATGGGTATGCAGAGCTTATTACTTTGGCTTTAGCCAACCTTCTCTAGGGAAGTGTTTCAAGTTCACATTTCAAGGAAGCACTCAATGTCTTTATGAATGACCCCCCTCCCTTTTCCTGTGAAGAAGAGGAACCCTTCCTGATGCTTGTGTAATCTTTGTGTTTAAGACAACTCAGAAAATAGACCCATGATTCACGATTCTGCTTCCTATTTGCACACTTGTACCTACAGAACATACACACACACATGAAATGCAAACCAATGGCTGTCAGCACCGCAGTCAGAGGCTGCAATTTCATGTCTCCCAAGATGCTCAATGAGACCACGCTGCACACAGTCAATACAGGTGCCTCAGGGGTGAATTTCCTGAGCTGTTCAATTTTTCTTCTAACAAAGAGCTTCCCCTCTGTGCAGGTGCTGTTCGGTTGCTTGTATTTATTACTTGCCTATTCTTGCCTTTCTTTTTAGGCGAAAGCTACACTACTGCTTTGTATTACCTCCTATTAAAGCCCTCGTGTCACATGGATGTTTTGTGGGAAAACACAGGGAAGTTGAGGCTGCCTTCGGCTCTGTGTCTGGCCGCTGCCCAGGTAACAAACAGGCCAGCTGCACAAAGGATGATCCTTACTGCTCAAACCCCAGGTACTAAACTGGTAAAAACCGGTAGTGAGCCACTGGAGATGTCTCCAAGGGGACCTACAGCAGACAGGGGCTGCGCCCTCTTCAGCGCTGCACCAGTCAGCGCTGGGGGCTCTGAAGCCCTGCGGGACTGAGGGAGGCTTTGCCCATTTGAGCCCGCTGGCATAGAAAAGGTTAGAAACTGCGGACTTTGGAGGCTGGAATTAGAAACGCTGCAGAAGGAGGATGATCTGGAGCACAGCAGGAGGCAGAAGTGTTGGGAAGCTGAAGGGGAGGGGAGGTGTGAGGATGTGAAGCAAGGCGAGGAAGCGGAGGTGGGGAGGATCGAGGTTGTTTTGGGGGTGAACGGGGCTGGTTCTGGGATGAAGGCTTTGAAGCACCATGAAAATAAGAACTGCAACAAGATGGCTTTGGCCACCTGGGGCTCCTGAACAAAGCCTGCTGGCATGAAGAGCTGCATATAAATATACAGCTGACTTCCCACCTTCAACCTTAGAATCATAGAATAGTTAGGGTTGGAAAGGACCTTAAGATCATCAAGTTCCAACCCTTCCTCTTCTCTGCTTCTACTCTTTGCTGAAAAAAATACCTTTCCTATCGATTTTCTAAGTACAGATACTTTCAGTTTCTGTGACTGTTTCTGTCACGGCACACGTGTGTGTGGACAGAGGTACAAAACAGGGTTTCAGGCTAAAGGCTGGATGACCAGCGTGCAGCGCCAGCTTGATCTATGTACTGACAGGTGCCTGGCAGCTATTAGTAAAAAGGATATTGCAGAAACAAATTCCTTTTACATATGTTCCTAATAAGAAAAACGCCTATAAGAGACAAAGCAAATTATTTGTTCCTTAAAGTGCAGTCCTAACAGATACTGGAAGAGCTTCTGAAAACATGCACAGGATCAGGCCAGGTTGGATGGGACTTGGAACAATCTGGTCTAGCGGGAGGTGTCCCTGCCCATGGCGGGGGGTTGGAACTGGACGAGCTTTAAGGTCCTTTCCAACCCAAAGCAGTCTGGGATTCTATGATCTAATCAGAAGGATTAAGGCTGGGATAATCTATGGAACAATAAAAATGAAAGCAGAGGTGAGCCTTGAGGAATTGATTGCAGTTTTTTAGCCACAAGCCTTCTTCCATTTTTAATATTAATTCAGCTGATGTAAGATGTGGCAAGTTGCACCACTGATCAGAATTACTGGGTTGATTTCTTCATGTATTGGTACTTCTGTGATTTAAGGACGTGCAAAACCTTGGCTATAATGTATACCCAGCTACTATACAACATTACCCCTGAAGGATACCCAGTCACCTTATTTCCATTAAGGATACAGATGATTATTTGCTTCAGATAAAAGAGTCTGGCTCTAAATGGGAGCACAACTCCACACAGACCAGCTGGGAGTCACAGAGAGCCCACACAGCCCAGTGCCCTGCACTTGAGCTCATACTGTCTGTCTCCTGTTACCCTCCAGGAACAGGCTCTGCTTCCCACAGAACTGACGTCCTTTCTCCTGTTGACAAGCAAAAACTGTGATATGAACCCAATGCTTCCGATCCCTCAAGAGGCTCTGCACTTCCACGCAGCTCCCTCTTACATCCAGTGGGCTTGGAACTGGGAGAAAGTGCTGCTTCTGAAGGACTGAAGGGTGGTTTGTCTGTGTCAGCATTGAAACCCAATGTGCAAAAACACCACCAGAAAATGAGGCTGATTCACTTCAAACTACCCAGTAATGCTGCATGAAGAAGGCATGAGAGAGGAAAGCCTGGAAGGCTGTAATTGAGAACGGCATCATTCCACGAGAGAGGAACTGTGATCCTTTCAGAGACACTGAGAATATGCTCAATATATAACTATGCTTTTCTGTACCCCTCTGACACTGAAGTGAAGAATCACTGAGGTACAACCCAAGCTCATTGTAAAATGGCTATTTATGCTGCCCCAGACTCACAGATCACTTACTCTGCAACACACACTACAGCTATGCCATTAGTTTTCCACCATCCCCATTTTCCTGAATGATTTACTTCCTGTGATTAAAGAGAAATCTCAGTAACCCAAAGCCACACACACGCTCCTTTTACCTAGTTATCCCTGCAAATAACGTGCATGGACATGTATGTAATTTAACCTATACTGCTTATAGGAGAAACTGAAAAACTACCATAACCTTGCACACAAGAGGTGTATCATGTTTCACACACAGTTTTACACACAAACCAGCTAACATTAAGCTCAAAAATCACAAACGCGACAGATCTAATCACACAGTCAGGTATCTGTATATAAACAGGGCAAATGAACAGCAACAACAGCGAAAGAAAATGACAGAAACAAAACGCCAAGACAACAAAACATCCTTTTACACTGTGAGTGAATGGGAGCATTTTATAAATGTAAATGCTTCAGATAACACACCATTATCAATGCTATTTACTATGAAAAGATCAGTGATACAATGGATGGGATTTTCCAGGAGGATTCTAACTAAAGCATGGATTCCAGCCGGATTAAGTAGACTGGTTCTGGATGTGGATTTCCTACTTTTAAACAGGAAATTCCTCACGCCACGTCTTACCTTCCACAGCTCTCTTGAAGAACACTTTGCAGCTGCCACAAGTTAGAACCCCATAATGACACCCCGAGGCCTCGTCAGAGCAGACAAGACAGAGCTTGGGAGGTGGTCCCGTAGTTGCTGAGGTTGTGGATGGAGAAGAGCTTACATCTGATCTCATTCCAGGGCTACAGGGAAAAAAAGGCACAGAAACACTTTAAATTAAGATCTACGGGGTACTGCAAACAATATTCCTGACTGCAAGACATGGACTGCCCTCATCCCCAGCTCTGCACACAGGCTCTGGAAGAGTTAAACACTGAATTCCGCAAAGCATAAGGAAAGCTGTATGGATTTTTCATGGCCTATTTGACTAGGTCACGATTACTTGCCTTACACGTTTCTGAAGCCAAGTTTCTTGCACAATTACCCTAACCTTTAAAATTGACTCTTAAAACATGCTTTTATTCCATATTGTTTTCATTACTGTCACATTCACTGCAGCCTGCACGGAGTCCTAAAAGAGCTTCATTTCCAGTATCATCACAGTTTTCTACTGGGATATTATTACCCCAAAGAAGCTGTGCAAATTAAGCCACATATGGGTGTAAATTCACAGCAATAAATGATAATTTCACCCCAGCATTTTAGGAAAAGAACATGTATTCCTAATTTCAGGAGCTGATTTTCCTATGTAAATGAAACCAACCGAAGGGCTGGTTCTCTAATGAAAGAATAAAGGCTTTTAGAGCAATAAGCTATCTGGTGTAACCACCTCCGAGCTGCTTCTAATGGTAAGGGTTGAACCAGCAGAACCAGTGGTGGTGGTGAAGCTCAGAGCCTGGTCCTCTGCAACACATGTGAGCAACACAGCCCAGACCTGCTGAGGGCTGCCTGCGGTGAGGTCCATCCTGTTGGCTTTATCTGCACCATTCTGAACTGCCATTCCTATAGTGCATGCCCAAAGCGATCCTCACAGGGAATTCTGCCCAACGGGGCTCCAGCCATTTCCAGATGAAAAATAACACCTCTTTTTAAGACTTTGGTGCCTTTACTCGGAAGCTCTCCAGAACAGCCACGTTCCCTGATGTGGGCTGAACATTTGCACGTGGGCTGGCTTCGGCATGGAAAATTCCTCTTCCTTTCCTCAAGAAAGTCGGAGCGGATTTGGTTACACATTTAAAGAAACCAAACTCACAGTGCTCCAACGCTCCCAAAACCCTTAGAATTCCAGCCCAAATGAAACCACTCCTGTCCCTGGTGCGCGGGTTCTGAGCAGGAGGGAGTTAGATAATAAAAACAGGAGCGGGAACCTTATCACTTGAATACAGAGGGATAAAATCAAACCAAAACAGACGTGCCAGTGAAGCCCACACCTTGACAAATATGGAACCAGAGGGCAGAGAAAAGGGAAAATTGCTTATGCTAGGGAAATAAAGCACAGGCATGAGGAGACCTCAGGTACACATGGACCTCCCTACAAAACAAGAAGCTGGTGTGTGATAGGGGAAAAGGTGATCCCTGTCTAAGCTAAAGAGGGCTGAGCAGAAGAGTGAAAACCAGACAAGAACACAGCAACAGCCCAAACATGCTGGAATAGCTGTGGGAAGGAGAAGTGTTAAGATGAGAGCAAGGGTGGTGTGAAGGCTTCAACAGGAAAGACTGGCCAGGGAATGAAGTAAATGAGGCAACCTTAAGGAAAAGAGGAAGAAAAAAGGCCACCCAGGGAAGACTGTTCCTTTTCAGGACTTGGGAAAGAACTCGAATCCATCACATCACTCCACTGTGTTCAGACATTTGTGAACTGCTGCAACACTACTTCTACACCATCACTCTACAGCATCTGACAACCAGCATTAGGTGGCCTGTCAACAGAAGTGGCAGTCCCCGATTGACTGTAATCCTGTTTATGATCCATATGATGGCTTTTTGGTGTTTTCCAATTAATTTGTCTTCTCTAAAGAGCAGAGCACTATAATAAAACACTAAGGTTGCACAATCCAGCACTCAACATCCAAGTAATGGCAGAATGTAATTTAACCCAGTTACATTTATTTGATGTCCTTGCAAACAGGCATCTTTAATTACACGCTCATCCCAATTTCTACAAAGCACAACTGCCTTCCTTGGAGCAGAGGCACTCGAGGAATGAACACTGTACTGATGGATACTGCCACCGCATGGCCCCATCTCCTCCCATGAAGACAGAAGCTAATGGCTATGGATTTGCAGGTTGCTTCCACGAGGTTTCTTGTCCTCATGGAACCTCAGGATTCAAACCTACTTCTGCCTCCACAAAGCTGCTCGATACGGATCATGCAGATACTACAGAATACTGGAATGGTTTGGGCTGAAGGGACCTTAAGGCTCATCCAGCTCCAACCCCTGCCATGGACAGGGACCCCTTCCACTGGAGCAGCTTGCTCCAAGCCCCTGTGTCCAACCTGACCTTGAGCACAGACTGCTTTCTTCTGTTGTTTGGTTTGTTGTGCTGTCTTTTGATCTGTTTTTCCCCAGCTCATTGATCCATTTGGGAAAAGGAATTAAACTGTTTCTCCACTTTGTTGTGTCATATGCAGAACCCTCCTTTCCCCATTAAATCAGTAATCACTGGCCAATCAGAAACTACTCTAAGTTGTCTTATTTTCTCTTTTTCTTCCTCTTCTTACACTCAAAATCTCAGTTTACACACTGAAATACAGGCTGGGAGCCTGTGATTTTAAATAAGGAACATATAACTTGAGAGCTTCACTTCATTAACATGATTAAAGCCAGAAAAAGATGGAGACATCTTTCTGTGCAGAGTTTTGAAGACAGCTAATTTAGATACAAAAATAAAACTCTTTATACCTTACGCATTTCTGACAAGAGCATTTTTAAGGAAATATTCATCAACTGTCATAGAAACCATGGTAGTGCCAAACACATTCCACTGAAACTGTTCAATCACCTTTAATTTTTAAACAGGGCTCATTTTCTGCACCAGAACCACAGAAAATGTAATATGAGAAAGAAAACAGATGATATGACTTCCAAAACTAAAAATAAATTATTACACCAATTAATAAAGCAGTAGCCAGCAATCTAATCTGGGCTCCTGGCATATCTTTTCAAGCCTGGCTATATCAGATAAGGCCAATATTTACTAACTGTGTGGAGAGCTGCCAGACACTGACAGTCCCCTGGTTGTGTAGAACACGATTCTGCCTGCCTGAGACATGGAGAACAGAGGGATGATTCTATGATTATAGTGCATAAGGACTCCTGCAAGAGCTACAGCAAGCTGGCTGCAGGTTTCACGTAACCCTTTTACCTAAAGTAAAAGACAAACAACCACTTCCTAAGGAAGAGGTAAGGGAGGGGAATTACACTCTGAGATAATAGAATAATGAAAAAGTTATCGTTATTCGCAGAAATGTTTCTAATCTCCAACCCCTAATAAAGTGCGATTCTGACCTAAATACAAGTCAAGCAGCACCGATGAGGGAGGAAAAAATAAATCCAAATTTTAAGGATTCTGAGTTTGTAAAAACTAGAATTAGTTTTATTTTGGGAGGCACGGTGTTTGTTTGAGGGTCCTGAGCTCCGCTCCCATGTGCCTTCAGACAGCACAGACAATCTAGCTCTACTGACTTGCACAGACAGATTTATCACCGCCAGTCAAGGAACCGTGTGGGGGTAAACTGGAAAGACTTAAAGACAAGAAGATGCCGCCAGAGGCACGAGCTCTGCAGAAATCAAGTTGTTTAACCAAAGCCATGTCCATGTTAATCATTCACCCGAGACTTTCAAACCAGGCTCAAGGTTCAAGCTTACATTAAGTCAGGTGTGGAAGCGTTTATGGGGATGTGGAGTTTCCCCTTCCCGGGTCCTGGCTCCCCTGCAGGTCCCGTTGTCCCCTTCCTGGGTCCCAGAGGCCAGGGGACACATCGAGACACCGGCACCATGTGCCTCTGGTGAGGCTGTTCCAGCCGGACACCAATACGGTGGTCACTGGATGTACAGCAACCGGCTATGAACCTCCGAGCAGGAAGATGCGCGTCGTTCTTCTCTCCTTGCTGTGAAGGATAAAGCCTCCCTGGTACAACACAGAACATGCAGGCTCCCATGTGCTGAACCCACTAACACTGTAGTATGACTTACAAACATAGATTACCTTCCTGTGACTTTCTCTTATAAACCCAAAAACCCTCTAGTGAAGAGATGAAAACTTCCAGCAACAAGAATTACTGTCATTTACGATCTATGACTTGCAACTCCCCACCAGTGCATGAAAGCTCGGAGTGATGAGAGTTTGTCTGAAACTGTGCCCACCCCAGCACAGTTCTGTTGAAGGGTAAACTTGTTTTAAAAATGCAATTTAAATTAGCACCACTAACAAGCTACACACATGCAATGGGAGTGTGGTGAACAGATTTCATCCCTGGCAGCGTTCAAGGCCAGGTTGGACACAGGAGCTTGGAGCAAGCTGCTCTAGGGGAAGGTGTCCCTGCCCGTGGCAGGGGTTGGAACTGGATGAGCTTTGAGGTCCCTTCAACCCAAACCAGTCTGGGATTCTATGATTAGAAGTTGGTTAACAGATTCAAACCTAACTACGATTAAGGCAAATGGCTGCAAGCTAGAGATGAGAGCAGCAGCATCTCAGGAAACCTGTGGGTGCTCATCAAAGCAGCAGCTCTCAGCTTTGCAATTGCCACTGCCTTAAAAATATCTACCCTATAGAAAAGGTCAGAGGCAATGTATAATACAAGTTTGTTTCACACACAGGGACAAAGAAGGTACTCCCGGGTGCTATTACAAACTGCAAAACCAGAAGACTTGCAACTGGCTCCTAAAAACCTCTCAGAAAATGCGTTTCACATCCAACTGCCAACTCCAAGGAAAGAAATGGATGCAGTATGTCTAGGGTGGGAAGAAACTATATTTGACTCAGAATCTGGCTGTATTTATTTGACTTGTCACTTAGTAAGACTATTCATTTTGTGCCTACTTCTAATTTAACACTTTAGCACGAACTGCACTCACTCATGATACACCCCAACCACAAAACACTGCACACAGTGAGTCCTGGCTCTCCAGCCTAAGTCACCTTACTATTGAACTAACATATTCTTAATGACAAGTTACTTATCTGTCTGAGTAGTATGACCAAGCCAACAGTAAAGCCCCGATTCTCAATGTCATTGCCATCTGGCCCAGTCTTATCTTCCAGCAAGGAGAACAATGCAAACACTCAGCTGCACACACCAACTGATTACATTTCTTGAATTGCTTGCTTATTTCTTTATTAACTACAGAAACTACTCATTATTGCTATACCCTCCTCGGCAGGAAGGTAGTTTTCAGTACAAGTAGGAAGAATACTCTAAACCAAGGCTATTGACACTCTCCTTGTCATGACAATGTTTGTATATTTGCCAACTGAAAATCGGTTCAAACCCACATTTTTCTGGTTACCACCGGTTCCAATGGTCTCTTCTGTCTCTCGTGAGACTGAAAACTGGTGAATCCCAGTGTTTTCCTCCCAGGCTGCCCTAAGCTCCTGCAGGCACACGCAGAGTGTGCACAGCTCAGCTGTGATCAGTGAGCACTGAACACCCACAACTTACCCAAAGGCACAGGGGTCCTGGGGTGCAGACTCCAACGCTGCTGCTGCGTGCCTGCAAGCACAGCACACCCACAAACCAGCCAAACCAAGCAGCCCTCCAAACAACTGATATTGAACCCACCAATTTCAGCTTTTTGCACTTGAGCAGAGAAGTGCACTGCTTTGTAACAGTGCTGCTCTGGATTACACGTGTGTCCCCTGTAATGAATTAAAGATCTGCTACAGATGACAGTGTTTAACCAAAGCCTGTACATAAACGCACCCAGTACCACTGTTCTACAGCCCCTCTGAAAGCCAAAATGACCAACTCCATTTCCATGATTGCGGATCCAGATAAATGCTGAATCGTGACTTGGTAAAACAGGAAAGACTGAGCTCAGAACAAAGTGACTTCAGTTTACAGTAAGAAAAGTCTTCACACAAATCCCTTATGGAAAATAACTTTCAAACTTAAACAGGGAGACTGAGCTGAGCTCTTAGGCAGAAGCTCTTCCCTGTGAGGGTGCTGAGGCGCTGGCACAGGGTGCCCAGAGAAGCTGTGGCTGCCCCATCCCTGGCAGTGCTCAAGGCCAGGTTGGACACAGGGGCTTGGAGCAAGCTGCTCCAGTGGAAGGGGTCCCTGCCTGTGGCAGGGGTTGGAGCTGGAGGAGCTTTAAGCTTCCTTCAACCCAAACCAGGCTGGGGTTCTGGGATTCTGTAGTAGAGCTTCAATGACAAGCGTATGATTAAGAACAGGTTTCACAGGGAGCTTGTGTTTCTCCACTGCAGGGCAGAAGCAGCAGGGTCCATCATTCCAAGCCTTGTTGTTTCATTTCTCATAAATTATATTCCATTAAATGGAACCCCCCCCAATCCTGCGCACAGGCAAATCCCAGCACTACATTAACAAAGTCACCTGCGGAGATTCCCAGCAGCGCATGAGGGATGGAGCCCCGCGGCACCAACCAGCGCAGGCTCCCGACGGGCACCGAGCCCTCTGATGGCTCTCTCTGACCCTGCAAGACACCGATTCCCGAAGCCCAGGCCCTGGCGCAGGTGCCCCGGTGCTCTCGGTGAGGAACCCGCCCCGGCCGCCCCTCTGCCCCGCTCCGAAATGGCGTCTGCTCCCATTTTAGAGCCGCACGGGAGCGGGAAAGAAGCGCTAACGCCAGCGAGCGACGCGACTGCTTTTCTTCCCCCCTTCTGGATCCTCTCCAGAACGTCAAGGTTTCAAGGGCACAGGCAAAGCTTTCTTGGAATGGATAAATGGTAATGGATGTTGCAGCTGCAACCTTAGCTGCAGCTCCTGGGATTTCAGATGCACTACAGCCCTCAAGTATTTATGACCAGAAGATGATAATTAAATTCTATGTTCTAAACTTTTACATTTATTACAGCGCTCCAGTAAAGCAGCCAAAAAGCCTTACCTTCAAGGGCAGGGCTTAATGTTCATAGGAATCCATTTAGGCATGTTTTTCCAAAGTGGCTTTTTTATTTATGTTTATTTTTAACTTAATTGTGCATCCTCGTTTCATAAAATAAAGAGGCAGGGGGGGGAAAATAACTCGAGTAAAACCGAAGCCGGTACCTTCATACTTAAATAAAAGCTTCACACAAAAATACGGACTGAAATCATCCCGCATTCTTTTATGCTTTGCTGGATAACAAAACCTGCATTTGATCTACATCTATTTACAGACACGTTGGGATCATTATTTATAAACTTGACTTTCAGGACCTCGATCTCGCAGATACATCCAGCTTTCTATGCCTACGTATGTGCTCTGCGTTCACAAACTAAGGTGCACGCAGACCCTGATTCCACCCTCATCGAGAAGGCTACAAGACTGACGTGCACTCAACAGAAAACAGTTCAAAAATCTAATAGGAAATAGGTGTTTTTTCCCCCATTTTAAGCACATCACATGAAGTTGCTCCCAGTCTCTGTTGCAGCAAGCACCGTTTCCCATCTCAGCAGCCACTGAGCTATGTTCTACCGGGGTGCTGCTTCCTTGGAGCAGTTTCACTTTCTGAACCTTACAAATGATCCAAGAGCCAGTGTGCCCTCCCCGAATTACTAACCTAACATACGAATCCTGTAACACACTCAGCTCGCTTGCCAGCACGCTGAATTCAGCGAGACTGCAGAACTCTTCACAGACATATCCTGTCATTATTAGAACAGCCCCACAAGCTTAGACCAGCCCCAGCATTTTAGCTTATCCCATGCAGTCAGCACATATTGGAAAAGTATTTCACTCCTTATTAAAGCATTCTTACTAATGTCGTAGCAGAAGAACTGGACTTAAAATATTAAACAGGATTTGTTCCATTAATGACCTCAGTGTGAGCTATGTACACGGCTCTGGCCATCCCAACGCGAACGCCTGTGTCAATCACAGGACTGCAGTCAGAGCCTGCCAAAATGATGTTGCTAGGAAAGAAGGCAGGAGACATCTGGAAAGCTGACTCTAACGTACATGGAAAAATATTAATGGGACTGTAAGAAAAGCAGTAAAAGATTAAACTGAACTGCAAGAGCCCCAGAGCAGGTATTCTGAAAGCTGCAGGATAAGCCTCGTGTAGTCAAACTGAGTCACAAAGCTATAAATAAACTTAGACTGGTAATTAGAAAGTTCATTTCTGCTATTTTGAAAGCACAAATCAAGACTCCCCTGCTGCCAGAGGAACCCTCTAACAGTCATCGGACACTGATTTTTATAGATGCGCACAGCCTGTGCTTCTATTAGCACTGCATAACTATTTCCTGCTGCGCCAAAATAAAACGAGCAGAACAATTAAAAGAAATACGAATCAAGAAACGCATTTTGGAAAGCAGAAATAAAACCCTAACTCTGAGGAGGAGGAGGAGGGAAAGACAGAAACAGAGCAAGAGAAGCAGAAAGGAATGGTTCTTCCTTAATTCCTTCTACAGACTTCAAGGCAGCTCTGTTTAAGTGGAACTGATACTAGAAGTTGAGGTGGTAAAGTCTTCAGTGCAGAAACTCCATTTCCTTGTCAGTCTGTATGAAGCCTTGCACAACTGCCTTTACCCCTGCCATAGGCTTTCACACTTTTTTGTCAATGAATACATTTACATGCAGAGCAGTTTATTATGGAATATTAACCAACGTGTTGCATTCTGGGCTCTGCTTCAGTGGAAATATATGGAGAAGAGGGATGGGGATGTGTGCCAATTCTAAGTCTTGGCCTCAGTCCATTTGATACGGGTCCAGGATGACTTGGTTGACTGTTGAGTCATAGGTTGGTTCGATTGACATTATTTCACATTTGACTAGTTATTGTTCTTTAAACTTTGGACAGGAGTTCAGAAGCTCAAAACACACCAGTGAACCAAAGAGAAAGAGGCCAAAGCAGAGCTTAAACAAGATTCTTGAGCAAGAAAAACATTCTCCTTAACAACAGCTCCTTTTAGCAGAGGGAGCTAAAACCCCAAACCCACCTCACAACTCAGACATCTGTTTACTACCAAATACCTGTAGCATACAACATGAACTCATGAATTCCTGAAGAAGCTCTGAAGCACCATTAACACGAGGGTGGGAGGAGAAGCAAACACCTCCCCTCCAACACAAGTGACCCAGTGAAGGAGCACTGCACTCTTCACAGCGGTAACCGTGACATTCCTCATCTCTCAGACCATGAGTGCCCAGGCTGTGAATTCGCTTCAGCCAACCCTCAGCCTAAAACCAAAAACATTTTAAACCCCAAAGCTACTGTTCCAGTACTGAAGGCAGACTGGTGTTGGGGTCAGGGAAGCCCATAAATACTGGTTTGGGTTTCGGACCCACCAGTGTTACACACGGGTGTGATCAGACATGAACTTGTCACACAGATGCACTGAGTTTAACAACAGAAATTAGTGAAGGCTGATTCGCAAAGTGTCTGCTTGACTTGGTTTTCCCATTGCATTTTACCTCAGTCTCAGATAGCACCGATGTTTTCAGGTTTTCATCCCCTTTGAGGGAAACCCAATGTTCTATCCACTTGTTTTCAGAAAGCTGATCACCCCCTAAAGCAATAGGCAGAGGAAGAACTCGAGCTGTCTAACAAGAGAAGGGAGACTGGGCTTTGTTACAAGAGCCTAGCAAGGAGCAAATCAGCTTTTATGAGCTTCCAAAGGCATGAAAACCAACCAAAAACCAGTAAAAACATCCTATTTTGGGTAATTTGCTGGAAGACAAAAGTACTGCTGATGACTTGGAGAGTTTAGTCCCAGAGGAGGATGACTGCGAGATGCTCTTAGTGCTGAAGGCCAGAATGGAGGTTCAGTGCCAACTTAGTATGAAGGATTGTGTCAAATGCTACGCCAATGCCTGTGGATTATGCTCCCCACTTAGCTCATGGGCAGTAGCTTCATGTGGAAGGGTGAAGGTTCTTTCCTACATTAGAGGGAACAGTAATTCTTGCAGGAAAGATAAGGAGCAAATTCAGAATTCATGGTGACTGGGAAATGAGAAAGCTGCTGAAGGGCAAAACAGGGAAAGGCATGCACGGGAAAGGCTGAGACCTCCTGCTCTCAACACTACCAGAAGGTTCTCCTTCAGGCTTTATCTTTAGTTTTTGGTGCACTTTATCATTCCTAACCAGACCTCTGTGTACACAACGGAGTTTAGCACAGAGCACATCCGTGTAAAAGGTGTTTTCCAAAGTCTCGCAAGCACTTTTAACACCCCCATTTCATTCCAACTGGTTTCTGGTGTGTTTGAGAAAAGGAATACATATGAAAGCCCTCTTCCCTACACATGACCAGGTAGAAAAGCACGCTATAATTCTGTTCATTGACATAAAAGCAGCCTCTAAACTTGTGTAATATTTTCATAAGGACAAGCAACAAGTAGTACCCCAGACCTGTGCAATGTGTGTACACTGTATGTAATTTTCATGGCACTTTTAAGTCAACTTCAATGAATTATCCAGTAAAGTGCTGTAATTACTTTTGTCAACACTGTTAAGCAATTACAGACACAATTTCTGCTACAACATGCACACGCAGTAGGTTATTATCTGCTTTTATTTCCACTTGGCATCCACGCCACACACTCAAGACTATCAAGATGTTTCATCACATCCCTCTCGTTGCACACTCCCAGACTTTACAAGCACGTCTTGTTTGGGTTTGCTCCCCCATCATACTTGTAGGTCTCGCCTCCTTCCTCCTGGACTTCTCCCGCTGTTTTACCCACTTTCCTCTGTCCTCTTCCTCTACCACTCCCTGCCAGATGAAGGAAGCTCTATTCCTTCCTCGCTGAACCACACACAGTTTCCTGGCCACATTGTTCATCTCTGCCTCTTTGTGTATTTTCTCTTCCTGAGCAGCCCCGGGAACCCCTCCCAATTTAAACTCCATCTGTAAACCTCATTAGCAGGCTGTTTACCTCTCGCACATAACTAGCACGCAGTGACTAGTCAGACAGTCCCAGAGCCCGTGCATCCCTGTCTCCACACCACCTCTTTTCTCCCAGAGCATCTTCCGTGTCCTAAGGACTGCTCCATGCGGTTATTTCAGGCTCGAATCAGCAGGAATTCCAATGTCCTCTCGGTAAAGCATTAAGAACTTTCCTGGTTGGAAACTATGTTTTGTTTTCCTGAATTTCACTGCTCATTACAACTACATGCACTCTTATAAAGATCCTGATTCCCACTATAAATCACTTACAACCCAGCATCATCTTTCAGTATCTTTCACTACCAGGGTGGTCACTCAGATTTGCCAATAGAATAGGTCACAGTATCTCAAACTGAAAATTTTAACTATGATCATTGTTTAAGATTTACTTAACATAGTACATATTGCATTCACATCTGCAGTAAGTTTTTAAGTCATTCCTGTTTAGCCTACAAATTGTTCCAGTAAGAGAGTTGCAGTATTCCTCACAGAAAATGGAAGGCTGTTTAATACTCAAGTATCTTGTAAGGCAGAATTCACTGCATGATCATTTCAGAAGAGGTAGGGAAGATCCATTTCAACCAGACCCTGTGGTGGTACAACTTTCCTTTACCTACTCTGTGCTCCTCTGCATATGCTGATGCCCTGTCTCCAGGTACATCAGAGAGGTGCACCCAGACCTGTGCCATGATCAGAAGGGGACCTGCACCTCCTGTACTCCGCAGCATCAGTCATCTGAGTCTGGCCTTGGTCTGTAAGCAAAATCCACAAATGATACTTGATCAAATTGTCCAGCAACCTTCAGTGCTGTACGAGATTCCCTCTCATGCCTCACACAAAAGCTGTTTTAGCCTTGTGTATCTCTTCTGAGCTTCAGATAAAGTAGTTCAGCATCTTTATGAAGCAGGAAAGTGGTTAATCTGCTTGTTTTTAACAAAGGTTAAAAAGCAAAGAATCACACAAGCTCTCAGACATGTCAACAGAAGCAGGATTCCAAAAGTAGCTGGGATGAGCCCGGCTCCTCCAGAGCACTGTGCTCGCTCAGTCCAGATCTCAATAGCCCCTGAGAGCAGGTAATTACCAGAGGATTACTTTAAGATGAAATAAGTAAGAGTATGATCAAAGACTCGTGTTATTTCCAGTTTGCACATCAATCTGCTACACTACAGAGTCTCTGAAGTAAGGCACAAGCCCAATGTTCCTGTTCTGTCACTTCCATGTTTCACCTGAGGAACATCAAACAAAAGTCAAATTGACAAACAAGAAAGTTGCCTCATAGGAACTGACTGACCATGGACTGCACACTACACTCTTTGTTGCAGTAAGCTCTTCTCCGAGCCTGTGGTTAAGCAAGGCTTAAACAGGGATTCACTCTGCACAAGTTCCTGACCATGCATGAGATGCTGCTGCTGTTTGCATGGTGAGGTGTCATCGTGCACTGCTGCTACACCTGCCCTTCCCAAGGAAAAGGAGCCTGTTTTATGGAATCAGCCCACAGTACACAATGGGTTTGGCTTTTACTTTGCCAAGGGGGGTTTCCTCTATCTAATATACTCGTGGCAATACAGTAACGGGATCTAGCTGAGGGGGACAAACCAGATTTTGAAAGTCACAATAGTATCTGAATCATGCAAAATGGACAGAGTGCTGGTGTCTCAAATGACTGCTTCTGAAAATGCACCTGAGATGGTGTCAACACATAAACCCCTGGCACAGAAAATGAGAAACAGAAATAAGTAAGAACTAACACACTCACAGAATGGTTTGGGTTGGAGGAGGCTGTTAAAGGTCATGCAGTCCAACCCCTGCCATGAGCAGGGAAAACACATCCTAAGAATAACACCTTGAATAAACAAATAAACTCATTAATTTAGGGTCAGACTTAGAGTCCAAATTGATTTCAGCCACCTTCAGGAACCACAGGAGGTACAGCAAACACTGACCTAGTCAGTACAGGGCAATGCTTAACAGTGAGGAATAATTCAAGCCTGTTTCTAACCCCCACTGCCTAATGCAGAAAACTGATTTGGATAATGATGTTCTTAAATTTGAGACCTCGGCACACCTAAATTTAACCAAGGCCTGAATATAAATTATACTCAAATTGATATGAAGGAATTACTTTCTTAAGTTTCCTATTTGCTTATTTCTGACGCTGAATGCATCACCATTACATGCGGGTTTTCCTACCTGCAATACACATTCTTCCTGTTAACCCTTATTCTGTTGTTCAAGACTTAAGAATTGATTCTCCAAGGTGTTGACCTCTTGTCACTTCCCAGTGGCCTCTGAAGCCACAGACGCTGAGGACTCCCTGATTCCGGAGGAAAAGCAAAGCAAGCACCAGGAGAGACACGTAATAATTGTCTCTGATAACACTAAAACAACAAACCCACCAACTGCCATTATTTATGCTACTTCTGTGTATTGTGAAAGCTGTGCTGTTTCAAAAAGCTTGGAACAGTCACAACTTTAACCGTTTTTCCACTGCAACAATCCATAAAGGAATAACAAACAGAGCCAAAGGTCTGTAGTTCTTCAACTTGGTTGTAGATGGCTTGAGTGAGGCCAAGCACTGGAGATAAGCAGGCGGCCTTTTCAAGGCGAGAACGATAACTGCTTCCCTGCATTGCTTATTCTTGCAGTTGTAATCTCTGGTTCTGCAGCAACTGGCACTTTTCTTTCAGCTCTGCTTAAGGGCTTCCAGTTGTGAGAATCTCCCTTTGGTCAGGAAACTGCCCCGGGTGAAGCACGTCTGCACCCAAGGGTTATAAAAGGCAAAGCAGTCGCCCACTTCAGCATCTCATGACTGCGCTGAGCCCCAGTCCACGGCGCTGGGTGTGCTTTAAGCTTTAGAGGAAAAACCTGGAATACTTTAAGGGCTTTCATCAAGGAGGGAACAAATTCCGCGGCTCACTGCTAACACCATACGGGGAATTCCAGCTCCGGACCCACAGAGCATGCTGTTAACAGGCTGCAAGCGGTTAAGGACCAGACTTGAGGGCACGTACATGTGTCCAGGTGTGCACACACCCTACGTGTACGTGAAGGTGTTTCCCAAACTCTGCACTGTGGGAGTGAGATGTGCTGAAGGCACCGAGCACCCTGCAGAGCCCGGCAGATGACTGATTACAGCCTTGGCTGCACCCGGTACCGTGCGCTCATCTGCAGCTTTCCTCCTCCAAAACCTCTACAGACACGGGATAAACCCATCCTTCCTGCCCTCCTACTGCAGCACCAGAGCCTCCTTACCCCGGCTGAGAGTCACCCGAGAGCGCTGTGAAGTCAGGAATAATGGAATTCAATCCCTTTCAGGCTGTTTCTGTTCAGCATTTTTAACAAAGCCACCAAGCAGAACCCATCATTTTATGAGTACTACAGGGACCGTTACTTAGAGAAACAAAGGCCTCGAAAAGAGCAGAGAAACCACCAAGCAATGTTGACTTGATCGTGGAGACAGGAAAGGGACCGGACATGCTTTAGTGTCGAAGTGTTAAAATGGAAAATTAATAATGAAGAAAACCATTCAGAATACTCAAAACCGGTTTCTACCAAGTATTCTTGTTTTCAAAAGCAGCTGTTAAGTGCAGTCCTGGAGTACAGTGTGAAAAGGGTTTAGCACACAAGTGGAAAGCAGAGCTTCTCACACCCTTCTGTGTCAAATCAGCATTCAACTTCGTGTTTATCTGAGGCCACTGGAAAAGGCAGCAGCTCCTATAAGGAGCCTTCACCCTGCTATTTTGATTCTCCAGGAGACAGAAAGTTGGGTCTCTTCCTTAGACTTTCCAAAGCCTTGCAAGAAACTCGGAATACGTGCCCGTTTGTTCACATCCAGAACTTCACTCCCTCACCATCGCCAAGGCATCCTCTGATTCCTTCCTGACCTCAGACTAAAGGCCAAGAAAAGATTATATCCAAGATGGCTGTTTAAGAAACAATTCCTGTAAAGCTCCCTGTAAAAGCAGACTTAGTTTAACGTCCCAACAGTTGTAATTCCTTGGTACAGGCAATGTTGGCTGAACGGATGCCATCATAATAACCTGCCCATACATCCATCCCGGACTGACGAGCTCATGAGCTGGAATGAATAATGTACACATTGTGCTGGTGCCTTTGAAAAAGAAATCCTCCTCTGTTCAAAGAAGGGAGCCACAACCACGAGCCTTGATCCACGTGCTGAGGCTTTCTCAGCATAAGTATTTTGTTTTGGAATATGTGAGCATATCTTGAGGGGGGAAGAAAAGGGAAACGGGAAAAGAAGCGAGTTTCCTGGCAGATCTTTAGCATAATTTCACAGGCAAGAAGATCAATTACAGGCATTCATTCAGTCTCATTATTCCCCAGCTTACAGCATAGACATCTTTAAGTTCACATTATCTAAATTAGATCACTAAAATATTGAAGAAATCGAGCCACATGAGTGCGAAGCGCAGGCTGTTCTGGCCAGATGTGCTCTGGTACCTGGAGAGCTTCATTTAAACATTCTGAGTTGCCTTTCCCTACCTTGTAGCTCAAAATGCACAGAAAACACTGTCCTGAGGGGTGATTTGTTAAGCAGGAACCTTAAAGCTGCTCCAGCTCCAACCCCTGCCACAGGCAGGGACCCCTTCCACTGGAGCAGCTTGCTCCAAGCCCCTGTGTCCAACCTGGCCTTGAGCACTGCCAGGGATGGGGCAGCCACAGCTTCTCTGGGCACCCTGTGCCAGCGCCTCAGCACCCTCACAGGGAAGAGCTTCTGCCTAAGAGCTCAGCTCAGTCTCCCCTCGGGCAGGTTCAAGCCATTCCCCTTGGCCTGTCCCTACAGGCCCTTGTCCCAAGCCCTTCTCCAGCTTTCCTGAGCCCTTTTACATGCTGGAAGACCTTAACCTGAAAAAAGCTTCAGAGCTGGTACCTAAGGATCTCTACCGTCTGTCCCCGGTTTCAGTATTTAGACCAGGAAATGGAAGGAAGAGTAAGGGAGGTTTCGGTTTTTGTGTTTGAAAGGAAAGGAAGTGACGAAGGAAGAGCCTTCTCCTGAGCACAGCCCCGAGCGGGAGGGTAGCTCGTGGCCAACTGGCACCCGGCCCGTTTGCAGTCAGTTGTTTACTTGTTGTCCAGCCACTGATAACCATGGCAAGGGGACCCGGGGATCCCAAATAGAACCAAGTTTTCTGTTCAGAAAGGAAGGAAGAGCAAACCAGACCATGCTAAAAGCAGTCAGCACTGATGGCATCCACTGCTGAATCGGGACAGGCTGGTGTTAAAAGATGATCAAAACCAAATATTTAAAATTAAACCCCTTATATATCAAACAAAGCATCTTAGATCCAGCAGGAACTGTATTACTGAAGACAATGCTGCCATGCCCGTGTCCCCCATTTAAGCCTCTTGCTTCAGGGCTCCATGCAAGAGTAAGTATATGCACAGAGCACATGCACCACTGGAGAAGCAGTGCAGTCAGTCACAAACGTTAATTCCTTTTAAGAGGTCTCAGTTATTTAAGGCTAAGTTTAACCTTGTGATTCACAAGAAAAAGAACTGCTGACCGGTGCTTGTAAATATTCCAGAAGCTGAAAGGGCAGCAAAGCCAGCCATGCACATCATGCTCTCGGGGCAGTTCTACTGAGCACGCAGGTTTGGAGTCAGTCGTGGAGCCCAGGTACCGGCTCATCCTGCTGATGAGAGCTGCAGCCTTGGGATGGCTGTGGGGACCACAGGAAGCACCTCCGTCCCTCCTGGGTTGTTCAAGAGCTCCTTCTCCTAGCTTTGGGGTCTGAGCCCCTCACTGACCCTGCCAGCACTGGGGTAGTGGCTGCTGCTCAAACATGCCCCAAGGACTCTTTTGGGAGGAGCAGCTGTGACTACAGCCAGGTACCATGTCCTGCAGGAGCAGTGGTCAGCAACTTGGACCTGCTTGGATCTCCTCTTGCTTTACATGGACAGTTACAAAAACAGCCGTTTGATGAAGGAAAGACTTTACTGTGATCCACCTTTCGTAACAGGACACCCCAACCTCGTCCCACACGCTGGGACTGACCAACAGACCTCAAACCCTGAGTCAAAATGTTCATCTTGCATTTGCATGTCTACAGTGAGACAAATCTGGCATCTTACTTCTCTAAACAATACTAAGTATCAAATATCACCCTTTGATATGTACCTTCTCATCTAAATATGTTTCATTCTGAAAATCTTAAAATACATTTGTATATAGCTTCAGTAATTGCTGCCTGGTGACAGAATGGAAACCAGCATTGCTGGGACGGGAACAAAGTAGTTTTTGTGGGCCAAAATGCTTGACTGAGTGAACATCAATGGTAACGAATGTTACGAAACTGCAACCAAATATCTGGTTCAGGTTTTTGGGATGCAGGATGGCAATAACTATAGCAACCCCACCATATTAATGAACCCCCCAGCGTAGTAATGAAAGCAGGGGACACCTGCAGAAAGAGGAGAGTAATAACGTTCTCCAGTTTACAGTCATCTCACTCAGCAATGTAAATGCAAAATAACAGAGACAAACTAACGTGCACACCTACTGCTGGTGAAGTCAAAAGGAATCCAGATGCACAGACGAAGAACTGTAAGAAGGACCTCAGGTAGTGCAGGGCATGACAGGTAATCCAGCTCTTCCTTGAGGAGCTGCTGTACCAAGTGCTTTGCTCTTACATTGCTATGACCAAACTGCACACATCACAGCGAGGACACAGCTGCTGAAATACTGACTTAAAAAGCACTTCCTTTGAAGTGATCTGCAAATACAACTTGACTGAGCTGCAGAAACCAGAGCAAAGCAATGCCCGCCAGAGTGAACCAACACCCGGTGAGGACAGTGCCATCAGCTACTCCCAGCCTGGGCCCATTTACAGGCATGGAGAGTTCTTCAACATAGCAGCTGGAGAAGCCGGTAATTCTCATTTCAACAGCAA
This sequence comes from Neopsephotus bourkii, assembly GCF_033783945.1. Classification (NCBI taxonomy): domain Eukaryota; kingdom Metazoa; phylum Chordata; class Aves; order Psittaciformes; family Psittacidae; genus Neopsephotus; species Neopsephotus bourkii. Next base: position 1,419,381 of record NW_026900569.1, read on the forward strand.
CATCTACCAGCACAACGTCCAGCCATCAGCTTGTTTGTATTACTCCTAACTTTCCACACGCTGTGTGAGGCTAAGTCCAAGCATTTAATGCGTTGCAGTATCTGCACGATGACTCCATCCGCTTAGGAAGAATCAAAAAGAACCCTCAGGGAAGAAATCCGTGACGGGTTCCCAACGTCATTCCCTGCCTATGCATCAGGAACAGCTTTACTCACTGAATCACAATTCTGGGAAAGCTGATACAGACGCAGCATCAGGAGAGATGTACGGAAGTACCACATGGTTACACACACAAGGAGACTGCGTGAAGGGGGACCTGGGCTGTCCCATGGCTGGCTGCTGTCGACCTGCCCCACAGCACCAAACCACCTGCCAAACACACACCACTGCACACCCAGAGTAAGAACAAGCTCCTTCCCCACAGCTGATCTTCCCACCTTGCAAACCCCCCAGGTTCAGTGCCTCTTTGGGAGTTTAGATGTACTACAAAGCACTGCTAAGGGACGAACAGCAAACGTGGTCATGTTCCCTACTAAAGAGGAGCTACGGAGACAGCCTGAGAGAGCTGGGTTGTTCAGCCTGGAGGAGAGGAGGAGCTCTATCCTTTGCTATTAGAAAATAAATCCAAATAAATGACAGGTACAACACTGTCAATTTCTGTTTCTCCCTGAATGCCACTGTAGCTGTATCTGCAGACAACACTTCTAAAGGCGACACTTGGATTTGTAAAGAACTGTGTTGCTCCTATTAAATTTCCATTGAATCCGCTCCTGTAAGCGCTCTGCAGTGAAGCTGGAGAGAAAGGAGCAATGGAAGTGAGAAGAATTCTGATTCCTGCAGAACCAGGGGCCTGGCTGCTTTCAATGGTGCGTCCGTGGCAGCAGCCCAGGAGCAGGACAACGCTGCTACAGCAACCCGAGGGGTGTCTGTGGGGACGGGGGCATCACTGACTGCAAAACGCGTGCCAGAGGAACCTATCTTTGTAACACAAGACTTCATTTTCTTGCGTGTCTTTGGAGCTGTGAGCGCTGGATGAAGTGAAGGCTGGTGCTCAGGCACGCTGGAATTTCCCCAGGCAGCAGGCTGAGCGCCCGGCTTCCTATAATTACCTTGATTTATTTGCAATTTTAAAGACAAAATGAAGTATGGAATTTAACACACGGGGTGGGGGAATACACACACCTGTGCATGCACCAGTACTAACAACAAGGGACAGACGAATGCAGCTCAGGAACACATCACTGCAACCACCGCGGATTCCACTTAATGCCATCACACGCTGGGCTCCCTTTGCTGGCACTTTCCTCCTCCATTTTGTCCATTTACCTTACTGATGTTTGGGGATGATGTCTTAAGCACTGGAGACAAAAGTGTTCTGGTAGCACACCATGAACTTATCCAAGCCCCTCAGGAAGCGGCTGTATGGAATGGACCAGCACAGCCACCGGGATGTGAGCAAAGCACAAGCCAGAACCCCTTCCCCTTTATCCCTCTTGCCAATAAACCCCATCTACCTTCTGGGCTGCTGCTGTGCAAGGAGCCAAGGGTTTCAGACACCCACCCATGACAACCCTGAACCCCTTCCCGTGCCCCAGTGCTAGCTCCATGCTGTACAAACACCATGCAGGTGATGCCCCAAACCACCCAACCCAGCTCTGCACCAGCCACCCCACACCCTCTCCGCACGCTCCCTGCTCAGGCCCTGTCTCACACCCTCAGTTGATTTCTTGTCCTGAAAAGCAACCACTGAGCCCTGCCCTCGGCTCCCACCCCCAGCCAGCTCCCAGGCCCACAAAAGGGCCACAGTTCCATGACAACTTGGGGTTTTTGCTGGCTTCTTTCTTTACAAATGGCTCCTGGCAAGGACGCACGTCACAGACTTGAAAGCAAAGAAAAACCCCAGCACATTCAGGTCACTGCACGTTCCCCCCAGAACCCAGGACACGGGCTGAGGAGGTGCCCTCCTGCCAGCAGCAAGGGTGGCTCTTTCCCAAGAGACCCACGTGCTCGGTGACCTTACAGCCCCACGGGGCAAGGGCAAGAGCTGGGCTCACCCACCCGCAGCATCCCACTGAGCCCGGTTGATGATGGGAGCCCTGCTGGGACATCCTGCCGCTGCTGCCACCCCGGTCCCTGTGCTGAGCTGCCGGCAGCAGCACCCAGCCTGGCAATGTCCTTCGCAAGCTTGGGTTTTAATCATAGAATCCCAGTCTGGTTTGGGTTGAAGGGACCTTAAAGCTGCTCCAGTTCCAACCCCTGCCACGGGCAGGGACCCCTTCCACTGGAGCAGCTTGCTCCAAGCCCCTGTGTCCAACCTGGCCTTGAGCACTGCCAGGGATGGGGCAGCCACAGCTTCTCTGGGTGCGCCTCAGCACCCTCACAGGGAAGAGCTTCTGCCTAAGAGCTCAGCTCAGTCTCCCCTCGGGCAGGTTCAAGCCATTCCCCTTGGCCTGGTCCTACAGGCCCTTGGCCAAAGCCCCTCTCCAGGTACTGGAAGCTGCTATGAGGTCTCAGGACACCTCAAGCTGCACCGGAGGAGGCCAGGCCAGCTCGAGCCAGCAGTGCGGGATGGTGACACAGCAGTGGGGTAGGACACCTCTACCCTGCCACAGACAGACGCTTCCCAGAAACCCAAAGCTGACGTGTCTGTGGAGCCCGCCATGGCCTGTGGGAGGCTGCTGACTTCCCAATCCCATAAATATCCTGACATAGTTTACTGTTTAATTATGGAGTTTCTTACAACATGACGGTGAATCATCACTGCTAAACCACAGGATTTTAAACGCAATCTGGAAAAATCTACCTTACAATTAGCACCCAGCGACAGGCATCACTTAGTAAGCGAGTTCCATGTGTTTAGAAGGGATGCTCCAGTGTCACCAGTAGCCAGAGGAGGCATCCAACCACCTCTTCCATCTTTGAGGGGGTTTTAAAACTCTACAGATGTTTTGAACACACAACCAAACCCAACCCCCAGATGTGATCCCATCCCACACAGGAGCATCGTCCTGTGAGAGGGGCTTCTGTCAGAGTGAGGACATGCACCACAACACTTGGACCACACTGACAAAGGCCTTACATCACCTAACCTCCAGTGCAGGGACAAGGAGTTGCACCAACTTCACAAAAGGAGAAGCATCAGAAATAGCCCTGAGCAGGAAAAACACAAGTGGACAAGAACTGCTGCACTCATTTCCCGTCCTTAATGCAGAACCTCGAAAGAGACTCCCTCATCCAGAAAAGGAACCCAAGTTCGTGCTCAAAGAAGAAGCCAAAAGAACACAGATGCCACCGGCAGTAACAGTTTGGGAAACTAGGACCTCTGTGACTGTTGAGTGTCTGGATGGCGTTGATGAGATCTGGCACTGCAGTTTTGCTGTTCATTTCCATGATGTTTAAGGGCCCCCCTTGTGAGGGACGCGTTCTGTTCAGATTTCATTTTCATTTCATTTTAAAGCAGGACGGCAGTTTCAGGATGCTCGCCTGAAACGCTGCGCACAGGAAGGCAGAGCTGGTGGCACTTGTGAATGCTTGGAAAGAGTCAAAGAGCTTATTGCTGCATTGCCTTTAAAGCTCTTCCTCGGTTCAGAAGGTGGGGGCAGCCAGGAATAGAAACTGCTGCTGTGTCCTCCCCTGCCGTGCTGTGCCACTGGGCCACCCCGCTCGTCTGCACGTGGAAGCGGGCAAGCCACAAACACAAGTGCCCTGCTAGCGATATGCCAGCCTCCTGATGGTTATTTCATACAGCATCAGCTGTTCCAACCTTTAATGTGTTAAAAAGAGGCTTCAAAGAAGAATCTTTAGCGAGATAAAATAGGTCCGAGCTCATTTGTCAAACCAGTTGCTCTGGTTGGAAAGTAGCTGTCAAATACCTAGTGTGACTAAGACTGTAATCTTGCAGGCATCCTAATATTAACTGCTCACTTAAATAAAAAAAGAATGCTCTGCTGCTCAAAATAAAGAGCTCCGAGCACTCACATTTGTGCGACATTTGCATTTTATACAAGGAGCTTTAGCATGAAACTTCATTTTTATTAAATCGTGCACAGAACCCGCACGTAACCTGGCGCTTGGTTTGAAGGGACTTGTCTCCCCCAGCTCCCAGGAGCCAACTCATCACTGAACTGGTCAGAGTGGTTTTGCTGGAGATGAAGGTGTCTGTTCAGAACACAGCAGATGTGTGGGGCTGAGCAGAAACCTGTGTGCAGGAAGGGCAGAACTCACACAGCTACAGAAAAATGGAACCTAGGGCCTTTACAGCTGACCAGCGCTCCGATTTTCACACAGATTACTTCCCACTGAAATCAGGGCGGCCAAATGATCTTTGAGAAGCCTGGTCGGGGCTGCAGAACAGTAGAGCAGGTCAGAGAAATGCCCTGAAATACGTGTTAACATAGCAGCTCTTTTGTCTGCAGACTGCATTTGTGATGTGGGATCTGTTCTTGACTTTGTGCTACTTCAAATAAGAGAGAACGAGCACACGATTTAATGCTCACTTCTCTTGTAATCATTTGGTCAAAGCAAGTGAGACAGAAAGCATTACAAGTCTCCCCTTTCCACCAAAAGGGGATTACATCATGTATAAAACCAGCAGACAAGAAAGACCCACTGTCATCCTTTACAAATCAGTTTTACTCTGTGTTTGTTTGGAAATTCGAGCAAGGCAGTGAAAACAAACCCGTCTGTTTTCAGGAAAGTGCAGCTTGCGACCTTTCACTCTTCCTTCAGATTTTATTCCATTTAAAACCACCCTTTCCACAGCAAGTGTCTCTTCAACACAACATTTAGCATATTCCTAAGACCAAATCCTACTGAGCTAAATGCAAACACAGGCATTTCTCTTACTGAAATCAAAGAAGTAAGAAGTGGTGCAACCCCTCAGCTTCATCATAGCTCTTCTCCCCTGGGATCTAACAGAGGGGACCATTGAAATACACACATGAAAACAGCACACTGAAGTAAGGGTTCAGCCATTATTTGCAGAAGCAACCCACAAGAGAAAAAATGAGAGAGAAGAAGACAGCCAGGTAACATGCAAACTGAAAGTAGGACACGAACTCTAGTGTCTGCTGAGTTAACACGCATGGACTGCATTCCTGCCTAACAAATCCCCATGCGTGAACGCAGCACATGCATGTTTTCAACACTGATTCATTAGAAACCTTTAGCTGATGGCTTCAGTAAGTTATGGTTTCAGAATGGTAATGGAAAACTCTTAGAAAGAATCATAGAATCATGGGAAAGGAACAAAAATAGGCAAGAGGAAAAAGTACATGGGTATACAGTGATACATAATGTGCCTATAGAGCAGATGTGTTAAGACTTATCAATACCGATTTACATCATCTGATCAAATGAAAAGCTACAGAAAATCTGTATGCTTTATTTAAGATACCACCTTCATACACACCCATTTTTAAGACACGAGACATCACATAATCCTTTCCTGACAAGGCACTGATTTGGCATCCAACCCCCTTCCAAGCCATTCCATGTGTCCTCCTCTCTTAACAGCGTCTGGGAATGGATTCTAAGCAGTTAAACCCAGCTCAGGAGAGCAGCACAGACACAGGCTCCCCCAGATTGCTGACACCCAGTGCCACACCACCCCAGCTCCTCTGCCGCACGGAGTCACACCAGCGCCTGTTCCTACATCACCACATGTGACCACACAGATACACAGACCAGGCGAGCAGGTTCCCCAAGCGATGACAACAGAAATAAACCCCATCAGCTGCTCTCTCCTGCCACGGACACTGGACCCTCCGCTCCAGGGACACGTGTGATCCTATCATGCTGCTTCCAGGAGAAGCAGGAACAGACAGAAAACCCACCAGAACACCACAGCCCCTCAGTTCCTAACACAAGGCAAGACCCAAGTGCCCCAGATAGCCAGAAGCCCACCACAGACCATTTAGGTAAAGGCAACTCACAGAATCCCAGACTGGTTTGGGTTGGAAGGGTCCTTAAAGCTCATCCAGTTCCCATCCCCTGCCACGGGCAGGGACACTTTCCACTATTACAGAACTTCCCCCAGTTTTCTTTTGGACTTTTCCCATTTTTCTTGAGAGTCCGATAATCTGTGAGCATCCAAAATAAAACCAGAACAAACAAAAACGAACACCAACCCACAAAGCTATAAAACCACTGCCATTATTTGCTTATCCGTATAAACTACACCCATGGTTGATACTCCATTATTTGCACAGTGCAGCCAGTAGCCAGAGCTTCCTGGGCACTATTGTGAGGCAAACGACTCATTTGTGACCCAGTTTCTTTTCTGAAAGGACACCAGCATCCTGAGCAGTATCTGCTTCCTTAACACCCAGTTATGCAAATGAAAGCAACCAGAAATATGAAGTATGTGAATAAAGCAACAGAAGAGTAACTTGTGCCCTGCTGCTCAGCAGTTTCATATTAAATCTTGTGTGACCGTGATGCATAAATATGATCATGATCTCCAGCTGTTTCCTGACACACAGGATCTGTACAAACCTATTACACATCGCATGAGGAATGCATTACTGTAAAATCTAAAATGGAACTCGGTTTCTTAACTCGGTTACAGTAGCAGGGAGCTGAATTCAAGACAGACATTATTATTATTTTGGAAATCCTTCCCCATCAGCAGTTTTGCCTTTGTGATCTCAAGAAATTGAGGTATTTCATCAGAAAGTGGAAGCGGTGGGTAACAACATACAACAAAACATGAGCAGCTGGTTGCTGGTTCATTTTCAAAGTGCATCAGAACTGTAATTTTCTAGGAGGACTCAACATGGGCTGCGAGCTCCACAGGTACAGATGGAACTTGGAGTTTTAATGATAACCAGTTGATACAGACTATATTAAGAATGCAGTTGGCGGGTACAGAAATGTACTCCACAGAAGATGTCAAGACGACTTCTGAAGAGCAGAATTTCCTCCAGAAATCCACACAATTGTAGTGATTATTGATTTAAGGAACCATTATTATAAATCTCTACATGATATCCTGGGTAAGTAACACCGTGTCCTGGAATCTGAACTGAAGCTTCGCACAAGAGCAGCCAGAACAACTGACATCACCTATGTCACAACACGGAGCCCCAGGTGCTGGCCAGCATCGCCTCGCCCTGCACAAGGGCTTGTGAAGCTGCAGTTCCACCTTGTGCTCCTGCCAGGACGCACCGCTGGGACATGGGAAGCAGCCACGTGATAAACCCAGCGGCGTGGGCCATAGGGGTGGCAGGATGCCTTTTGTCATTGTACATACAGATGTATTTCAAGCAATAGAAGGCATAGTTTGCATACTGGGAGACATCATTTCAGCCAGAAACCTGGCAGTAAACACCACGGCAGAGGCTGGCATAAAGCGAGCCTCGTAAGGAGGCATGTGCTCAACATTGCACCTTCTTTGTAGCGAAGATGAGGTAAGAAGAAAAACCTCCAGGAGAAGCAGAGTAATTGCACTAAATCGCTTTCCCAACCCAACACACCACTTCTGGAGCGCAATTATTCACCCCTCCAGTACCTGATGTTATTCAAGATGCTGGACCTGTTATACACGGGGGACAACCCGCACCCTCCTGTCCTCCCACGAGACAGCAGCAAGAGCCGCACGTCCACAGTGCACCAGGCCCCTTGTAATTAAGTCTGTGACACCCAAGGGCTGGAGCACACCCCATGATCTGATGGGACTGCAGGTGACCAGCGAAGCCACAGTCCCAGGTTCTCTGCCCTCACACATGGGTAAAGCAAATGCAGTTTGTGCACTGCTGGTTTTTTCCCACAGATACTTGAAGCCAGTCGATGTACAGTCAGTGCCAAGACAATGAGCTGAAAATACTTGTTTCTTTTTGTGTGTGTGTGTCATCTGTTCCAGCTGTATTGGTTCATGTCTGTCCCATGGGGATGAGGCCATCCACTAACAGCATCTGCCCAGTATTTCCAGAGCCCAGCACTGAGAACAGGATTAACTCCTGGTCTACGAGTGTTTTGGTTATTTAAGCAGAGGCTGTATTGTAAGTGGGTATCATACTATAGCAAACTGGTCAGAAACCCGCTGTGATGAGAACACGAATAATCTGCACAGGCAACAATGCAGCGCACTAATACTTCAGTAAAGAAGATTAAAATCTGTGTACACTGCCAGGCTCTGGGAGACAAAGACTCTAAAACCAAAGGGAGCTTAACACAACAGGCTCCCGGGGTCTGCGGCACGCTGTGCTGCACAGCCCAACAGTCCTCCCAGAAACTACCTTGTTGCACACACGCTGTTTCTGTGCTTCTAAGAACAGTTAAAAAGGGGTCATTTTATGAACGCGTTTTAAAGTTCCTTTCCGTGTGCCAGAGGCGACAGTTATTTTAGCTCACAAAACCAAGATAATCGGAACTGCAGCTCTACAAAGCTTCTTCCATTGCTTGTTACTTGCATTGAGAACAGGATTACATTGATATGTTACTTATCTCAGGAATGGTGAGTAATGCTCATGGACAGAGATACTGAATTGAGTATGGAAGTAAGAGAGAACAGCTCTGGTTTTACAATGTGTAAACAGTATGACTTTGGTACAAGCATCGCATCTAAGACAGCAGCGCCAGGTTCCTCCTCTGTCATTTTTCACTACTTGAGGTTAGGCAAGTTACACTTAAAAAATAACTAAGTACAATACAGGAAGCCCCCAAAGGCCCATCTGGGGTGGTGGTGATAAAAGGAGACCTGGGAATAGAGAAAGATAGTGAGACAAGGTTGGATGGGGCTTGGACCAACCTGCTCTGATGGAAGGTGTCTCTCCCATGGCAGAGGGTTGGAACTGGGTGAGCTTTAAGATCCCTTCAACACAAACCATTCCATGATTCTATGACTTGGTAACCTTTCAGAATATGGAAATAATTCCAGTCTGTAGTTACATATGCACACAGCACAGTCACCACTTGCTCATTTCCAGAATGAGCAGTAATAGTCAAAGAAGGGACATCTGCATCTCCAAGGCAATTTTCTCTCACCGTGTGAAAGTCATCTTTATCACCATAAATACATGATGTAGGAGTTGTGCAATACATATATTCCACATATATGAAAAGATCAGTGAGAAGGGCTGGTTCAGTGCCAGTTTTGCTTTCGCTGGCAGCTGAAGAGTACAGTGGGGTCCAACCATTATTTAAGATGGAACAAAAAATGCAACGGGCAATAAAAACCAGTCAGTGCTTTCAAAGCTAGAACTAGGCTTAAAACAGAGATAACTGTATGGAGAAATAAATTAGCAGGAGTTAACTATTTGGGCTGGACTTATAAAAACCTTCTCAGCTATCAGCTAGCTGAATGAGCAGCCAGAACTGGGAAAAACAGATCCCACCTTCCATGACCTCCTATTCACCTAGCTATCTTTTCACAGTGCCTTACAGCACATTCTGCAGGACGTTCCCAATTCATCCCTTCCTGCCAAAGCAATTAGCTGTTTTGCCATGGATTTCCAAGACTCCATACCCAAGTACAGTATTACATTAAGCTGACAAATCACAACATCAACTCCTGAAACCCCAAGCACTGCAAGTAAGTCTGGTTTTTATATCAAACTGGAATTATTAAAAAAGACATCTTTCCCTATGTACTGTACATCACTTCCTGCTGAGTCAGGCAGCGTTTAAAGCCCTGTGTCCAACCGTGCCAAGCCACCGGCCCTGGCCGGAATCCAAGCTGAAACAATGCGGTAAGACAAACGGACAACTGACCTTTACCATTTCTAGCAAACAATCACTGCTTTCCCCTTCCTTCTAGTAAAACGCCTGAGTCCAAGGAGAATCCCCGCTATGGAGTGATGGCCCAAAGGTAACTTCTCCTGGGAGGAAGGCTTTGGACTGCAACCAACCAGCAGAGCTTCTACCACCTTCCAGATTCTCCTCCTCCTTCACGGCTTCCCTCAGCTCTTGCCCTTTCTTAAACTTCCTTAATGATCCTTATCCCCCACAAGCTGAAGCACTAGGAACGGTTTCAAATGTAACAGGAGAAGCCGTAACGCTGCCAGTGGGGCCCAGCTTTGTAAAGTCTGGCTGCAGGCTAAGAGAAAGAGCGCACAGAAACCCCTGCGTCGCTGTGCTGGCTCTCCTCACCCTTCACTCCCCCCACAACAAGCCACATCTCCAGGAAGTCAGAGGAATGAAGAAGCTGAGCTGGATTTAATGTAGATACCATGCAAGAGCCCGAGAGTGTGTGTTGCTAAAACCATTTCCTTGAAATTTAACATTTTTCACTGGCGTTTGTTAATACATCACAAATAACATCCCATGAAACACAGACATCATCGAACCCCATAATTCTTCAGTGAGGCATTCACCAACGGGCTTTCAGCCTTTCAGCTTTACTCCTCTTCCAGACGCCATCTCACTTCTAGTAAAGAAAATCCAAGGCAAATCATCCCCACGTGCCCACTTTTTCCTCCCTCTTACCCTCTTCCATCTTTTCCTTAGTTTGCTCCACTGTGATCCATCGGCAGCTCGCTTGCTCTGATGGGAGAGCTCGCCAAAGCCACCCCAGAATGAAGCTGTCCTGCTGCTGCTCAAGAAGATGGTGAGCATCAGCTGCTGCAACACTGAGCTGCAGCACATGAGCACAGGCATTGGCAGGCTCTTCAGCAGCTGGAGATACAGGCAGCACCCTATTGACTATCACTGATTCGTTCACATCGAACCGATTTCCAAGGTTTGGATTCTGCTTGTTAACTTCCCAACACCTCCTCCTGCTCACAGGAAAACGCATTAGTGTTCTCAGTCCTGATTATTACTTGTCTCATTAAAGACCACATGTGGTGCGATCCTTACAAGCAAAATCACTCAAAACATTGCATGACATCAATTCCAGACTATACTGAGATGTCGCATGCTGCCCATTAAAACACTTGGTTTAAACACTACCTGAACACCAAACTGCAGCTCTTCTCCCCATGTGTGCAGTGGATCATTAATAGGTTATGAAAAGTCAAATAATTCTACCAACACGGAAGTATTTCCTATTGGAAACTGAAATGTAGCCATTCTGAATTCCCAAAATCCCAGCCTCCGCTTGCACAATTAGCACCTATCAGGGACACACAAAAAGCAGTCCCCGGAATGCAGCAGGAGAGTCCTCCCTTTGTTTCTAAACCAAAGGCCAATCTTGTTGAACCTTCTGCAAGATAAACAAACAAATCCACAATACCCCCCCCAGACTCCTTGGGTTTAGACCCAATATTGCTGACAAGGTTCAGGAAGAAAGAGAATTCCTGCCTCAAGCCCAGAGCTCATCAGTACCTCAAACCTTTTGCAAAGAAGATGGGGGGTGTCTCCATTTTATGGGGGAGGGAAAAAAACCCAAACCATGTTGGTTTTAGAAGTGGACTTGGTGTTTTTCGGGTGTAAAAATCCTTGGGAAGTAAGAACAGCTTCTGTAACGGCTAGAAAGAATGAATTTTTATGCAGAACTCAGCTAGGAGCCACCCCCAAATTCTTTACATGCTCCTTAGATTAAGGAAAAGATAATCCATTATTGTAAAGCAAACTAAAGCAGTAAAATCCCAGATGACCTTGCAGGAAGCAGCAATGTCACCACTGGCAGCACAGCGCTATGGACCCTGCCCCTGGCGCAGGCAGATGCTGTGGATGCTCCTGTGCCTACCACAGGCACTTGCTCTGCCAAGGGCATCTGCCAGCCCCATGCTACCAACCTACAGCCCCCTCCTGCCCACTCTCTGCTCAGCCCTGACACCCTCAGCACCTCTTCAGACCTTCTGCACGACACAACAGTAACATCCACTACTGGTGCCCTTCTGACTCCTGCACCAGATGTAGGAGCTTGGGTGGGTTTTTCATCACGACATTATCAGAAACCCACTATACAAACCCCGTGGTTATGGCATTCCCCAAAAGCCAAACACCCGTGTAATCCATTCACCCATGAACATGCTTGGTTCTACCCACACAGTCCTGTAAGATAAAAGCAACGCATGAACTTTACAGAAATGGTCTCAAAATGGTCCCATTACCTACAAGGACTTTGCTTGTTCAAAGAGTCACTGCAATTCATCTCCCAAACCCAGAAACAGCTCCCCTTGCTTTGATACAGACTTCATAGTGATTGCCACTAAAGATGCAGTGAGCATAATAAAAAACCCCCATGAAAGAAGCAAAAAGCAACACAGAAGTTGGACTGCTCATGTAAAAATGTTAGTACAGAGGAGTTTTACTCTGTAAAAATCAATGACAAGGCATGTTCGATATTGATACACCAAAGGAGGATTTATCCACAAATTGCCATTTTCTGTCTGGATTCCTTACGCTGCAAATTGCTTCAAACACGTCACAGAAAAAACCCAACGCAAACTCATGACAAAAACGGTGACAGAAATCTAGAATACAAGTTGAAAGTTGTCTTCCCGAAACAAAGAACTCCCCACACCCCTCATTCCAGCCGTGGGAAAATGGAGCACGCACAGCCTGGGGAGCCCCAGGACACTCCAGGGATCAATCCATCAGTGGGGCAGGAAAACCCACAAAGCTAAACCAGACCCTTCACTGGAAGCCTACATTTACTGCTTCCGCATACATAGAGCTGAAGAGCCATTTTCTAACTAAGAGTCAGCAGAAACCCAGCAAAAACCTCTTCCACCACTGAGACCGAGCTCTGCGCTTGTGCAAGCGTACCTTACACAAAGAATAGGTAAGGGAAACATATGATCAGGTGTTATTACTGAGACAAGGACCTGTCTCCAGCTGTGAGAGGAGATGCACACAGATACAAAGTGATGAAGCTGCCACTGCCTCCCTAACTGCTCAGGGGCAGAGGAAAAGGGCTTTATTTGACTATGCACCACTGAATTACCTGCAGAAGGCCCTACTCCAAAGTCACCTGAAAGATGCACTAACCAGCTCCCCTAAAACACCCTGCTCTCACCAAGTCCCCTCTGAGCAAACCCTCCTGCAGTCCTATTGAAGAGTTAAACTCCAGGTATGTTTAAAATCTCACTACAAATATTCTTATCTCTTTAAATGCAGTTATTAAACAAACCGCTGAGTATTTGCTACGGGGAATCTTCTTGTCCATGTAAGGTAACTGCAATACGAAGCAAAGCTAAAACTCTAGTTCAGCTTAAATGCAATTCTAGAAATTTACCCAGCAACCAAGTTATTTTTGTGCATAACATTTAAGTAACACAAGGAAGGAAAAAAAAACCCCACAGTGATTGATCCTCTAACCCTTGGGAAAGAAGCCGCTTTTGTATACACAGAAATACTTCCTTCTATACTGCCTCGTGTATGGCTCCTTCCACCGCGTACTCCATTTTCCCTCTAGGTTGTAACGTGGAGTTTTTCTTTCTTTCTTTTCTAAAGCACACCAGCTTCCCTCCTCTCTTCTGTCCTTTAAGACCAATAGTTGAACACTGGCTTAAAGCTGCCATCGCGCTATGGAGCAGACAGACCCCGGTGATGTCTGACCAGCCATCCATGCCAAATGAAAGAGGGATAATCGACTCAGAAAGGAAAACCAAGCAACAAGCCCCCACCCCAGCCTGCACGCAGCTGTGCTCAACACACTCGGAGTATTTTAATAAAGAGCAACAAAAACTAATTACCTTGAATAGCCATTAGAGAAAGCAGGTCTGCCAGAAAGGTTGAGCGTTCCCAGAGGAGCCAACGTCTCGTCTCCTGATCCCTGGCACCTATTCCAATTTTCTGAACCGGCAGGAAGAGATGGAATGATATTAAAAATTGGTTTCTGATCCTGCTGCTGAGAGAGCGATGCAGTATTTAAATCATAGTGATACATTTGCCCCCCAGAGGTACTGACGCCGTGGATGGATATGGCAGAGACTTTAGTACCCAGCAGATTCGACCCAGAGAAGTTTGCCTGACAGTAAACTGGGCCCATGTTTTCTTGCTTGATGCCAGGAGTACAGAGTTCAATGAAGTCTTCCTTTTCTGTTTTCACTTGAGGCATTGGCATTTTGGAACTGGGTAAAAGGTCACCACGGTCATTAATTTTAGGTTTAGTGTCAGATAAAATAGGAGGCTTGCAGTCTTCGCCCAGGCTTCCTTCCAGGAGGAAAGCATCATCTGCAGATATAGGGGAGAGCAGGCCGCCGTCATCGAGCAACGGGTCGAGCCTCCACGGGCTCCCATTGGGCTCTTTGCCAGGCGACACTGGTGGCAATTCTAAATCCTGGAGAATATCCAGGGTGCTTTGGTCTTCAGAGAATAACTTCAAGTTGCCACCGTTTGAGCCAACCTGGCTTTGGACTGCAGTTCCTGACTCTAAAGGGACGTTGCGGCCAGCCATGCCTGGGAACTCCGGCTCGAGCGGCACCTCAGAGGGTATTGCTCCCTTGGTGTCCTCTGCCAGGCTCGAGGACTTGTTCAAGCTCGCAATGCTTTCTTCCAGGAGCCTGAAGTCCGTTTCTCCAGAAGAGATGCCGATTTGGCCCTGCTGCGAAAATCCGAGGTCGTTTCCCATCACTTTCGCATCAGTTTCACCCATGTACAGTCCCATCGAGAGCGACACTGCCTTGGAAAGGTCTGGCGGAGGCACATTGTTTGCTAACCCTTTCGAGAAGTCAGCCAAAGCAGGTTGCTGGCTGGAATCTGACTGAGAAGACGTGGGGAGAGGAGATGTAGACACAGGGGCTTGTACAGTGGCTCCACCCCTGAAGGGTGGACGAAAGTCCATCACGATCCCTCCTTTGGTACTGATGAGCGCATTTTTCCTTGCTTCGCCTTGATCCGACGAGTTAAGCAATTCTTTGGAATCCATCACTTTACCATTAGCTATAAAAAGACAAGAAGCATTCAAAGTTAGCACAGCAAGGATGTCTTAATAACAGCTTAAAAAACAGTCTCAACAATTAGCCTGGCAAACCTGGTTTAGCTGCTCTGACAACGAGAGCACAGCAAAGCGAGCTATGAGCCGACACATGCCTCATGCTTCCCAAACCCCCTGCTCCGGGGGTTTTGTTTGGGTCGGGCTGGTTTTATGTTTATTTCTGACTGATAACAAGGAAGTTTGATTCTTCAAGCTTTGCTGAGCCCGGATGGAGCAGAGCCTGCATGCATGCACCTCGCCATCAGCCCACAGCCTACGACATCTCTCTGAGCACACTCGCTGGCTCCGTCACGCATCCGAGCGAGGAAGGAAGCACAAGAATTGTTTAAGTGCCCAATTTACAGTTTTTGCACAGTAACTTCCCCTGGTATTTAATTACATCCTGAGCAGGGCTGGGGAGAACGACATTCACCAGCTTTCCCAAGCCCTCTCCCTGCAGCTTCCAGTGCATCACCCACAACAGGTACCAAAGCTCCGGAGCTGACTCTCCAGCACTGCACCTCCCAGCAGCCCAAATCCAACCGGTCTGCTGTTGACCAGGAGCCACCCGACCCCAACGCCCCAGAACACAGCACTTCCTATCTTTGCACAGGTTCAGCTTAAAATGCAACTCGTGAATCTTGAAATAAACGCCACCCGATTCCTTAAATACATCCCCAATCTATAAATAAAAGCTCACTAAAAATAAAGCAGGATTTTTATTAGCTCCATGCACTTTAACAGCTCAGGGCTGTTCACCGAACGCATCTTCACACCGACAACAAATCTAAGCTTCATCTGTCTGTATTTCCTACGTTTATTTTCGGCACAGAGCACAGATATTTAGCGGATAACTGTAAACCCTCCGGCAAACTTCCCTACGGTGTTTGCCTACGGCCTAACCCCGGCGGTGCCCAGCCAAGAGCGCACAGCGGCCGCGGGAGCCGGCGGTGCCCGAGCCCCAGCTCCATCCTCCCGTTCAACCCACGGTGCTCACAGGCCGGCCGCGGTCCCGCCGCCCATCCTGCCCGGGCTGCGGGCAGCGGAGCTATTTCTGTGCGCCGAAGCGGGCCCGGATCAACAAAAACTCCCCACGTGTGAAGAAATTTAAGGCGGCCCCAGCGCGCTCCGCCGCGGGCAGGAGCGTCCCGAGCGGGCGCAGCTCAGCGCAAACCCCTCCCTGGGCCTTCAGCACCCCCCTGCACAGCCCCCGGCTGCCTGTCTCCGGCCGGGGCCACCGCAGACGGCAGGGACCGGGAGCCCCCCGGGACCCCTTGGATCACAACCGGCACTGAAGCATCGCTGGGCCATTTAAGGAGGACACCAGGGCAGCGAGTAGGGAAAAAATTACAACTGTCTGCCCCCAGTTCTGCCCTCTTTTGGGTTTTTCTTTTTTCGACATGGGGGGGGCGGAATGTCGCTATCCCATTTGACAATTCCCCCAGCGCCAAAAAGCCGCAGCGAGCCACCCAGTGCACGGAACGCGTCAAAAACGAGACGCGAGACTCTGCCCGAAGCAGGGAAAAGCGGCGAGCGCCGAAAACGGCCGAATTGCGAGAAATTCTGCTCCGCAAAAGTAGAGTTTTCAGCGAAATGTGTCGGGACCTGTTGAGCCGCCTCCCGGCACACCCACTTCTGCAAAACCAGCCCAGCCACGGCAGCGAGCGGCGCTGGGGCTCCCCCCTGCCCGGCCCCAACACCCCGTACACACCCCGGCCAGGACCGGGGGGGTTGGGGGGGGTCCCGCTTCCCACCGCCGCCGCCGGGGGCACCCACGTCGGGGGAAGGCGGCGGAGCTCCGGCACCGCCGTGCCCCTCCCGTCCCGTCCTACCGGGACCCTCCCGGTGGGAGACGGCTCCGCGGCCCCTGGCCCCCTCCCCCGCGCTCGGGGCATTCCTGCGGGGGAGCCGCCGCTTCCCCCCTCCCGGGAACTTCCCTGCCCCCGCGGGACCCCCGCCGCCCTTACCTCGTCCGGGGGAGGGCGCTGGGGCTCCTTCAGCCGCCCACTGCCATCGCGCCCGCGGCGGGGGCTGGAAGGGGCGAGAGCGCGGGCGGGAGGAAGTCAACAGCCGCCCCTCGGGGGCCGCGGCGGCGGCCAGCCCCGCTCCCCCCGCTGCTGCTGCCGCTCCTCCTCCTGCTGCCGCCGGCCAGAGACCCTGACCTAGTCCCCGCCCCGCCCGACGCCACCGCCGCGGCGCCCCCTCCGTTAATTAGCGCTAATTGCCTCCGCGGACTTCGCTCCCCCGCCTCCTGCCTCCCCCCGCGCCCTCCCGCCCCGTCCCTCCGCCGGGCAGCGCCGCGCTCCGCGATGCTCTGCCCCCGCCACAAAATGGAGGACGGCGGCGGCCGCCTCCTCCCCCTCCTCCTTTCCCTCCTCCCTCCCTCCCTCCGCCCGCCTCCCCGACGTGGAGAGGGAGTGGAGACCGGCGGCACCGAGAGGGGCGGCCGCGGCAGCGCGCCCGCTCCCTGCGCACGGGTCGGGTAGGGGCGGCTCGGCTGGGCCGGGCTCGCTCGGAGCGGCACAGCGCAGCCCGCCGGCACTGCCGCCCCTTGCTCGGCACCGCGGGGCAGCGCCCGGCCGAGGGGGAACGGTGCAACCTGTTGGCTGCGGCGGGCAACTGCAGCCGGCGCGGGCGGCCAGGGGCTGCGGGCGCGGCGCTGCCCGCCGGGGCTCGCCCCTTCCCCGGCGGGGCCGCTCCGTTGCTTTCCTCTTTCAGTTCCCCAGCTCCCTGCCGAGGGGCGCCGCGGAGAGGCCGCTCCCACCGTGTCCCCCCCGGGGCAGGGTCGAGCCGCTCCGCTCGTCGGGGGGAGGCGAGGGGCCGCGGGGGAGCCACCTCGGAGGTGGCTGGGCGGCTCTGGGGTGGGTGTAACCGCGGTGGGTGAGTGGGTACAAAACCGGAGAAAGAAGGAAAGAAGACCCGTTGAGACAGCAGAGACAAAGAGGGGGGGACATGGCGGGGGTGGGAGGGAGATGCGCGTTTGTTCTCTGACACACACTGGAGGTTCTTGGACACACGAAGTTCAGCCAGGCCGAGTGCAAGGTCCTGCCCCTGGTTCAAGGCAATCCCAAGCACGACTACAGGCTGGAAGGAGAATGGATGGAGAGGAGCCCTGAGGAGCAGGACTTGGGGATGTTGGGTTAAGAGCAGCTCAACATGAGCCGGCAGTGGGTTTGTGCAGCCCGGAACTCGCCCCCCATGTGCTGGGCTGCATCCCCAGAGTGTGAGCAGCAGGTCCAGGGAGGGAATTTTCCTACACTCTGGGGAGCTCTTAGGCAGAAGCTCTTCCCTGTGAGGGTGCTGAGGCGCTGGCACAGGGTGCCCAGAGAAGCTGTGGCTGCCCCATCCCTGGCAGTGCTCAAGGCCAGGTTGGACACAGGGGCTTGGAGCAAGCTGCTCCAGTGGAAGGGGTCCCTGCCCGTGGCAGGGGTTGGAGCTGGAGGAGCTTTAGGGTCCCTCCCAACCCAAACTAGGTTTGGATTCTGTGCTGAGTCTATGAATTCTGCCTCTGAGATCTGTTCCCTTTGAAGTGTATTGAATTGAGCAGGTGAAGAACATCAGGTTTTCAGCTCCTGGTTTACAAAGCTGGGAAAACAGCACTACTGATACTCCATCTAGGCACAAGTACTACCGGGAGCAGAGGCACTGAGCCCGCAGGATCACGCGGTGGTGACGGAGGATTCGCTGTGTGCCGCTCCCCTGGCTTCAGAGAAATCTTTCCATCCTCCTCAAGCGCGCTGTCCTGTGTGACTGCGCAGCCCCAGCATACCACCTCCCTTTGTTCTCCTGCGAGCAGAAACGTTCCCCAGGGCACTCCTGCCTTGTAAAAATAAATGTAATGGAAAATCTTGGCAAAGCTGGCATGCTTTGGCTAACATCTTACAATAGTAGCGTGATACCCTGTGCGTAATAGCTTGAAATGCATTATGTGATGGTGGTCCGAGTTAAATAATCCCCGTCTTTGCCAGTTGATAATGATGCATGAAGTTAGGCTGTCAAAGACCTGTGAGTTTTGTTCTTGCTCAACTAAGTGTTCAGAAGGTGATGAAGTTGACTGGCTGAAAGTCTGCAGCTTGCGTTATGCTGCTGCTAATTTTGTTGCCTAAAAAACTATGAATTTGTTAAAACGGCACTGACAGCTTCTTGGAACATCAACAGTGTTCAAAACTTTTAAATGACTGAGTATGAGTTTTCTGTTTCTTGAGTTCAACCTGGTTTGTTTTGTATTCACATTTAAAATACCTGAATGCCTATGGTCCGATGGAAACAAAGGTGTTTCTGGAGTTTAGGAGTGCAATGTTGTGACAACGTGTCATAGATGTCCCATCTCTGATATCAATATACCTTGTTCCGATCAGGAGGCTCACCTCACCCCTGCCCTGAGAAGAGCCCGGCGGCTCCTCTCCTGCTGCAGGCACCGCGCTCATCCCCAGGAGAAAAACATGAAGCAAATTCTGCAGCCTCAGAATGTGTGGTTGCCCTTATCCTGTGCAGGGGTTCACCCCCTGCCAAAGTGTCAACAGAGGTAATGGGGTTGGATGCGGTAACAGCTTCTATGGCTTTGGCTCCCATTTGCTACAAATCTTAAGGTGACCGTCCACAAATGTTGGCGTTGTTCAATTGTCCTCCACCAACCTGAGCAGAACGGTCTTTTGATGAAATATGTATATTCTTACCCAAAAGTTAGAGGTGGAGGCTTGGTGTGTGTGTGTGTGTGTATGTGTGCTTGTTTGGTTGGGGTTTTCCCCAAAATTCTGCTAGTTCTCTTCTAAGTACACAGGTTACTCACCATCATACAATCATCATACAAATACTGCAGCTGTTTTGGAGCTGAATAGTGAATCAACTAAAGACTTCAAATACAGGAGTTTTCCTCCCTCTTGGAACATCTACAAATGGCATACATATTGTTGTTCTGTGTAAATAATAAAACCTATTTGTCCAATAGAGGGAAGAATTAGTTCCATAAGTGGAGGGATTGGAATTTGAGGAGGAACTAATAAGCACCCTTAAAGCACAGGGTCAAGAGAAGGACTGAAATAGTGTCAGCTCCCACACTGTATTGACAGTGAGCATTTTGACTGTGCCCAAGTTTGAAGGAGAATTTCAGGGGGTAGGAATTGCAGGTCAGGTGAGTGCCCTGTGGCTCGGTGGATCACAGGAGGAGGGGTACGAGCTGTCATACGATAGATAACACAATATATAAATGACTGCACTGCCCTATGCCACCATGTAATAATACAGCAAAGAGCCTCAACCTTATCAAACACTAAATATAGACATTAAAATACATAAGTGGATAACATTATTAAATCATTGCATATAATTATGACCCTCGTAGAGGAGATGAGGCAATTCATGGAAACCGAGGAGGCTGGTGTGCAGTGTTCCAAACCAAATGTCAGAAACATCTGAAGCACCGAAGGGAATCTCGTGGCTGCCAGATGCGGCCATAAATCTGTCTGTCTGGGGGTTAACATGGGCAACACAGAGGACCCGGGGATAAGCAGCTCATGCCACAGATGACTTTGAAGTGAGCACACATAACGTAATCCACAGGAAGCGTCGAGGTATAAAAACGGGCTGGAGTCACACTGGGAGAAAATTAACCCCTCCAGACTCAAGGAAACAAACAACTGTAAATGATCATGCACGAGTACGTTCACAATGTGGGGAAATTCCTTTGGTTACGAAGTGCTGACAGGCCCAGTAAGAACAGAACAGACACAGGGGTCCCTGTTGGCAAACGTGTATGGGCCACTGTGGATCTGCACTAAATCAGTTTTAGTGCTAGAAGCAGGCTGGGGGAAAAAATGATGGAGGTTTTTGCAGATGAAGGGATGTGCTCATGAAATAGAATAGGAGCAGCTTTCTTTGTAACCTGCAAGAAATCGGTGTATGGGATGGTGGATGGTCCTCCATTAATGGTGGTCGGGTTCAAGTGGCTGGATCTACTTTACCTTGGAAGGACAGAGAAGTTCCCAGGCAAGGAGACTGGTTTACCAGTATTTCATTCAAAGTACTGCAATGGACACAAATGATGGTTTTAATCTGAAGCAATTAATAAAGATAAGCTCAAGGACAAAAAAACCCAATCAGAAAAACAGATGCTGAAGAACAAGAGCTACGCATCAGAGAATCAAAGACAATGGGGAATGGAAAGGATTTAGTCAAACTGAGGACATGGTAGCACCAGTGGCCAGGAATCACGTACATGAGATAAAATCTCACTGAAGAAATACTTGCAGAGATACCGGGAACTGGAAGATGATTGTTCAGAATTACACAGAGGAGAGAATTTGTTCTTTTGGAATAAATACTATAAGGAGGCCACACATAACAAATCATGAAGTCCTTAAGCCTACTTGGAAGTACTTCCAAAAACAAGAGCTGCTTCACCTTTCCCCATGAAGCGCTGATTCTGTAGCCATGCATCAAAGACGGCTCATGTAAAGCTACAATTTAACAGGAACAACTCCTCCTCCCTTTGCGATCTGGTGCCTCTCTACAGAAAGGCAGTGGCATGCCTGGTCCCTAAGGGTCTTCACAAGCAAAGCTTTTAATACCTTGGCTGCTTTGTAAGGAGGTCAGTTTTGTTTCCTATCAGCTTGTAAGTAACTGTTTAACTCTTGAATATGCAGCAAAGGCGTTCAGGCAATGACTGCAGCTTGTCAATGGTTTTCCAGCTAAGCCAGGATGGAAAAGCAATGCTCCCCAGCTGCTGTTCCCACAGGCAGAGGAGCACAGTTCCTTACCAGTCTGTGATGAGCTGATGAGCAGCATCCTCATGACTGCAAGTTTATTTGTCAGAGGGGACTCCCAGCTCCAAACTCAATCTAAGTATGCTTTTGTTATTAACTTTACTAGGTCATAGATTGAGGCACAGAGGTCTGCGCCATGGCTGCCTTCATCCTCCTGAGGTTAATAACTCTCTGTCTTTCTTCTACTTCCTTTGTATTTTTTCCTGTTTTTACTTCCTGTGCTAGTCCTTCATCTGTTGTGGTGTGTTTTGTGCTTTGATTTCCCATCAGATGCTTCACTTCATTAGGAACCACTGTTGAGGAACCACTGTTGTAGTTCTTCCACCATGCCAAACTCTGCGTGTAACAACAGTGAAATAGGGCTCATGGCAAATGCAGAATAAAACACATCTCTAAGCTTCATCATAAACTGGAAAAACCTAAAGCCTGTATCCAATTGGTACAGCCCCACATGGAGTTAAATCTCTTTCTGGCATAATGTGATATCAGCGCTTTCCAATTCCATCAGCAGCGAGCTTGGTCCTTGGTGTTTATTGAAGCCATAAGAACAATGGGGAGCACTGAATCCGCCTGTGTCTGGGTCTATATTGACAAAACATTGAGGGCTGCTTTCTTCTGCAGCTGTTTTGTGTGAAAAAGAGATCACAACTGCAACTGGAAATTAATCTGAGGAGGTGACGGTGCTGTCGAGCTCTTCTGAATGCCAGGACAGTGATCCATACGGAACGGCTGGAATTCCGAAACGCAGCGGCGGAAATGCACTGTTCAGAAATGGGGGAGAGTTAATTGGGTTCATCAAGGAGGAGCACTTTGAGGCAGGCATTGGGGTGAAGTCATCTGGAAGTGCACACAAATAACTTTGTTGTTTTAAAGTTTTCCAGAAACATCTGGCAACAACATGCAAGGAAGAGGAAACTTTTGGTTTATGCATCAAAACCTCTCTATGAAGAAAACTGGCTAATGACAGGATGCCTGCAAGAAAAGAACCACCTTTGATTCCACCAGTATTTTTTCCTGCAACACAATGCCTAATAAAAATCAGTAGCCAGTGACAGATTCTAATGCAGTCTGGGCTATGTGGCATTCAGAAGCGAAAGGCTTTAAGCTGACAGAGGGGAGATTTAGGTTGGATACAAGGCCCAAACTCTTCCCTGTGAGGGTGCTGAGGCGCTAGCACAGGGTGCCCAGAGAAGCTGTGGCTGCCCCATCCCTGGCAGTGTTATTTTGTTAAGGCAAGTCGTGCTTTCCCATGTCAGTGATTTCAGATCACGTTCCATAAATTTAAGGCTTCTCAGCAATAGGGTTCACTCATGAAAAGACATTCAGGATGTGACACTGGGCAAGTTTTAAGCTCAGACTCATGAGTAAAATGCATAAGAAAGGTATAAGCAAAAGAGGTGGTTTTTTTACCACTAAAAACGTGTTTTATGAACTGTCATTTACCTTTAAACCATCTGTCTTTATTGCAGGAGCTAAGATACCTCTTTAAATTGAAAACACAGTTCCAAACTCTGCCACATTTAGCACCACGGATGGGCCCTAATTTGGAGTCTCAGCCAAACCCAGGAGCCAAAGGGAAGAATTCTCCAAGTTGCAGTGAGTGCTTCACATGAAGAGTTTTAGATCTCTTGAATAATCACACACTTGAAATGGATGAATTCAGAGGGAGGTAAGTCAGGAGATGGGACATGAAAACTTAACTGCTTTTCCTTGAGACAAGAAAACAGCTAAACTGATGCAAGGTCTAAATCTTTTAAGTTCTAACAGAAAGTGTTTGTAGACAATTATTCTTATGCTCTATGTTCCATCTGTCTGTGTTTTATTGTTACGGTATTTGCATGAATATAACTTTTAAAGGACCTCTTAGATGGGAGATGTAATAAAAAAACTGGAGACAAGGTCTTTCCTGGGTAAGATTATACTTGGCATCACTCTGACATCACAGAAACTGCAGTGTTGAAAACAATGACAAATTAAAAGCAAATCCTATTGTCTCATATTTAGCAGTAAGATAATTAGAGACAGCCTAAATATCTGGGTAACGCAAAGCCATGTAGCG
This sequence comes from Neopsephotus bourkii, assembly GCF_033783945.1. NCBI lineage: Eukaryota > Metazoa > Chordata > Aves > Psittaciformes > Psittacidae > Neopsephotus > Neopsephotus bourkii. Next base: position 1,443,007 of record NW_026900569.1, read on the forward strand.
GGGGGCTTATTTTGCCACCTGAAAGTTTCTGCATTACCAGGTAGTAATCACTGGTGGAGCCTGCTTTCTCCAACTTGTTTCTAGAATGTCTTACCCTTGGGTATCTCCTACATCTTGCAGCACAAAGTTCCACAGTTTAATTAAACACTGGGTAAAAATAAAAAAAATAGATGCTTCCTTTTGTTTGCTTTAAGCTGCAAATGATGATTTAATGCCACTGACTCTTGTTTGTCCATTAGAAAGAGCAGATAATTGTTCCCATCCTCCTGCTAGATCTGTTTGTACCTTGTAGACCCCCCACTGCCAGCCCTTTCCTCCTCTGGGGCTTCCCTCTTCAGACTCTCAGCAGCTGTTCCTTTGCCTTAGTTACATTCCTTGACCTTTTCCACACCTTTTCTAGTTCTGGAATATACTTGCCGAGATGGGCGACCAGAAGTACATACAATAGACAGACGGGTAACACAATGGCGTTCTCTCTTCCTTCCCTCGTAATTCCGAACATTCCAGTTGACTTTTCTGACAGCCAGCACTGAGTTCATGTTTCCAGAGAACTCCATATCTCCAGTAACTCTTTCCTTGGTCATACCTAGTTTACAGCTTGCCATTGCGCTCATTCATATATTTTCTTGGGCGCATTTTGCTTTTCCTTGTGTGCATTATAATTTATTGGCAGTAAATCCAGCCTGGTCCTTTATCACCTCGTCACTCAGCACATGAGATGCTTCTGCAGCTCTTTACAGTTCGATTTTGTCTCTATTACCTTGAATACTTTATTTCCAGCAGCCAACTTTGTCGCCTCCTGCCCCCTCCTCCCCTTTTCCAAGTCATTGATGCGTATTTGGAATGGCACACATCCCTGTGGGACTCCACTAATAACCTCCTTTGGCTATGAAATGATCTGTTTCTTCCTGCTGTATTTTAACCACTCTTTGACCCTTTAAAGAATCTCCTCACTTTCCCTGGACAGCTCAATTCATCTGACATGAACACTGTCTTGAAGGAGCAAGCAATAGGAAGTAGAGGAACAAATCTGACCTTTTATCATAGCAGCAGCAAGGACAGATGACGGGCCCTGTTCTCTGCATAGAGCATCAGTAGGATGCTGGAGCAGCTTTGAGGAAATCCCCAGATTCATGGTGACATGAACAGAAGCCTGCCTTACCCTGCAGACAAGTGACAGCAATCCTCAGCTCCTGGCTAATAAGAAGGAATGGGATGTTTTGCCCTCGCACAGACTCACTTCCAGGGTTGAAACTCCTGAATGTGCAAGCTTCCATGGGAGAGTGTGTTAGTGAGGTTAATGGGGTTAGAGGCACTGACAGACCGGAGACTTTGGCTCTCCTGCATCAACACAAAACTTTCTAAAACAACATGTTCTGCAAAACGAGTTTTACCTGGTTTTACAGGTACGGTGTGAAACTGCCTGTTACTGTGCAGGTGAGAGCCAGGCACACCCAGGCTGTCACTGCAGGAGCGGTTACATGATCTAGAAGTCCTGCACGTGGGATGATTTATGAGGCTTTCCACAGATGAAGAGAAGTTGAGGCTTATTCCTCGCTATGAGTTATTGCAAACGCCTCTCATGCCAAGCTGCGAGGCCGCAGGCGCTTCCCATCAGTGCTCAGTGCATGGAGGGGTTGTACTTCTGATTTTATAATTGTGAAGCTCTTTGTGATCCACAGAATGTAGAGACTAGGGAAATATGTATTAATAAACCACTAAACAGTAATTTTAGAATAACCTTCAGTCGCCATCAAAGAGGAAGGAAAGAGCAGATTATGCACTGTAACTGTGCAGCCTTCTGTAGAAACTACAGGAATCATCAGAGGTTAATACATTGCCCCAAAAGCCTCTTTTGTGCCTATACAAAAGGTCAGTATTTGACTTCTTCCATTACTGCATAACAAGGCACAAGACTTGAAATGATTGCAAAAGGGGAAAAAAAAAAGGCATTACAGTGGAGTCTCCTTGCCAAAACGCTGTTCTGCCTCTAGCCCTCAAAGAGCTGAGATAAAGAGACAGGAAAATCAGAGGCTGGATGACAGCAAATGCCATCGCTGCTGCCATCTGCCTGGCTCAGAGCGGGCTTGGGGCATCTCTGCCTGTGCGGCGTGGGACACCCTCTGTAAAACACTCCATGAACCCACACCTGACATTTTGGTGGCTTTATGAAGGTATTTCCACAAATCCTGCATCCGAGCGCACCCATCCCCAGCACCAGAGCGAAAGTGAAACTCAGTGGGTGATTTCTGTCCTCCCTCTAAACCCCATGGTGTGACACCCACCCGGCTGTGCCCGGTCTGGGGACACCCAGTGCCAGCCCAGCTCCCACAGTGGGTTCTCTGGAGCTCACTGATCTGCACAGGAAGGCATCGGGATCCCCAGCAGGGACCAGCAGCTGTTTGTATTGAGAGACCTTTCTACATAGCTGACAAGAGGAAACCGCAGTGCTGCTGAGCCCAGCACGGTCCCATGCAGCTGCTGTAGCTGCTCTGTGCTGCCCTGGTGGCCCCGAGGCAATGGGAACCGTTGGGGATGCTCACGAGGAGGGGAAGTGAATGTATTAAATCACCTCATCTTTTTACCTATATTGCCACCGGCCAAGTGGGGTGTTCCCTCCAAAGTCATGACACTCCTGCAGGCCAGTCCTCAGGAGTTAACATTCCAGATAACGCTCCCTCTAAGCCATAAGGAAATGGCCTTATTAGAGCCGAGTGTTGAGGAGAAGCAGGAGGAGACGCATGGCATTGCCTGGGCCAGGAATCCTGGGCTGTATTACCCAGAAAAGTGATTTCCTGTCAGTGTCTTCACTGCATACCCTTGGCATTTTATACCCAGTTAATAATAACTGGTCAGGAGAACAGTAACTCAAATCAATGTACAAATTCAATTAGGAAGAGAAAATAAAAATATTGTGTGGATTACCAAGCTAACCTGATGCATTTTAGCCTGGAGTTCACAATTTGGTTGGTGTAGATGAGAAGTTCTACTCAGATTTAAAGGAGGTTCCAAAAATATTAGTAACAGATGTGAATGAAAGAGATCATGATTTTCATCCCTGATTATGTGACCAAGGTTATAGAGAGGGGGAGGGAGTTTGGTGAAAATAATTTGGCTAGTGTGCTTATAGCTTTTCTGTTAAATATTAACACTTCACAGCTTTCTCCCATTTACAAGGTGAAGAGTGATGGTATTTCTCTTATTATGTCATGTGAGTTTCACAAAACCAAGATTTCCTGTGGGTACGAAGAAGGGTTAAGCTGCAGATGGCATCCAGGACCTTTCCCACCAGGACAAGGATAAAAGATCTATCTGGAACCAATACTCCTGAGAGCCTTGCTTAAATAAAAGGACCGGTTCGCTTTAAGGGCTGACTGTCAATGGGAATGAGTATTTATAAGACTGCTAAAATTAGCTCACAGCATAATATATGTGCTAAAGGGATCATTTACAAAGGATACGGCGAACAATTAGGGCTACACAATTCACTGGCTATAGAGCCACTTGTGATCATCCAAAGGGCCACCAAAAGACCAAAGGTAATGCAGTTAATTTCTTTATTGGGGTGCATATGTAACACACACCAACTACACAACTCTGTGTAGAAACATCTCACTTTATGTTTTTTTCACTGGCAGAGGTTTCTGCAATGGCATTTTAGCATCTGCTGTGGCAAGCTTCCTTCAGAATTGGAATGACCATGTCCTGCTCAGAATTAGTGTGACGTTCACTTCTAGGCTCTGGGTCTCATTGTACCTTCAGTTCCAAGATAGAAGGCCAAGAATTTAATATCCCGGCTGTAAATCCATGTAGTGCTCTGAAGGCTACACATTCCATTGTGAATAATGCAGGTCTGATCACCTGGAATGAGCCATGCGAATCCCAGGGTGAGCTTGCTGTGTTTAGAGTAGTGGTTGCACATTTGATCTGCCCCTGCTCTAGAAGGCCTGGGGAGCATCTGTGACCTGCACGGTGCCATATCCTAAGGTGGAATCCAAACTGTATTATTAGGTGTCATCCCTCCGCTCTCCCAGCATTGCTTTAACATGACATTAGTACCCAGAACAGCAGCACATTTGTGAGCTACCTGTGGCATGTGCTGGTAATAGAAGTTTGCCTTGTTTCTTGCTATTTGTTAGGGAGCAGATAACCAGGCACGTGCTAGATGGGTTACTGAAGCACCAAGAAGTCATGTTAGGGAAGACTGAGTGCCAATAAAAGAAGATGTAAAACCCCAGTTTGCAACCCAGTTCTGAAGAACCAGACTACTGCAGTCCCTCCAGACTCAAGGTGTTTACATCTTTTGTCCTTTCTCTTGCTCAAATCACAACATCCATTTTCCATTCTGCCTTTAAACTCTCACAAGGTCTTAAACTAAAAGGCTTTTTATGTAGTGGGTATTATTTTTGACAAATAACGTTTGAGAAAAGCTAATGAGAGAGAGCAAAACCCGATCCCCTTCCCCCAGCTCATGTCTGTCAGTTCTGATCCCTCAGAGGAAACAGACTCACTCTGCTCAGAGACCTTTTATTCCTCCTGGGTGTGCATGCCACAGAAGGGTAATCAATATGTAATAAAAGACTGATTAAATATGTTCTTTTATGTTTTGCATTTATGAATCATGCCTGAACTCCCTGGTCAATGGAGTCTTTATCCACTAATGCTGTCATGTTTTCTGTATTCCTGTCACATGCTTTAGATGTTTTGTTCTATGTGCTTTTAAAGTACTGCCCTGTGTGTTTCAGACAGACAGCAGGGCTGGATGAGCAGTGCAGCTCTTCAACAGAAGTGGACACAGAGAGACCAAAGACAGGATGCAGCTTCCCCAGTTGGTACCTGGTGAGGCAGCAGCTTGAGCATTGGCTTAAAGCTCTTCAAAAGGACTTGCTCAACAAGCAGAACCTCTTATTAACTACTATTGTATATGATATCATACATGGTGTATGATATATATATATGATAGTACATGGTAACATACCTGAGTCTGTTCCCTCCGTTTTAAGCATAATTTTGTTCTTCCTAATTGCTGCTATAAAATAGTTTCCAGGGTTTTCGGGGATTTTGGTTGTTTGAGGGTTTTTTGGTGGGGACACCCATCCCCAGGGAGGAGCCTCCATCCGGCTGCTGAAAGCCCTTGGGAAGCAGGAAAAACAGCCTGGAAAACTGATCTTAAAAATGTGACTGTTTTATCCACAAACATGCTCCGTAACCCGTAGTGCATTTGAGAGCGCAGCTCTCACTAACAGCCTCCTGAAGCCTGGTGTGAATCACTAAACGATCACAACAATCTGGAATAATTGGCAGTTTTCCACTCGGAAAACCTATTTTATTTCGCTTGTGCCTGCCGGGTCTGAAAAGAGCTGTTTTTGTACAACGTCCAGAATTCCAGGAAAACCTGCAGTTCCCATTACACAGCCGTGTCTCCACTTCCAGAACCACTCTGCCACTAACCCGATAAGAGTCGCTTTAATAACCCTGCTGGGTTGCCACTTTTGCCTTCTGACTGGGTAATGTTTGTAACAGCTGAGCCATGAAGCTCCTCGCTGAGGTCGAGCTCCTCATTTAACCCCGCAGACCTCAACCAGCACCACTCCAAATCACGCCCATCCTTTAAATCCCGGCTCTGGATGTGAGCAGCGCTCAGCTCCCATGCAGGGGAGGGCTGTGCCTACAAACGGCCCCGCTGCCTTGGTGGTTTCCATTCTGGTTTCAGCGAGGTGCCATCCCTGATCACAGACACTGCCGGTACCCCTGCAGCATCCCCGGCACAACTCAGCATCACTTGGAAAAGTGGGGGGAAAAGGCTTGAAAAGAGCAAAGCCAATTCTGAAGTGTCTGCCTGCCAGGACAGGATAGAGACGAGGGCTCCTTGTGTGAGGAAATCAGAGACCTCCTCCTAATTACATAGGGATTAATATTCTTAACAGGCATGCTCTGAAGCTGCAGTTTGGAAGCAGCAGCAATCTGGTAAACAATTTATATCGGGTGGCTGGCCCGGGTACTTCAGCTGGCGTGGGTGAGCAGCCCCATTGTCTCCCTGACATCCCAAATGTCCCTATTCCCAGACATTTGGCCTCCACCCGTGGGCTGGGCATCCCAACCCCATGGGCATCTCTGGCCTTGGCTTGAGACCCTTGAGACCACCAAGAGCAGGGCTGGTCCCCACCACCACCAGCACCATCTTTCATGCCAGGGCTTCACCATGCCGCTGCCCATCCCCTTGCACCACAGCATTCCCACAGTACCGACATGCTCCTGGCTCCTTCCAGGCACACAAACATTCCTCCCTGGAGCACAGCACTGGTTTTCACGACCCAGCCTGTCCCTGTAAGCACAAACCATGTTGAACGTGTAAACACTGCATGTGTTACTGCTTTCCCTGGGGCAGAGGGGTTGGTAAACATGCTCTTTGCTGGCCAGCCCAGCAAACCACAACAGCCAACTCCTCACCTACAGCCCAGTTTGGTCGGGGTAAATTACACAATGAATAGACTTCCACCCTCAGGATGAATTACTGCCCTGTGCAAGCCCACAGCAGCTTCTGCACTTGGTATTTTCAGAGCAAGCTTACACATTAGTTGAAAACATTCTGCACAAAATCTGATGCCCAGTTCTCTACTGAGTGGGATTATCTGGGTTTTGTCTAGATGAAGTCTCCCGCCTTAAAGATAAGGAAGTGTTTTACCTTCTCTCATCTTCCTTCCTCCTTTTGCTGTTTAACCCACTTTGCCCTAGACAGAACATCATTAATGAAGACAAAGCTGAGGTTTAGCCAGCGGAGTGTCCAACAAGGGCTGCAGTAATTACACCGCTTTATCTCAAGTCACACGTGGGAAGCAGCAGAGAAGTCGCCTTGGTGTCCTCTGGGCTGAGTGCAAAGCACCTGGGAGAGATGTGACAATGCACAGGGATGGTGGAGAAGCTGGGAACAGTCTGGATATTGCAGATTCCAGACTTTCTCCTCTGTCTGGAGAAAACACCTTCTCCTGCCTGTGTAGGTTTGCAGGATCAGGCTCTTCAAGAAGGATTAGGTCAAGCAAAGGCAGCAGAACTGAAGCTCCTTTTCCCCCATTGCTGCCAGACTGCCAAGGACAACCAACAAGTGGGTTGTTGCAGCCTGGCAATGATGCCTTTGCCTTACAATCACCTTATGGGGGGTGTTCTGGTCCTCCAGAAGAGGTGTCTGGAATCCACAGGACCACTGCTCTCAAGATGGAGCTTGGCCATTTAATGCAGATGAATGAGATCCCCCCATTCCAGTCCTATCAGACTCCAGACCAGGGCAGGACACGCCAAGGGCAGGAGCAGCCACCAGAGCAACCTGAGCCCTCGCCTTGGTCCCCATCTGCTCTGTGACCTTGGACCAGGCTCCAAGCTGCAGCATCCAAAGTGACACAAGAGGCATGGAGCGGGCATGGAACTGGAGTGACCATGGTCAAGGTGAGCACCTCAGTGCCTTGTCCTGGTCCTGCAGCACCTTCCCGGCTCCTGGAGCGTTACTGGGCAGTGGGAAGGCACATGAAGGGCATGGGGGAGGAACAGTTGGACTCCAGTGGTTTCATTTATGGGAGTTTAAATAGTTGCTGAATGACATTGTGGGCTACTGAGTTAACTGCCTAAGTGACCTTCTGGAAAATGTGTAAACTGCTTCGGGATGGAGTGACGGGAAAGCAGAGTAAGGAATGCACACACACACATCTGTATGTCCACACACGCCAGGTGACTGCAGGCAGCAGGGTGGGCAATGCACCCCTGACCCCATCCCATCCCCATGGTGCCGAGCCTCCCAGATTAGATGAGCACTACCTCCTGCAAACTGTGTCAGGAGTAGTCGTTATTCCCACCTGAAACATCAGTGTCTGGAAAACTTCAAGATTTCCACCCAAATTTCCACTTGTCCTGGTCTATTTATCAGAACTTTCTCCCCTTTACCAATCATAGGCTGAAAATCTGGCTCACTTAAGGCCAGATCGTGTTTTTTCTCCTTGGGGAGGTGGGCTCATAGCACTCTGTCACTCAGAGAAGGCCTAAACCATTGCACTTGCAATAACACTGTAAACAGTTCTGCCTCAGTTCACTGACCAGGAGTTACATCAGCAAAACTACAGTGAGATAAGGAAGCACAGTGATGGGATCCAAAGTCAAGTTTCATTTACAGTTTGCAGTAAAAACACCACATTTTCCACAACCTGACCATTTTGAATGAAATAAAACTCCAGCATTTTAGATTAAAAAATAAGGATACTTTCAAGAGGATGCAACTGAGAGTTCCAAGAGTTAAGTCAGCTCTTAAAGGAAGTCTGCAGGGTCTCAGCTTGAGAGTGCAAATTGCTGGCAAAACAACCACTGCTGCTCAAGTAGAATTATGCAAGCAGATTTGTGTGTATGTAATCAGGTAATAGTGCCAAATGCAGAGTGCTCTCAGGCTGGTTGTATATACAAGGTGGATTTTTCCCCCTGGGAAGAGACGTAATACAACACAGAAGACCTGTTGATGCTAATGTGTGCATTCTGGGAAGGCACCTGGGGAAGCTTTGTGGGGTTTGGATGTATTGTGCAGTGACCAAACCTTTCTAAACCTGCAGGACAAAGGAAGCAAAACTAGATTCCAATTGCCTTAAATTTAACTAATATATCCTTTTCTTTTTTTTTTTTAACCAAAAAAAGCTTTGGCCATGCACTGGTAGAGAGGGGTTACCACTGCCTTGAACAGCAGTAGCTTATAAATCAGACTTACCCAGTTTATTCACTTATATTCTCTGATTACATTGAAAAGATGTGTATTTGCCATGGCAATCTCCTCATTACATGTCAGATACCAACGCAAATACAAAGGCTTCTCTTCCAAAGCCCCCCTAAGGTTGCTTTCAGGGACAGAGTGCACACAAGTCACCGAGACTCTGATGCATTTTAAAAACAATATGGTCTTGCACTGCACAAGGAGCACACTGAAATTCATCCCCTGCCACAGTAAGAGGATATCTGTAAAGGCTCCTGCCTGGCTAAAATACAGATGAATTTCTGTGCATTCCAAGGATTTAGAGATGTTAAGTAGTGTTGAGAAAGCTAAGAATGAAAAGAGGACAGCTCATTTGAAGCAGGACCTTAACAACCTGAATTTGTGGTGGGAATATTTGACAGAACCCAAATATTTGTTCTAGGTGTCAGATTCAGTTTTTCCTTTAAGGAGCTATGATAACTGAAATACATATTTGCCAAATCAGGATGCTGTCAGCAAATTGTCTGTGATGGGGGAGCCTGAACCTGGCTCGATGCACAGCTCCTCCTTCTGCAAAGATCTTTTCCAAGAAATGAAGTTATGATGAATCACGGTAATAGGCTGTCAACGGGCAATAACCCAACAAGATAAGCGAGAGGAGACTTAACTCTGCAACTTAAATAGCTCTTCTACAGGGTGTCTTTAATTGCTGCACAATCAGATGCTTCTAGAAGACAGACAGCTGAAGGGACAACATCAAAAGGCATTTCCACCCAGCCTGGAGGAGTGGAGCTCACTGGGACTGGGTATTGTGGTGGTGATGAGTGGGTCCAGTGAAGGGTTGAATGTATCAGGAGATGTTGAGTGGCTTTAGGGTTGCACAAACCCATTGGGTTTGTCTAGGGAGCAGTGTGCATCCATTCAGGAAGACACTCTCTTCCCAAGAAAGGAATATGAGCTGGTTACCTTAGCTCCCCAATGTGTTGTGATTCCCTGCATAGCTGCTTCTTGCTGGGCAGTGCTTGGGGAAGGCAGCTGGGCAGACACACAGCCCATCTGTGCTTCCCTTATGTACCCAGTCTGCTTTGACAATCTGCTTTCTTTAAGGTAAAACCGGGCTCACATCCAAGCCAAACTGCACAGCACAGCAACGTCCTGGCCACCAGGAGCAGGGGACAGGCCCTCACTGCACCCGGTACATGCCGAGGCTCTGACCTGCCTCTGGAAGCAGACATTCAACCTGCAGCACCAGCCCATGCGGGTTTCCTGACTGCTGTCAGTGTCATGAGCGAGTGGGCTGATTTCTGTGCCTGAGCAGCCGCGGGAGCAACACGAACAGCTTGGCATCCGGGCTGCTCCAGTCCCACGTTGTGCAGTTTACAGCAAAACACAGCCTGGAAACCAGCTCCATCTTCCTCCCTGCCTGCTGGCTAGCACAGGAGAGGAGCTTCCCAGTCCTAACCCTGGTTTTCAGTTACTGCTCCAGCCCCTTTACCATGAGACGGAAACAGAACAAAGTCTGAGGCAACAAATGCCTGAAGAGCAAGCTTGGCTCTGTCTCATTTGCTTTGTCTTTGCAGTAAGGAGCATTCTGACTTCCCCAAGCCAAAACCCAAGAGAGAACAACCTAAATTTACAAAGTCTTTTAAATTTCTGCAAAATTTCCTGAGATCCAGCATGAACAAATGCGTGATGAGAGGCCAAGCAGGTGAAAACAAGGATGGTTTTGCTCAACAAGATTGTGCACTTAATCAGAAACTTGTCCAGAACCTGCTCTTTTCATCTCTAAAGAACCTGTGTGATTGTGCTCTGCTGCCAGGAGAAGGCAACAGCCCTGCATGGGATGGGGGCATTGCTGCAGGAAGTGGCAAGGCAGAAGCATGGGGCAGGAGGCTTTACAGCTAAAACAGTGTTACCAGGTCATGAAAAGAGTGAACATCGTTATGACAGGTCTCAGTGCTTGAGAAGCTTCAGAGATGGAAACGAAAACACCCGAGAACATCATTTCAGCAAGATGCGAGATGCTTCAGAGCATTCAGGTGCTGGAGGCGCAGGGCTTTCCCAGAGCAGCCTCTCGCCTGATAAACTTCAACTGGAACTTTGCCTGGATGTTAAATTGGGCATTAAATCTGTATTTCATAGAATCCCAGCCTGGTTTGGGTTGAAGGGACCTTAAAGCTGCTCCAGCTCCAACCCCTGCCACAGGCAGGGACCCCTTCCACTGGAGCTGCTTGCTCCAAGCCCCTGTGTCCAACCTGGCCTTGAGCACTGCCAGGGATGGGGCAGCCACAGCTTCTCAGGGCGCCCTGTGCCAGCGCCTCAGCACCCTCACAGGGAAGAGCTTCTGCCTAAGAGCTCAGCTCAGTCTCCCCTCTAGTATAGGCTGTATTATGAACAGATAAATAAAGAACTGGTGAAGGTTTCTTGCAAGCTCTTAGAGACCTTGGTCTGCCTTTAAAAGCTTTTTTGTTTTCTAAAGCATTGTGCATTTCCTTTCATCCCCCTGGTCTCCTACAGCTGTTAAAGCTGGATCTATTTTGTATTTCTATTTCTTTTGCACTTACAGATTAGCTTGTAATTATGGAATTGCACTTATGGGAACCAGGAAACTGACCCAGACCATGCCTTTAGTATTTTAGTACATGATGCTGTGTGAAAACGCCTTTTAAAGCTAGAGAATCTGCAATTTGGTCCTCAAAAAACAAACCCAAGTGTTTTTAAATTAACATGTTACTGGCTTCAGTCTAACATTAATTCTGGCACATTGGGAAAGATAAATTAGAATGGAAGCTGACTCCATGCTGCAAACTCACACCTCTGTTCAGAGCCACTTTGATGTTCTAACAAGAACTGGTGATGCAGTGCACCGACTCTGTTCCCTGAGCCTGCACAGCCATGTAGTTCCACGTTCCCTTTCCCAATCCTTCTCAAAGCCAGGGAGCAGAAAGCACAGGGCTGAGGCAAGGTGCACGCAGGGCTGTGGCTGTGGGGGGAAGAATCCTCCAGGTCTCCCCTCACCCTCCAGCTGGGACCAATCACTGCAAGGGCCAAGCTCCTGCACCACGCAAGTGATGCTCTTGGCATTTACTGGTGGCTCTCAAGGAGGCGGCAGTCAGAGGAATAACTCACCTCACCATCACTTAGGTCAGAAATAACGTGGGGAACATTTTGTGCATCAGCTCTAGAACAGAAAAGCACAGACTACGCGGGGTTGATCTTTTTTTGCTTCACTGAAGTTGCTGAGAATTGAGGCAATTACCTGCCAGTGGGCTGGCTTGTTCCAGCCCTGGTCCTTTTAACAAACACATGCACACACACACACTATGGGCAGAGAAGGATCCAGCAGCACTGATACCATCGCCTGCTGGGATGCCAACATGCAGCAGTTGGTGTGTTCTGAATAGGTACAGCATACATACAACATACATACCACATACAACATACATACCACATACAACATACATACCACATACAACATACATACCACATACAACCCAGGGTCCAGCACTTGAGGCATGTGAGCACAGGGAAGGGGTTGTTCTCGTGCAGGGAACTGCAGGAAGGCAGAATTCTGCAAGGACCGGCTCCAGCTGTTGGCACAATCATAGAAGAAGAACGTGGGAGAAAGCTCAGACTCTGGCTTGTGCCTGTCGCCAGCACCTCCTCAGCCTGTCCGTTTAGTCCTGGGCACAGTGCAGGCCCTGAGCCAAGCCTGGGCTCCCCATCAGTCAGGATCATCTCCCTCTGCCTCTGTTTATACAAGTGTAATGGCTCCAGGAGACACAGCGATGCTTTAACCCGAATGGCCAAAAGCCCAGTTATAGAAGCACTTGTTTAGGCTGAGGCACAAGTTGTGGGTTTAACCATTTACCAGACACTGTTTTCCTCCATGTCTGCTGGGATAAGGAGCAGTTTATACAGTGATGGCAGAGCCCCAGGCCCCATCTCTGTGCCACTTTGGGTATCCACTCGGTACCACAGTTCGCAAAGCAGGACACAAGATGCTCCATGAACGTGTTGGTTCTTTCCCCAGGTCTATTCCATAAACCCAGCCATGAACCTCCCTTATTCTAGAAAAGACTATGTGATTTGGTATCCCCAGCCTATGACACCACAGCAGCACCAGGAGCTGGAGGTGCCCATATCCTGGGGTGCACATCCCCAGCACTGAGCTGTGCAAACACATCCAGTTTCTGCCAGGGGATGATGGGGATGATGCAGTGCAATACATTGCTGACCACTGAAAGTGTATTTTAGCATTTGCTGCTGGAATAATTAATCTCTGGCACATTAGGAAGTCACTAAACGGGACTGTGCCAGGGAGAAATAATTGCCTTCCCATCAAACCGAATACAGATGCATGATTAAGATGACGTGATATTTATATAATATTCTTGTATCATATAAATAGAGTTGCTGTGTAGAGACAGGACCTCTGAATCATTCATTTGGTTTATGAGATGGAATAAGCTTTGGCTCTATCAGTATTATCAGCACTGAAGAAACAAGACTGACACTAGGAGCAGCTATTTACCACAGATTCATTTACCAGAATTACTCTTTTTAAGTTAGACATAAACCAAAATACATTGTTGCAAATTATGCCTGAAAGTAAATACTTTTAGGTTAAGCATAACAGAGCAGATGCTTCCGAACACTGGTGCCCTCTGCCATGTCTTATACTGCTCAGGAAAGCTTCCTCTGCTTCCAGTGTAGTAGAGCATGTGGGTCTTGCTGCTGCCCTGTCCCTTCCTGCACAGCTAAGGTGGAACTCGGAGGTTACTAAATGGTCACAGATTTGTTGCAATAGTTTACTGGTAGCTTGTGAAAAGATCAAGTGCATTAAGATGTTTAAATGGGAAACTTTCATCATAACAGGAAACCCGAGTGCAAACTGCGCCGGGAATTGCTCTAATTCAGACTCTCCAGGATGATCTTGTGTTTCCATTTCAACCAGTTCGCTGTTATGGCTAGAGTCTGAAGAACCCCTGCAGGGATGGAGCTCCTGTTCCCAATGGAACACCTCGGTGCTCTGAGGGGACTTGGTGTTTCCCAGGGGTCACTAGTGGCCATGGGACCATTCTGCAGCCTCAGGGATGTGCGTTCCCCATCTGCCAGCAGGAAAATCCATTTCACTCAGTTAACATTGACCAGTTATTTCACCACTGGCCTCGCTCCTGCAGCAAGAACAAGGGGGGGTCCAGCCCCCAGAGGCTGCTCATGGCAGCTTCATGCAGGCTGAGCCCTTGCCATGCTTCTAAATCCCAGGATATTCTTAAATGATTTCCTTAATTAGGGCTTGGAATTTTTGGAAATGATTTCAGGCTGCCTGGGAGAGGTTTTCATTTAAAAAATAATCTTTAAATCTGCCGTGACTTACAGGACAATTTTATTGACTTAATGCTCGTGTGTGTATTACCTGACTGCAAGGAGGCTGCAGAGGGAATTGCAAGTCAGGCCAGGACGTATTTCCAGCTAAGACAAGCACAGCAACTGTTTTAAAATACTATAATTCAATACTAAATGCATCAGTTCAAAAGAACTGCAATAATGAGCCGAGAGGGGAAAGGCTACAGAACAATAGCTGGAAAACGAATGCCATACCCCATATGGTGGGAAGGGCCTGAAGAAATCAATGCTTGGTTTGCACAGGAGTACAAGTTAGTATTTTAAGGAGCAATGAGAAATATTGAAGCAAACATTCACCTATGAACAGACTTAAATACAATTAAGTATATCTACATCATCACTGGGAAGCTACAGGCTACACTTAAATCACTTTACAGGAGTTCCCTGCCCACGATGGGTTTGCTATGGGGTGGCACAGCTCAGCCCAGTGCTCTAAGATACCGTTTCAAAGGCAGCAGCTGCTACCAAAGGGGCTTCTCCCCATGACAGACAATAACAGCACCCAGGGTCAGGTACCAGTCTGGACCGAGAGCCTGTGGGCTTTTACCACAGCAAAAAGTGAGCACATCCTCTAAACCAGCTTCAGTAAGGCAGCATGATAAGCACAACACACAAATCTCTTATCCCACCCCAAATCAAGCCTAAATATAGTGGAAATAAACTTACCAAAAGGGAAACTACCAAAGGCATTGACAATAGCTACCTGAAACTTGAGCTCTATCCTCAGCATCCGCTTCCCAGCCCAAGGGACAGTCGGTCATCAGGGAAAATGCTGGCAGGCACTTTCCTTGCCAAAGCCTCGCCGCAGGAAAAAACAGGTCATCACCTGCACCGAAACAGACCTGACTCAGGGCAGTGCCTGCCCATGTGATGCTTCAGGCACCAGCACGTATTTGCCATTCCTTACCCCAAATACAGCTAGCAGGCAAGCAAAGCTCCGGCCTGTCCCCATTGGCACCCCTGTCCTAGCCAGGGCTCCCAGGAACCCCAGAGCAGGGATTTTGCTTGCTCCTAAACTGAACGTTTCTTATCTTACAATGGAACACATCAGTTGCCCAAGGGAGCTGCTTGCTAGAACTGAGAACAGCTTCATGAGGTGCTCCAGAGGACACAAGCATGGTCTCAGAGCACTGAGGGCTCTGCAGTGTTTAAGCGCAGGTTCCCAGTTCAGAGCTTGAACTGCAGAGGAACCTTTCCATAGCGCAGAACTTTTCTACTCAATGAGCGAGTGTGTTACTGCTGTTGCACAAAACAAAGCTGGAAATTCAGCTTGAGGAGCAGGCTGGCAGCACTTTCTCACAGCACTAAAGGGCTTTCTCACAAACAGTAAAGCAAGCACAGTTATTTTTGTTTAGCATTAGAAGAATTGATAAAGAGTTATTGACTGGCTTGATCTCCAATGCTTTCAACTGGGCAAGGGGAACACACATTTCATTATCCTGAACCTTTCACGTATGGCAAGTGAGGCTTGAATCATGCAGCAGAGGTGACGCTTTGTAGCTCAAACTGAGAGGAGCGAGGGAATGAGCAAGAGAAGGAGCTGCAGTGCCCCGGCAGCGTGGTTGTGCAATTGTTTCCAGCAATGCAGGGGGTGAGATGCGTTGAGCAACGTCAGCTCGGCTGGTCTTTGGTTGCAAGAGCTTCCTCAATCCGGGCAGCTGAGGAGAGAACGTGAAGCTGCTTCCAAGGGCAAAGCGATTGATGCCAGGACCCAGAGGGGCCTCCAGGCCACGGAGGGCTCGGTGTGGATGCGCAATCCCGCCCAAGGATCCTCCAGTGAAGTGACTGAGCATTCAAAAGGAAATAGAACTACCCCAGACCAGAGCTCCCCAACACAGGGAGGTACAGGAGGGTATCTACAAGTGCTGTGAAGCTGCACAGTGGGCACAGAGCAGGCGTTCTGCCACAGCCCCCCTTATTTCTCCATCTAGGGCCCTTGCCTGGCATCAAGAAGCTGAGGGCTCAAGACCCTCTTTGGCATCGGTTGGTTGATTTCACGCCAAACATGAGGTCAGCCTGGCTGGCTCCACTGATAGCTTTTCTTTGTGTTTCCAGAGGATGGAGGGCAGGGGATCCACTCTGCCCCACAAGACAGGCATTCCTGCTCACATCCAGCAGGACTCGGGATTCCTGTGCCGTGGAGATGTGGCACAGACCTGTGACGCTCTCACTGGGGCTGTGCAAACACAGCCATGAGTCATTGCTTTCTTAAAGCACCGCGTTGTGTTCAACGCGCACCAAAAACAAATCTCAAAGTCTTATGGTTTTCCAGAAAATGACATTCTTGTGCTGCAGCCAGCCCCACTCCATGCCAGCAAATACAGTATTGTGATAACAGGGTTAGGGTTAGCATGCTTAGATGAGTAATGACTTGGCCAAGAAATTAAACTGATTTTAAAATCCCCCTTTCCAAGCAGATACCCTTGGAAGAAGCCCCTTATGTTCTCTGCAGACTTGAAGAAATCACTTGAATTTCCTACCACTTTTAAACAAGCAGAGACAGGGCTCATCCTCTGTGAGGGCAGCGATGATCATCACCTCGATGGAAGGTGATGATCAAAAACCCTCCTTATGAGGGGGAGCAGAGGCTTTGCAACACCTCTCTGGCTCCCACCTTCCTCTGGGCAGCAACATCCAAGTGAAGATAACTGGAAAGAGATGCAGTTGGCAGGAGTGGTTTGTCCTTTGCTCAGCACAGCAAAAACCTGGACACAGATACAATTGCTGTGAGCAAGGTGAGCCGGTGGAGCCACGCTGTCAGTGCCCCCGAGCTGGCTTGGCAAGGAAGGAAATGAGAGCAGTGCTGAGGAGCTGAACTGGCCAGAAGGGGAGCCAGGCTGGAAGGTCCCTGTGCAGAGCTGGAACATACACTGTGAAGCAGCAAGAGAGGCACTGGGTAACATCCATTCATTGACTGCAGGGATTGTCTGCCTCGGATGTGGGGGGAATCCTGTCCCTGTCCCGCGGTGTGCGCTGAGGTACAGTGTGCTCTGCTGGGAGCTGGCACACGCTGGAGGAAAGCTCCACAAAAGCAACACAGAACCCTCCCCCATGGGGCCTGGGAGGCCAGATCAGAGGGAATGACCCCACACAGACCCCGATAACCTGCTCCAGAATCAGAATCCACTTCCAGCCTTAGTTATCTGGAACACCAGCTATAAAATCTGATTGCTTTACGGTCCACAAAAATCAGCGCTCCTCAGTTCCTGCTTCCTGGCAACTGACTATACATGGTCTGG
The DNA here is from genome assembly GCF_033783945.1 of Neopsephotus bourkii. Taxonomy (NCBI): domain Eukaryota; kingdom Metazoa; phylum Chordata; class Aves; order Psittaciformes; family Psittacidae; genus Neopsephotus; species Neopsephotus bourkii. The sequence goes on from NW_026900569.1 coordinate 1,460,374, forward strand.
ATTGGAGGAGGTGCAGACCCGGATGGAGAACAGGACTGAGACAGAAAGAGGGACGTTATGGCCGAGCACAGTGCATTTGGCACCGGTGGCACAGCCCAGGCTGCCCGTGCCCCATCGCGCAGGGGCTGCAGCACGCACGGCCCCAGTGCAGATGAGCCTCTCTGGAAGATGCACAGCACACAGGCTCCTGCCTGCCAAGGGGTGAGGTCATTTTGGAAGGAATTTTATTTATTCAGGAAATATTTCTGGAAATATTTACATGTCAAGATTACATGTTTAAATTCTTGACAACGCAAACTCCGGGCCACATGCACCATTTCTGAGGAGATTTGAGAGCGTTTCTTCAGGTTTTCCTACACACAAGAGGCCTTTACTGTATCTGGTGGAAGCGACAGCTGCTTCTCTAAAACAAGGAGATGAAGACTCCAGTCTGAGCAGGAGGTTGCAATTTCTACTCAGTGGAAAGACAAGGAAAGGGAGTTGCTTCACACACGTGGGCTCACAACCAAGCATGAAAACCGATCCTCTTTAACAGTGCAGAGATGTAAATTCAGTCAGGTTCCTGCGTAGGAGAAGGCATCCACACCTGAGAGGTCAGGATGTCCAAGCACAGGAGCCCTGGGAAGCAGCCCCTGCCCCAGGTGTAGGTAGAAGTTTGTGACTAAAAACTTCTTCCAAGCATTCTAGATTTTGATTTACTGACAGAACTGAGATATGGGGGATGAGATTCTAACTGCTCTAAACATATACATACATACATTAAATAACGCAGTTTGCAACTCTGCAAGACCCGGCACTAAGAACAGGCGCTTGAAGGAACCACTCCTGCTCTGGATGAAGACATGATCAACCCCTCCGTTGGGTTTTATGTCCATGAGAATAGCTTAACATTTCACTTGGTCACTACAGGAGAGAAGAAGGATGAGCAAAGGTATGAAACAGCTTCTGTATGAGAAGTGACTAGACTGACTGTGACTTCAGGCTGCATCAGAGCTGGGGGGGGACGGGGACTATGGTGGAAGCCTGTAAAATTGTCAGTGGGAAAGAGGAGACTCATAGGGAACAAGTTCATCACCGTGTCTCAGTCTGCAAGCCAGAGGCATCAGTCAAAGACACCACGGGGCTGTTCCCATGCGAATAGGAGGATGCACCTTTACACACAGCACAGGCTGCCCAAGGAGACAGGGCCATGCAGAGTCACTAAGCCTAGAACCACCTCCCTGGCTTAGGAGGACCCAGAGCTGAAAGTCAGCAACGAGCACAGAGGGAAGTGCCAGCTCCCATCCAGCCTGCTCTTGCCAGGCACCCACTGCTGGCAGCTTCCTGCAGGGATGTGCCCCTATTTGTACTAAACAGCAAGCAGTAAATTGTTTAAAGCCAGGAAATGAAGATGCATGAGCTGGTGATAGCATGTGTTGGTTTTAATTTCCCACCACGCTGTGATATCTACTTTACTTTTCCTCAATTATTGCCAAATTCATTAGGTTGATGTGAAATTCCCAGAAGCACAGAGGAATTGTGGCAAATCACAGTCCTTAACAGATTCGGCAGCATTATTCCTGGAGTCATGCATAACATTTCTAAAGTTATAGCCAGAGCTAAGTCTCTATACTCTGCCTGAAGGGAAAAAATTAGCCTAATTAAATACTGGAACAGAAGCCGACTGCACAGCAGGTGAGATTATTCAGAGAGCTTAAGGCAACGCCACTTTATCTGGTTAATCATAAAATCACAGTCATTGGCATGAGGAAGAAACACACAAACACTTCTTCAGGCTGGAAAGCTTTGGACTCAACCTCTACTCGTGGCTCAGCTTCACCAAGCACCATCTCACCTCGAGCAGACTCAAACCCATGTACAGAGTATTCATGGAAACATCTCTTGTTGTAAAAGCAAAATAAACCAAGCAGCAAAGCACGAGCAAACCACAACGAACCCACACAAGCCCCCCACCAGAATAACACCCATGGTTTATAACACTAGGAGGGGTTTGCTTTGCCCAAGTATTCATAGTGAGGTATCAATGCCATTTCCATCTGAGGAGCTATAGTTCGGTGAGGATTTTCCACCTGAGCTACCCACCTGGAGACCACAATCAGCATCATGCAAGTCCTCTCCATGAGGCCCTTTGGAAAGGCAAAGTCACCTCTGAACTGCTGCGTGCTTCCTTTTCCCCTGGGGCTCATTCACCTGCAGCCCCTTCCAAAACATAGGGGCTGCCAGCCCACAAGAGCACAAAGAGCAACTCTGCCTTGTGTTAGACATGCCCTAAGCAACGGCACTACACAGAAATGATCTGAAAGCAAGCATCTCACAGAGCAATGCACATATTCCGTTTGAGTGCCTCTTACCTGCTAGCCGGGTACTCTTCCAGGTCTTTGGCTTTCCCTCTGGAGAGGCGCAGCTCTCAGCACACCATTCTGGCTGGCACTGATTATAGCTTTATTTCCATCCTGCCTTGCAAACCTGAGAAAGAAGCATTTGGAAAATGGACTAGCAAGACATTTGCTCCCATGAAACTGTTTTTGTGTATCCGACAACAAACCCCAAGCTTGCTCTCAGCACCCTCGGAAGCGTGAACTGAGAGAGGTGGTGACTGGACAGTCCTGGGTATGCCAAAAGGAAAAGACACCTGGACCAGACTCGGTTTCATTTTATCCCAGCCTCATGCGCTGCTGTCACTCTTGTTTCTGCAGTCATTCAGCCAGCATTTTACAGCAGCTCTGGCAGGAAAGGGCAGGGGAGTCCTGGCCCCACGGCCACCAGCAGAGCTGGGAGGCTTTGGAGCGTGGTTGCTCCACACCAGCCCAGGACAAGCCAAACACAGCAGCCTTGCTGCTCCCCCTGTAAAATGCCTGCTTGCATCCTCCAGAACCAGGGACGCAGCTCTTACATTTCCTATGGAAAAGCTCAGTCAGTTTATGTGAGGAGCTGAGATTTCTGCTGGAAGCACATAAATATTTTACCTTGTTTTCCCCACTAGTCACTTTCCCCAGTTCTTCAAGCCCCTGCCCATAAACTATTCCTGCATCTGAGCTCTTCCCAGAGCTTTTTTCCTTCCACAGCCTCCTCCCCTCTGCAGAAGAACATTACTCCCCCCTGAACCACATCACACCCACAAACCTCTTCTGTCCTCCCTAGTGCTTAATTTATATCAGATGACCTTTCCAGGCCTATGATTACCCCTTGATTACCTTCACTTCTGCCTTAACAGCTGTGTTCCCCTTCACCAGAACAGATAACTTGCATTGCTCACAGAGAGGAATTAGAACCCGCTCCTGAGGTGCAGCATCTCCATATACCTGCACTGGGGAGATTTTTTTCTCATAGGCAAAGCACGTATTTGGGATCAGAATTTACTTTAAATGTCAACTGAAACAACGAAAAGTGAAAGAGAGGAAGTCTGCATGAGGAAACAGAGCAGTGGTTTCCTCTGAAGAAGCCTGTCCTTATGTGACTGTAGGATGTCTCCATGCTATCACATATAGCTCTTCACACCTCCCTGAAAGCTTGTTCTATTGCTCAGATGCTCATCAGCATTATTTATGGGGTACATGGGAAGATAAATACAACAATATATTCTTGAAAGAATATAATTCTGATGAGATTAGGGAGATGCTAAAATAGGAGCCCTGGGATTAACAGCCTGAACTAATATTGCAATTGTCATCACATTAAGAGGCTCTCGGGAGACTGGAGTATTGATATAACTGTGGTGTGAAATCAAAACCTTGTCATTTATAAAGGGAAAAAAAGATGTTCCTGGCATGCAGACAGCTGGTTATGCATGAGCGTAGCACATACAAACCACAGCGTTAGGAAAGCCCCAAGAGATGCTATAATTCCAAAAATATATTCAATATATTCAAATGAAAAAGAAAATCATCTTTACCACACTCCTGCATCAGTTATTACACAGTTTTGGGGGCCTGTTATTCTATCAATTTTTCCTTTGATATTCCTGATTTCTTATCATCATGCATTTGTGGTAATTGTGCTGCATGAAAGACCTTAATACAAGATAAAAAATACTGTTTCCTTGACTGTGAGGGACAGTAAACAGCAGTCGTTTGCTACCACAAACAGCTTCATTATAATTATCCTGTAGCAAAGAGTTGAATTGTGAATGTTTTCCTTTCTCTTGAAAAACAACCATTAAGTGTTGCCTGCACAATCAATTCCTCAGACAGGCCACTAAGCAACATTAGCAAAGCTACTTCCCCTTAAAAACTCATTTTCACACCATTTCAGAAGCTCGTAATTTCTAAAGAAAAGAAACAACCAGGGAAACAAGCTGCTTGTTATTCCCTGCTGACCAGCGATGCTGGCAGCTGCCTCTGTGCCTATGGAGCGCCCGAAAACAAGGGCCATGGTGACCCTGCTGTGGTTCATGCCTGTGGCTGGGATGGTTTATGCCCCATAGACCAGGGAGGTACCAGCCAGGCTGTCGCATCCTATGTGCAAGCGTTAAGTACATTTAACAGAGCCTGTGCATGCCATGAGTTGGAACTGGATCAGCTTTAGAATCCCTTCCAACCCCAACCATTCAGGAGTTATTTCTTGCGATCACAACTCCACCGCCCCCATTTCCTCTGGTTTCATGAAGAACCGGACACAAAAACAAACTGAAAAGTGGAGGTTTTGCTTCAGCTAATTAGAAGGCGGAAGGCTGAATGTCCTTTAAATGTCCCTACAAGGGAGGCAGGACAATGCAGTCCCTACTTGGATACTCCTGGATATGCCCCTTCTGAAGAACTGTCTGAAAACATGAGCAATTTCAACAGAGATACTAAACTGCACCTCTGCCCTTTACATTTTCCAGTCTTAATTATAACACAGGAGTTAAATCTGGATACTTACCTTAGAAAATGCACATCTACAATGACCAGAGCTGACAAGTAAATGAAGAAAGTGAAGTAAATGCTCATTTCTTCATGACTTGAAGGTAAAATGAGCAAATAGGTGTCTTACCTGCTAAAATTTAATGCAGCCTAAAGCCTAATTACTCTGGTTGCCAACATCTGGAGTGAAATTAGTATTACATTAGCTACTTTATTTGCATTGTCTCCTCTTGGAAAGGAAAACTGATTTTGGAACTCTGATTTTTTTGTAAGGAAGGCTCAGTGGAGCTGGAAAAGGCCAAGGTCTAGGGATGGTATAAAACCTCCATCTTTTCTAGCGCTCTCTCTTAGAAACACATGGTTGTAAGTGGAAATGCAAGTACCGTGTGCCCTGCTTGAGGCTGAAATTAATGTATTTGGGAAAGGAACCAATGTAAATGATTTTTCATAACAGTGAGCCTTTCTATAAGGCTGAACTATTTAAACCCTTGCCCACTCTGTAAAGGCAGAGGGGGAAGTGCCAGTCCGTATTTATGAACAGTCAAGGTTGGGTTGGTTTTCATAAGACTCCTCAGTAATGGTTTCTAATTCTGATGCTCAGATTGAGGGCCCAGGAGCTGGGGTTTTCTCAACGGTTAATAAAGCATCTTGAAAATTCCAGTGTGACTTATGGTCACCTCCCCCATGGCCAGGCCTGGGCAGACTGCTGAAGGTTTCAGTGCTGAATAGCTGCAGGTATTCAGTGCTGCTACCCCGTTCCCCTGGGACTTGTCCATCAGCTTGCAGGAGAGCACCAGTCACTGTCCTGAAGCCCACTGTCTGCTTTAGCTTCATTGTGAGGACACCCAGTGCCAGGTACTGGAGCACCCAAGGTGGGGAAAGGTGAGGAGGAATCCACTGCCCTGGGTGTCACCATCAGCAGTGAGCGCTGTCCAACCATCCCTGTCCCCTGTGCAGCCACATCCCCCTCACTCCAGCACCAGTGGGAGAAGGCGGCCAGCATCACTGGAATAGAAGAAGCCACCCCAAAATGGAAATCAAAGGAGCAGATGATGCTTGGTGGTGCTCTTCATGATAAAATACTATTAATATTAACAGTTATAATTTGCTGAAATGTGGGTTTTGTAACAAGAATTAAGTGTCATAGAATCATAGAATCATAGAATGGTTCAGGTAGGAAAAGACCTTAAGAACATCCAGTTCCAACCCCGCTGCCATGGGCAGGGACACCTCACACGAAACCATCTCACCCAAGGCTCTGTCCAACCTGGTCTTGAGCACTGCCAGGGATGGAGCATTCACAACCTCCCTGGGCAACCCATTCCAGTGCCTCACCACCCTCACAGGAAAGAATTTCCTCCTTATATCCAATCTAAACTTCCCCTGGTTAAGTTTTAACCCGTTACCCCTTGTCCTGTCAGTACGTCCCCAGTGAAGAGTCCATCCCCAGCATCCCTATAGGCCCCCTTCAGATACTGGAAGCTGCTATGGTTCCACTGGCTCATCACAACACAGCGAGGTTTTAAGTCCTCACCTTTGCAGCAAAGGGTGGGCCTGGAGCCGCTGTCCCTGCGGGAGGGGATGGCAGAGGTGGGAGGAGAGGCCAGGCCGAGGCGATGGAGGCTCCTCCTGTGCTGCGTGGGAGCAGCCGCGGCTCTCCCGGCTCCAGCGCTCGCTTCCCAGGGGAGGATGAATTAGTATGAAAAACTTCATGCAGCAGGAGGGGATGATTAATTTCCTTCCAACTAATTAATGAAATGAGATAATTTTCCACCTACTGATCCGGAGTGCAGCAAGATCAGCAAGAAGAATCCTATTGACTTTGGAGGCTTCTGCACCAGTGTCATTTTGTGGCTCACTTCAGCAGGATGATACATTTGTATTGGGCAAGGGAGGTTATAGGATTTGCTGGGAACAAGCTCATTTTTCAGAAAGAAGGATGTTTACCTACACTTTCTCTGCTGCTAAGGCAACTGAAAGCGAGCATTGTTGTTTTGTTTTTAATTACAGTTTTTAGCATTCATCTCAGCCACCCTATTGACTTTTTAATATATGAATAAATATTAAAAAGCACATATATTTTCTGCTCCCTGCTCTGCATTTATTCACTGCGCCTCGCAGGATTCTTTCCAGCCATTGAGTTTTACGTTTTCAGCAGCATCCTGCCACATCTGAAAAGGGAAAAAAAGAAACTAGGGCAGAAAAACCACCACTTTAACCCCCTGTGTCCCGAAATGAGTGTGGGCTCCCTCCAGAGCCGGCTCTATCATTAATAGGTTTCATATCTATTTATAACGAGGAGGCGAGAGCATTTCTGAAACATCCTGTAAACATTAACCTTCTGCACCCCCCCCTTCCCAGGGTTGCCAAGTATCATTTTCCTGCTCTCAAAATACAGGGATTGATTCCCAGACATAAGCACCGGTGGCCAGACACCACAGTGATGGGCCTCAAGTCAAAACCACCCTTGCTACTGGTAGGGCTCAGAGCAAAGCTCAGGGATACCAAGCACCATGGACTGGGGGCTTCACAGAATAAAAGAGGGGTTTGGAGGTAGAAAATCCACTTGATCAAACTGCAAACACTCAAGGAACACATGGGTTTGAGATGCTTCCCACAAACCCATCAGCAGTTTGCCTGTTCCTGCCCCTTTGCCTGAGCTCCCTGGAGCAAGGATTGATCCAGCTCTCCAAAAGCCTCTTCAGGCATTGAGGTGCAGCAGAGACACCAGAATATTTTCAGAGTGGACCCATTATGCCAATGAGTCACAGAACCATAGACACATGGAATGGCTTGGGTGGAAGGGACCTTAAAGCTCCTCCAGCTCCAACCCCTGCCACGGGCAGGGACCCCTTCCACTGGAGCAGCTTGCTCCAAGCCCCTGTGTCCAACCTGACCTTGAGCACTGCCAGGGATGGGGCAGCCACAGCTTCTCTGGGCACCCTGTGCCAGCGCCTCAGCACCCTCACAGGGAAGAGCTTCTGCCTAAGAGCTCAGCTCAGTCTCCCCTCGGGCAGGCTCAAGCCAGTCCCCTTGGCCTGTCCCTACAGGCCCTTGTCCCAAGCCCCTCTCCAGGTTTCTCACAGGCCCCTTTAGGTACTGGGATGCTGCTGCAGATGAATAATCAGTGCGACAGCTTCAATTCCTTAAAAAAGAGTTTTTCCCTGAAAACAGCACATTGGGTGCTGGGCAAGGGCTAGAAGGTGCAGCTTCCCTCTGCTGAAGTGGCTGTCTAATGCCCTGGCACAGGAGAACTGGTCATTCCTCCCCTATCTCAGTGCGCACACGGATAACTTTGCTGGAGCTCTGTGCTAGTGCCTGGCAGAGTGAGGACACGCATTTTGCTTTTAAAGGTATGCAGAGGACAGATACTGCACGAAGAAAGTGACTTGTATTAATAAGGTGATAAGCTGCAGAACAGAAAGCTGGATGGGCTTCACGTTGGAAGGTTAATTAAACCAGCAGAGCCTGCCTGCATCGTGCACAACAGAGCTGCCACGGCTCTTTTCCCTTTAAATATCTTGCATATGGAATTAAAGCTCAGTCCCCTCCCCGCACACAAGCAAATAAATAAATAAACGTGGCAAATCCAGTGAACCATAATTCCAATTAGTCCCAGCTGTTATTTCCCCATCCTTTAAGGCCCTGTCGGCAGCCCTCAGAAATAGGTTACACATGGCCTCATGCAAGGAGACATGAAATAATTGCTTCAATCTGAATGGAGAGCAGCTAATTTTGCTCATGTATTAGTCAGGATGACAGGGACATTACTGTAATAATTCCTGACTTGTTCAATATTCGCAGGAATGGTGGAGAAAGAAATGCATTTGCAGCTACCCCAAGTGTAGGAGCCGCGGGTCTGGGCAGAAGCTCTCCCTGCTCCCCTATTCCTTTTCAACAGCTTTCCCAAATCACGCTGCAATGAAACTGCTTTTCACAGCTCAGATTCATTTTGACTGGAGCTGTAGGCAGAGCTCTTCCTGAGCCAATGCGCCCTGCTACTGATTTAGCAGAAATAGATAATGTCACTGGAAATAAATGACTCTTCAGTATTTCTTCTTCCACTGTTTTTCTCCTTAAGAAAGGAAGAGTGACTTTGGTAGGTCAGTTAGCAATAAAGTCGGTAAATGACTCTAAGAAAATCTGTTTGGAGAGGACATCTCGAATGCTGATAAACAAATTCATGTGTCAGCTATTTATGGCCGTGCACATTGTAAAGCAACTCTTAAAAATGTGCATCATGAGCTAATGAACTGGCAATGAGTTTAAAAAAAGAAGATGTTGTAACTTGTCATTCGTTAATGAAGAAGAGAAAGAATAAAAGCAGGGATAAAAATAAAAGGAAAATCAAAAGAGGGACAAGACATGAGAGATTACAGTGAGTGGGCTTAGGCACATCTGCATGCCAGCTTCTAATGGAAAGAAAAGTGATTAAAATCTCAAATAAGTTTCTTTGTATAAAGTTCAGGTTCCCAGCTCATGAAGTTGAGTGTGTGCAGATGGAGCGCACTGGAGCTGATGACAAAGAGCCCGACAGAACAAGTTCCCAGCTAAGAGTATGACTATTTACTAAGTAGTTGTATACAGGGACCCTGAAATCAGTCAGCACATGGCGGGTTGCCTGGTCAACACAAACCAACAGAAAACTATAGCTGAGCAAAACCGGGAGGGTGAAGTCTGCTCCCAAAGTACCAGTGTGATGCAGAAGTTTCTAAGGCATTAGGAATCAGCTGAAAAGTCACACATGTGTCTTCAGAGCACACAGAGGCGCGTTGGCAGATGCATGTCGGTGCCTGCACATATGGAATGTCAGGTGCCGGTTTCCAGCGGTTCTCAGTGACTAATTGCAGCCTTTGCTATTACCACAGTACTGTTATGATTCTTCAGAACAGTAACACTCTGTTCACTGACTGCTGAAAACTTGATTTACTTATCGCACTGCTTTCAATAGCGAAACGCTCAGGAGGCCGAGGGTGACCCACTTCTTTCCCATAAACAGATGGTCCTTCAGCAGAGGAAGGTCAAGAAACTCTGCTAGAAGAGACTCCCTGATGTGTAAAACCTCATGGCCACCACACCAGCTCAGTGCTCAGAGTTCACCCAAAGTTCTCCATGGAAACTGTGAGCTGCAGGATGTAACCCCGCAGGATCAGACCGTGTCTCATGGATGGACCACCCAGCCGGGAAAACCTGCTGCAACTGCTTTTCTGTTGCATGTCCCAGTCTCAGGTATCTCACTGCAACTTAAGGGCTGAAGCAATACACCAAAATGACATTTTGTATTCAAGCTGAAAGACACGTACGTATGGTGCGAGTCTTGGGCATACAGCAAAGGAAAACACTGCCATGAAACTCATGTCAGAATCTCTCAATTTGGCCATCCCAAGACTAGATATGGATCAGTATCAAGTGAGAAAGCAGAGATGCGCCTTGCTGAGAGACCGTTTTCAAGCTGGATGCATTGCCCCTGTTTTCACCCTCGTTCCCAGCACACAGTACTCCTCCCAGTGTTGCTTCTACCACGGTGCAGATCTGGTTTCTGCAAACACTGAGATTTCTCTTCCTTGTTGAACACGTTATGGGATACTGTAGGAAATAAAAGCATGTTGTCAAGTCACCTTCTTCTATTCATGTAATTCCTACCCTCTCAACTTTCAGAAATAAGCAGTGATTTTAAGGGTTTCTGCATTGGAGTGCTTGGTGTTAGGTCTCACAAAGCGCTCTGTGAGCTGCAGAAGCATCAGCCTGAATTTATTCTGGGGTCTTGCAAGTATCAGCTTAGCTGGGGCTCCCCAGAAGGCCTGAGCTCACCCACCAGCCTGCTCCTGTCCCAGCCCCCTCCTCTTCCTGCATCAGTGCTCAGCACAAGCAGAACAGAGAGTCCAGCTCAGCCCATTTCAGCCCAGCTTATCCCATCCCATCCCAACCCTGCATGCCTGCTCACTCCCAGACCCTTGAGCCCATCCCACCAAGCCTTCCACCCAACAGCTCCCCGGGAAGCCTCTCACCACTCCCAAAGCACCGTTCTTGATCCCAAACTCTGCTCCGGCCTCTGCCACCTCCAATGTGCCCCCTTGGCTCGGGCTGACCATGGGCCTCCAAAGCAGCCAACACCCACCTGGGGACAGTTGCTGCTAAAACCTGACCACAGCATTGAGCTCAGCTCAAACAGTTTTCTGCAGCTCATACCTCTGGAACCAATCCATACTGCCTGTAATTTGGGATGGCTGCTCAGTCCCAGCTCTAGCCCTTCTTTAGCGAGTAGACACCAGTTGGCTCCAGCCTCAAACGCGAGCTCGTGTAAGGATTCAGCTATGCAGGACAGTCTGTAAATCCCTCCCAGCACAACAGGCAGTTTTGCTCACTGAAAACCAGCCAGAAACTCTTCACAAATGTATATGCAATTATTCTCATGTTCCCTGCCCTTACGTGAACCTCGGAAGTCTCCATGGTGGAACAAGCCTCCAGCATGGCAGTGATCCCTGCGATGGGGCATGGGCACAGGGGTCCCCTTCATCCAGACCCACCACGGCATTCCACTTGGGCTGCAGGGAGCAGGGCAGGGTGGAAAGAGGAATGAGGGGTTTTCCCCCAAAAAAGCACAACAGGAGTTTTTTTTCTTCATCATCATCATCAATGGAGCTGTATAAATTGTCCCCATGGTTAAATTTCCATGACTCAAGTGCACATCCCTGCACGGCTCTGAACTGTCCCCACTTCCGTGATCCCTCCACTCGCCGGCTTTAGGAATATTGAGTTACATTTTGATCCGGGCCCTATCGCTGCTCATCTCGCCTTGTTTCCGCTCTCAGCTGCAGAGAACATTCTTACAGAGCTGTCAGGTAAGGCTTTATCCCCTTAAAGAACAAATTAGAAAAGCCATCTGGACTGTTCTTTTAAACCCAGCCCGAGCTCCTCCAGCTGTTGTGTGACCTCATCCTTTATTAATTCTGTAGCCTTGTATTTACCATTGAGATCAACCCTACAAGTGTATAATTTCCTGATTTCTTTCCAGCTACATTATTAAAGATTGGGGTTAGAGATTTGCTCCCCTCGTGTCCCTCGATAACCCTCCTCTCTCGCAGGAGTTGTTAAGGAGCAGATGATGCATCACAGGTTCCTTTATAGCAACAATAATTGTTCTGCTTCAGAAGCAACTGTGGCTTATATACTGCAGCTTTTCTGAAATTGTTTTTCTGCTTCCCCTTATTGCTAAGGAAGATATTGGCACCAGAATGTGATTTGAGAGCTCATGTTCTCTTATTTTCCCCCCTACCTGCAGCCAGTGCAGCTGCTACGTTCATGGTGCCACCACTGACATCTGTGTAACCGAATCCCGTCCTATAAACAGGAAGCAGCAGTGACAGCAGCAATTTCAATAGGTGCTTTTCTTCTGCTGAAGCCATTATTTCAGACAGGATATATAAATCACACCATGTCTGATGTGTCCAGTTTCAAGTCTATGGCAAACCTCAGCTACCTGGATACACCCCAGCCATTTGCCTTGCTGACAGCTTGGCTGCTTTCCCTGAGGCGTTTGGAGTTGGCAATTCTCTGGTCTGGGGGAGGAAGAGGGAGGGTGATAGTCACTGCAAAAGACCAGGAGATGATTTTTGTGTCTGTCAGCTAGGGCCGTCTGCTGCTGCAGGAGCAGGAGGATTCATAAACACCTCCAGTGTGAGTACGGGGTCAGGATCCAAATTCCAAGCTGGTTTTCCTGCTCCTCTGCTTGGTGCTTGCTCTGTTTAATTCTGGCCACTGGTCTCCAGTCTTTGACCTAGTAGCTGGTGGGTGTCAGACCTCTGTGCTCAAAAGCCTTGGGCAAAGGAGCCTCCCCATCCACTCTGTGATGCTGCGCTATAGACACCATCACCTTCAGAACTAAAGCTGAAGTGTGCGTAAGTATAACCCCTTTCCTGCTAAAGCAGCAAAGCACCACGGGTGAGTGTTGCCCGTTGGCTGGGAGGCAGGGACCACTTCCCTCCTCACAGTGGGAACATGGTAGCTAAAAATTGCAGAAATGGACAGGAATAAAGAAAAACACCTTGTGTGAAATATATAAAATCTAGATCAGGGTGAGAAATCTCACTGCTTATAATATCTGGGATTTACAATCCATTTATAATCACACGTCTTATCTCACAGAATCATAGAATCCCAGTCTGGTTTGTATTGGAAGGGACCTTAAAGCTTACCCAGTTCCACCCCCTTGTCACGGGCAGGGAGACCTTCCAATGGAGCAGCTTGCTCCAAGCCCCTGTGTCCAACCTGGCCTTGGGCACTGCCAGGAATGGGGCAGCCATATTCACTCAAATAACTGCACAAATGGTAACACATCACAAATTACAATATTTCGTTACTCCCGGCTTGCAGAGGAGGGAGAGGAAAAGATGCCTCATCCAGGGGCTTAGGTGGGAGATGTGTGAGGACGGTCTCGCCACCAGCTCACCTTCCAGGAGGAGTATCCAGCCCGCCTCTGGGAACCGTTAGCTCGGGCTCTATTGGAAGCACAGAGATTGCATTTGACCTACCAGCAGGCATAAAATAAATGGGTGATTTATAAATATTTGCATCCTGTAATTGTCTTCAGGGGGGATCAGGTGGGCTCAACCCCACCGGGGCCGCTTTTCTGGGAGGAACAGCAGAGCTGTTAACAGGTTTCATTTCCACCACTCAAGCAGCTAATGTGCAATCCTTTAGTCTGATCACACTTCTGCTTCAAAACGGCACTTGATGAGGGAGCACCTCTAATCCAGCATGTTCTTCCAACATTTTGCATGGGAAATGACTTTCCAGACCATCTGAAGACTGCTGGGCTGAGTCTGACTGTTAGGAGATGGTACTCCTGAGGGATAGGAAACAACCTATGTGGCTCTTAGTGGGGAAAAGGAAGCAAACAGCTGGACATAACGTGGACTCGGCTGCTGATCTGCAAACTCTAGTAAAGGCAGCTGAAAGGGTCTGGGTCAGACCTCTTAATGTCTTGATGGTTTTCAACACTGTGAGACAGGGTAAAGCTGTGTCTTGACTTACGCAATGCCTCCGCTCTTCAGTCAGAGAATGAACAAAATATTTCTCTTGTCAATAAGCAATAGGAAAAAAAAGATGCTTGTCCTAAGATGTGCAAACTGCCCTCACTTCTGCACGCTGGCTGTCACCGTTTTTAGCATTTTTATATATTATGGACATATTTAATCGGGTCAGAACCTGACAGCCTCGTGCCAGTGAAGCCAGTTGTCCTTTGGCCTCATCTCCAGCACAAACAGGACTTCAAGGCTAAACACTCTGCTCTAGCTCTGCACATCTTTGGCTCAGACAGTGAAGTCTGTTGTTGATGTGACTGTGGAAACACAATGAGGGGTAAGGGATGAAATACCAGGGGAAGATTGGAGAATTTTAATAATGCCTATTTTTATATCTACTGGATGCCAACCATCTGAGCTAATAGAATGTAATTGGAAGACTAGATTTAGTCATTTTCTTTATTATTAGGGCTTGATGTACTTCTGTCAACTCCAAAATACTCATTACATGTAATTAGGAAGAAGATTAGAGTGCCGTTAAGATGCGGAATAATGATGGAGCTCTAAAGGGCCAGTGGAAAAAACAACCCACTCAGGAAAATGTCTCAAAAGTGCTGAGCAGAAGAGGGCATTAAAAAAAGAGATAAAGATGAGAGCTGGTGCTAAATAATGAAGCTGAGACTTTGAAGTGGGAAAGAGTTGATATGCAGAATCAAAGCGTTTGATGACTATACCTCCCTCTAAAATGAATCCCCTGTTATTTAGATGGCTGAAGTAACATTAGTAGGATAATTCCCTCTGTGTCTTTTTCATAAACTCCCACCCCAAATGGCATAATTAATTTCACAGTTGTACAGGAGAATAATAAGAAAAATCCATCCTTTGAGAGGTGGGAGGTAATTTTTATCTGATAGAAACTGGGATTAGACACAGCACATAAAACTTTCTGATCATTTGTGTACCAGAAGTTGTCATACTGTACCTGACCGACAGCTGGTGGGATGGCACTGAACAAGCTGATGGTTCACCCTGATTTCCTTGCGCGTGGTCCAATTTATTGAATCAAAATTCCAGATTAGCTGTAACATGAAATAAGCTTTTTCTCTTTCAGAGCAATGTAGGTCAGAGTGCACAAAACAGGTAATGGGGCAGCTGGCAGTAATGAAGTTGTACACAGAAAGGTTAAGAAGGAAAGGCAGAGAATTCCTGTTGAGGCAGGGAATAGAGGAGAGGGACGGAGCAAGCCCGTGTGTGTAGCACTGCACAAAGCAGCTTGCCACAAGACATTACCACTGTGGGAATGTATTTGTGGTTCTATCATCAAGGCCCCATACGACATCAGACAAATTATTCCAGGACAGAATCCCTTTTCCGATGGACACATATTAAACAGCAGAAGAGCTGTTACAATGCACTCAGGGTTGTCTCACCCCAGCCAATGCCACTGCATGCAGATCCCATGCACAGCATCATCACCTCCCTGACCCTGGCAGAGCTGGAGCGAGGCAGGAGGGGAGACCGTGGGGCTGGGGTTAAGTTCCTGCAGAGGAGCAGGAGCCACCTACCACGGGTGGGATGCGGGCTCCCCTGCCCAGCCCTGTGCTGCGGGTGGGCTCAATGGTGTCTGACTCTCACACAGGGGGTTTATATTTTCAGAGGGAGGGGGGTGAGAAGGCTGCTGGTAGTGCAGAATAGACTCAAACCATGCCCCAGTGATAAAGTGCACGTGTGAGTGAGTACTGAGACATAACGGGAGCAGGGGCCTTGGGGAGAGCAGGGAAAGGAGGCTTCCTTAGCCCCCCCTCAAAACGTTCCTGCACCAGATCTGCCAGTGCAGTGGGTAAAGCATCAATAGCTGGGCTGAGCTTCCTCCAGCCTTGCTGCCCCCTGCATGGCTGAGGACTGGGGCAGAGGGAATCCTGTCTGCTAGCAGAACCACAGTGTGGTGGCCAGGGAACAGTAAATGTCCTTTCCTTTCCCTCCTCCAATCTGTGGAACAGCAGGAGCCATCTGCTTCCCTGCTGCCGCTGGAAGGTGGAACACACACTGGCCTTGCAGGGGCTGCACAGAGGGAAGCAGAGGGTGATGGTGGTGATAATGATACCATGGCAGGGCTGGGAATGGACCAAAACACAGGCAATTTACCTCAAAACTCCTTTGAGCCCACTGCCTGCTCCCCAAGCCGTGGTACAGACCTGGACATTGCTGCCCACCCAGAGCACAGTGCATGGCCGGGGACCTTGCCGTGCTGGGGTGATGACTGCTGCAGCCCAATCAATCTCCTCTGCTTGTTTATAAGTATCTGTGACTCACAGACGTTTTTCCTGCTCCTTAATTGCCAGTTTCCTGAGAAACGGCTGCAGCCAGCCAATCGGCTGCGGGATTATGGCTTGGTGACTGGATACAATTGGGAAAAATAAATACAGCGTTATTGGTAAATTGAACAGCACTTTTCTAAGTACATCACGTATTTATAAACAACACATACATCTGCAGGAACCCAGAGCCCCCTCGCCTTGCTGAAGGAGGTCTCTGAAGGGCTTATTCTGGGAAGCAGCACCCACCCCTCTCTGCCTGTCTGCCTGTGTCATGAGGGATGCTCACAGTGGGTACATCAGTGGCTGTGCCAGGGGACCGTGTGCTCCCTGTGAGCCACAGCACCGGTAGTCACCCCTGCAGACCCAGGGAATCCTGCACCAGGAAGGTGATTGGGCTGAGGATCACCTCTCCTGCCATAACCCCCACATCCCAGGGCAGAGCCTGCGGGTCAGGCAGATGCTACAGCTAAGGATGGGCAGAACAGGGCAAAGCCCCCAGCATGGGGACCTGCATGGGCAGCAGTGAGCTGCCCCCTGCGCTCCCTTTCATGTCTGAATCCTGATTTGAATCCTGTATCTCCTAAACCATGCTGGCTTCCTAAGAGCCTTCTGGATTGGTACAGTAATTTTAATAAACAAAGTGAAATCCTTGTAAAAAGCACAATACAGTATTATTATTATTATTTTTATTATTCAGCATTATTATAAAAGTGATGGACAAGATCTAAATACGAGGCAGAAGACTATCTCTGCCTTCAGTATTAGTCACTGCTCAATTACAACTTGATTCAAAGCCATTAATTGGTAGCAAGAAATAAGCCCGTGAAGTCACTGTAGCACAGCAAGCTATTTCCTTTATTCTTTTAATATGTGATTATGTTTGGGAAGCTTGAAAGTCTTTTTTAGTAATCATTTAGTAAAGCCACTCTAATAGTTGTTAAAAGGCTAGGAAATACAATGTCGGTTAATTTTGGATGAGATCATAGGGAGCTGGGGGAAGGATATAAAAGGTATAATGGCATGGAAGAAAATGATAAGTTGGAGGAGTGCAGCACCTAAACAACTGCATGATGTGAGCAGTGATTCAGCCAGCAGGGTAATTGGAGACTTGGGTACTGGTGAGTTTCCTCCAAAGAGCACTAGCAGCCCATGTACCCACGTCCCTGCGCCGCGCAGCTGGATGCCAGAACTGCCTGTCTGCAGACCTCAGATTGTGAGTACCTCTGGTACCTCAATTACCGAGCATTATGATAGTGGAGGTGTGAATCCTCTGCTCCTTCTTCCAGTGCTTGAATCACACTGACATGAAACCCTCCCGTCCTCCTCCTGCTGTGGCATCACCAGGAAACGGAGGCTGGAGGCAGAGGGATGGCTCAGGTCAGCATCCTTCTGTTAATGTGTGGAGCAGAGATGGGGCTTTGTGGGGATGAGCCACCCTGAGTAATGCCAGACAGTCCCTGTGAGTCTTGTGCATGCAAAGCTAACACCAACACTGATGGGCTGAAGGTAAGGAGCTGGGCACCAGGTCTTCTGCCCTGGATCTGTAAATCGCTCTGTTTGGAGGATAGCTTTTACCAGTTGTCTAAAATTCATGTGTCTGCTCCAAATGCTCTGAAAAGCTGTGTGTTTCAGCTGGGTACAGCACGCGGCCCTGGACCTGGAGTAATTTCAGACAGGGGTGTTGGAAATAAGGAGTTCTGTTCCTTTCTTCCCCGAACCAAATACATAACTTTTCTGCAGGATGACACTTAATCTTTGTGTTTGCCCTCAGCCCTGGAGCTCAAACTGCTGTTCTGGTCAAGATCAAAACAATTCCAGCTGGGCAACACTCGGTGTTTGACATTCCACCTGTTTGAAGCAAAATTGGAAGTGGTATTTATGATGAAGATTAGCTCATGGCCGTTAAGTGGTCTGGGCTGAAGATGGATATTTGCTGTCAAAGAGGCGGTGGTGATTTATCGCAGCTGAATGCTTCCCTGGTTACATGAAGTTGCTGCCACAGAGCTCTTCTGGCAGAAGGAATCTGTGAATGCTCCTGAGCTGCGTTTCTGCAGAGCTGAAGAACTGGCCCCAAAGCGCTTTCGTAAAGACAAGAAGGGAGGTCTCGCACTTCCCTTTTCTCAGACTGAGTTGTCAGAATTACTCGGTACTGGAGCAGTACCAAGTAGCTGGGGGAAAAGGAAATGAATTGTTTCTACAGTCCTCCCTGGTCACAGAATGAGGGGTCTGAAACAAATCTGACAGTTGCAGAAAACTCAAACCAGCTGCTAAGCTGTATATTAAAAATATTCCCCTTCAAGTGATGGCAGCACGAGAGCAGAGCCCATCCATGCAGGAGCAGAACCCATCCATGCAGGAGCAGAACCCATCCAAGCAGGAGCAGAGCCCATCCATGCAGGAGCAGAGCCCATCCATGCAGGAGCAGAGCCCATCCATGCAGGAGCAGAGCCCATCCAAGCAGGAGCAGAGCCCATCCATGCAGGAGCAGAGCCCATCCATGCAGGAGCAGAGCCCATCCATGCAGGAGCAGAGCCCACCCATGCAAGAGCAGAGCCCATCCATGCAGGAGCAGAGCCCATCCATGCTGGACCAGCCCACAGGACCCATTGCCTCCAGGAGGCCCTCTCTGCCCTGAGCAGCAGCAGGCAGGGAATGCTCACACGCTCAGACAGCAGCACTAAGCGTTTTCCCCAGAGATGCTCCTGTCTCCTGCACTCTGGAGCAGGAGGAGTTAGGGAGCAGAAGCTGTCACCTCTCTCATAACCTTCCAGAGTCACCATGTTCAGCTCAATGGAAAATGGAATAATAAAGCTCTTCCTTGCCCGGCCTTTCCCTCTCCACTGGCAAGACTGCCCTTCTGGGCAGGAAGTCAGAAACAGGCACTATACAAACAGCAGTCAGGAGAAGAGGGAGACAAGAACCACTGCTGATATGGATGGTCCAATTCACGCCTCACTGCCTTACCTTTTCCAGCAATATTCATCTCATCTTTCAGATTAAATCACTGCATTGGAGTGGATTTCCTCACACCTCTCCTAAAAACCATTTCTATTTGAGTGTCTGATTTCCCATGTCCCAGACCATTGGCAACACCACTAGCATCATGGGAATAGGTTGTTGATCACATCGTTTAGATCATTTGTACAAGAGCTTTCCAGAAGAGGGACAGTTTCTGCTCCCTCCTTTCCCACAGCAGCATTTCTGAAAGCTGCCTCCAGAGGGTTTTGCCATCTTTACTCCAGCACAGCAATCGTCTACGAAGAAAAACTATTGAAGCAGCTCAGTTGACTGCTGAGCAGACAGGCACAAGCCTAAAGATGGATATATAAGTTCAAACCTTTCAAAGCCAAGATGACAACAGTCCCAAACTATCAGAAAACCTCAAAGTTATGAAGACCCAAGCATCATAAGTTAAGACATTTCTAACTCAAATCTCTGTAAACCATGAAATGTGTTTCATATTGCATACAGGAGAAACAGTCCATCTCCCAGAGGTGATGGCTGCGTTCAGCCCTGATCCCAAAGGGCAGAGTTGGGATGTGAGCAGATGAGTGAGGAGAAGCCATGGGGCTGTGGTCAGGGAACTCTCTCTGCCTGTGTTAAACATTGCAGAAGAGCCAGGGAATCTATGCCTAAAGCTTAACTGCTCCAAAGGCCACCACTGACATCTTCCAAAGCAGAGGGAACAGTGTGGTGTTAATGGAATAACACCTGGACTTGCCATTCTTCCCATAACTCACACTTGTGCTGTCCACCACTGCACTGCATCCTCCGAGGGGTCATCTTGCATCAGCCCCGGGTCCCCTCCAGCCACCCTGCAGGAGCCCATGTCTGCTCCAAGGTTACATCCTGTGCAGCAGAGCCACTGCTCAGAACCTTCTTCTGACCCTGCTGCCATCTGATGCGCTGCAGGACAGCTCTGAGGGTTTCATGTATGATCGTGCATGGAGCTTACTCTGTACCTAACACACACCTCTGTTCCTGGAAAATTCTGCTGAAGGGGGTATTGAAACTGTCTCTTCCAATTGCATCCAGGGCATCTCTAAGCAGTATGTTAATAAGGCCACATGATAATAATCAGATGTTTCAATTTGGCTTCAATAAATTAGCTATGGGAGAGCAGCCAGTCTGCTTTCATTCGTGGAGGTTAGATGCCAACTAGTAATGAAGAATGATGATAAAAACTAAATCTCTTCGGTTTTATCTAAATGTTAAAATTAGGAACCAAACCAAAATGCATGTTCTTGGGCAAAGTCTTATTGACTTAGTTTAGGTTTGGTTACAGAGGTTGGAGTAAAATGCATGCATATATTTACTTAACATAAAATTGTACTCAGTAATATCAAGGAAGAAACCCCTGCAGTCACCTTTTCCTAACACCTTTCCCAAGTCCTCAGCACTGTGCCACAAACCTCAGCAAGACCAAGCACAAGGAGCACATGTGCCATACACCTCGACTGGTGGGCACAATTAGTTTGTCCTTTCAAGACCTAATGCTCAAAGATACATCTGTTCTACAAGAGGATGGACATAAAAACTCAATATAGAGCAGTTTGGTGTTGACAGTGAAATCATGGTTTCTGGAAGTTTAGTGGTAGAGCTGAATATACACGGGATATCTATTTTTTATTTCCAGTGACAACAGGCTATGAGCAGACTGGAGGAATGTGAATCTCCCTTTAGAGTTGTCCTTCCTCAGTCATCATTCCTCACACTCGTGTAACCTCTGTTAGCACATAGACAGGAGCAGTTAAAGGCTCACCAAGCAACACAGCCTTGCTGAACAGCTGACAGGAAATTGAGAAGAATGAGCTCTGGAAATCGCATTCTGAAAGATCTTCAAGAAAAGCCCCATTAAACCAATCATGATATTTTTCATAGATGCACAAGCCCGTAGCCACATTATAATTAAAAGGACATATAATGACAATCAGCTTCTCAGTAGAAGACCAGAATTGTAAATCTCATTTGATTGCTTTACCTATTTAGACTTAGATTAAAGGTAAGCCAGCAAATAGAATCACTGTGGAATTCTAACCTTAGTATAAACTCACAGTCACCAGTCATCTGAACAGTTCAGGTCCACCAGCCACTGGGAGCTGTGGTTTGTTGTCTATAGATGGGGAACTAAAGGGTTATATTCTGAATAAATATTTAATGAACATGGTTACTTCCATAACTGTGCCCCCATTCCACTATTACACTAACTGCTCCCCATTGCTCAATAGCTCTTCCTTAGGCCTTCAGAAGGGTACTCCATTCAAATTAACTTTAAAAACCCATTTCTTTTCACCCCTCTCACATCATTTTATATCAACCTGGCTTGTGCAGATGGAATATGAAGTAACTTAACATTGGCCCCAAAGGATGGGCAATAGCTGTCATTGCTGACACCATGGGAGAGTATTATGGGCTTTGCTTATGTGACAGGTGCAAATACTGTTATCTGTTAGCGACCAGTTCAAAGCTGAGGCTCATCATTCAGCAAAGCTCAGCTAATTGCATTGATCAGCTCTGCACTGACAAACCAGTTATTAGTGAATCGTTTGTATCTCCCTCCTGAACCATTCTTTACCTTCTGGAGACACTAATAGGTACTAGGAGCAGTTTTAATATGGAAGATTTCTAATTGCCGTAAAGATTCTAGTAGTGCCTCCATTGGGTTAATTTAGCAAACATAATTACTCAGAAGAAGTTAATTAATTTTATATATTATTCTTTAACTGAACCTAAAGGACCCGATTCTGTTGTTCTGCTACTTTGGGATATGGCAGCCTCCAAGAGCTGATCCTCATGCACAAACATTGACATGAAATGCATGCACGATCTGGCTCTATATTTGAATTGTAGCTTGCAACAGAAACTGTCTTTTGGCATTTTGTGGACTGGAGAGAGCAGCAGTTTTAAATAATCATCCATCACACAGGAAAGCATTCAGCTGTAAATCTGAAGTAGAAACCTTAAGGCATGAAGCTGCATAAACATTCTGGCTGAAATCCACCATGAAGACTGTCAGAGTAAATATTAAAGAGAGGTTTGTATTCAGCTAAAATATCTGTTTACGGATATCTTTTGCTGAAGCCGCATATTGTACAATGAAATGAGATCTCCAAAAACATTTTTGTTCCAATAACTTTATAAACTGTGCTATATATTTTATGGAATTTGAATGTAAGAGCAGTTGGCCCAGAACTACTTCTGCAGGAGATTATTGGGAGAAACCATTACCATATGTCAGTAGAATGGCAACATCCCATAGATACTTGAGAGGATCTCAGGCTCAGCCCAGCTCTTGTGTTTATAATGTGGCAATATTTCCATACTTCATATATGGGTACCTCTGCTTATATAAACAATATCATGGCAGTGATTGTCAAAGTCACTTATAGGATTCCAATGAAAATAAGAGTAAATTTGTTCTTACATATTTTCAGAGCAGTGTGCTTCTGCTAGCACAGCTCTGGTGAGGGATCGTGGGCCACCAGCCCTGTGCCCAACACGGCTACACTGGAAAAAGTGTGTAACATAGACCTGGCCAAGTGTGCTCTGCATGGTTCCCTGGGTGGTCTAGCCACAAGACACTGCTAGTTGTGCAGAGCTGCCCTTGGCAGCTCACACATGCTCCCTGGAGAAGGGTGATGACCATGGTTATAAACCATGTGCCCATCACTGAGCATGTTCAAGGGCCTTATGAAACTCTTTGGCACTTAGTGCTCATTGATGGGTTCTCAAAAGAAACTTATTTTCCTCCTCTGAGCATCTGTACATTGCTCTTCACTGTGGAATTCAACCCCATCCCTGATCTACCATGCACAGTTAACGGGCAAAGTCTGGGAGGTGGTTGAGATAGTTGGCTCCTGCTGTTCTCTGGCCTCTGGCCACAGACCTACAGACCTACATCTCAGGCAGTGACCCGTAGACACAGAAGTGAACATGACCCATAAACTGCCTGGTCCAAAATGCTGGGAGAGAAGTGACAGCTCAGCACCCTGTGAGCACAGTTTTTGCTTGCCCAGCAGTTTTAGTGATACTTTTTGAGCAAGCCCAAGTCATGCAGCCATGTATCATTTCAATGCATTTACTAGTACAGTTTATTGCATTGTGTAAGTGCAAAAAGTGGTAACATGCTCATTTAATCAAACTTTTGTCTCCTAAAGGAATAAATGAGGTATTTCTTCCAGCTGCTTCAGAGCACACCTCAGCACAAGAGTAGCCTTTTGTTTAACCACAGAACGGACAGGCAGCCGTCTTGTGGTTTACCTTTACTATCGAAAGAGACATTTGTAATTATTAAAGATTAATAGCTATACAAGCATCACCTCAGGAAAGCACTTTAAGGAAGGCTTTGTCATGGGAGCACTGTAGTTGCAGAGCTCATGCTATGCTACACAAAAACAGAGCTAAGCAATGATTTGAGAATAAAACATTTGAGAATACTGACAGAGTCTGGATGAACAGAGCAAGTTCTCTTTGTCAACAATGACAAAGTAGTAACTTGTTAATACAGGTTTCAGCAAAGATATGAGAAATGTATTTGCTAACAAAATAGGCATGGGAAAGAATTACAGGTCAAAGGAGGATCTGATGAGAGGTGAGGAAATTTAAGATTTGAGATCAGTTGTTTCTGCCTTGGACACTGGGGTAACATCAGGGAAAGATGGACATGACAAAATACCCTTTGCCAGGTAACAGGTTGAGGACTTTGGGACAATTAGCTCGAGATTGCCACTTCTGATCTCATATCCAGTGTTTTGCTCAGAAGCCTCAGTTCTGACCCTTGAGGAAGCAACACCTAATGGCGACCAGCAGCATCACTGGGGATTCACAAACAGTTCTAACCCCCATCAGACGCAAACTCTGAGGAGCTGCTTGATTTTGTGAGAAAAAGAGACAGTTTCCCACTCTGGTAATAAAGCACTTCAATATTAATCATTTCCACTGGACTCATTTGATATACCAAATTAATATCACTGATTAGAATATGATCCTTTTTAATCAAGTAAAACTGGAGACTGGAAGATGTTAATGTTATTTATTTGACCTTTCTGTGTAAATTCTAGCAGTTCCCTAAGGACAGAACAGCAACCACAACTGCAGCAACGGCTCCGTTTTGTTTCCTTGGACAAACACCTTTTGTGCATGGGCAGTGGAAGGGAATGAACAGCCACATTATTGTCATCCCCAAGTCCTGTGTATTGGCCAGACCAGAATAATCCAAACAGATCTTGCTAAAAGCCTGTCTTTTAGTGTGTTTATGTGAAGTGATCTCAGTTCTGCGTTGTGGTGGGGTCTAGTCCAATACAGTAATTTGTGTTTCTAGAAATAATTGCCTCCAAGGCAAGAGCCAAACAGAAGTCAGATCTCTCACGTTCTCTGTAGATTATCCCTATTTAAGAGGCAGCCTTTTCCCCTACATACATTTATTAGTAGGCCAAAATTTTTCAATATAATATCTGGCTGACCAAGTAAACCTTGCCATGGCTTTCCAACAAAGCAACAATTACAAGTGTGTATTATCTAATTCACTCTTCAAGCAGGGATCTGTTCCAACCTCAACACCACCACTTTAGTACCACTGTAAGTGAAGAAGAGTAAGGGTCCTGTACCTATAATTACCCAGAATTTACTCTCCTTTTCTACTACAGGGGAAGGTCGGGTCCCCAGCTCTGGGTGTTCTGGGTCTTTCATAAGTGTTTGCAAAGCTGTACATTACGCCTCACTGACAGAAAACCCAGAGAATGGTATCCGACCGCTGGAAACAAGGATTGATATAGGAATGTAATTCTTAAGTACTACCACAGCATCTGACAATCCTCCTGACCTAACATTAGAGTGTTTGGAACACGAGAGGTGACCAGCTTCAGAAGTGTGGTTATGATCAGCGCTTTCAACTCCTCACCTGACAGGGTGCTAAAAAACACTAATTATGGGGCTTGTATCTTATCCGGGATTTACGAACGGTAACAAGGATCATCCATAACAAGGAGACCAGCAAGATAATGTACTGAGTTGCTAAGGAAGGAGAGATGGAGCCGCTCTCTGCAGCGCCTTTTAAAGCAGACGTATCACCTCCCCTCGCAGCAGGGCCATGTGCTCATCCTAGCAGAAGAGCAGCTGCCTGCTATGATGCTTTCCTAAACACACACCTGATTTCATCACCAGCTGAATGATCACATCGATTTCCCCTAATTCGTAACTTGTTCTGCTAACATGAGCAAAACAAAAGCCATGCTCTTACGTTAGGAAGCGCAAATCCAGAAGGGGAAAGTCATTTTGTTGGGTGCAAGCTTCAGCAGTCGCCAACACTCGGCAATCCATGAGGAGCTGGAAAATTAGACCCAAAGCAGTCAGTGGGAGAGGGAAGAAGCTTCAAGGAAGTGGCACGGAGGGAAGGCCGATACAGGTGAGGGGCAAAGTGCTGCATGGCCGTTAGCAGGAGTGGGGAGCAATGCAACCGAAAGGGCAAAGGCAGGTGAAGAGTTCATCGCAAGTAGTTGTTGGTTTGAAAAACCTGACATGTGTTTCCTGCGAGTCTGAGGTAACGAATTGTTCCTCTGGCCTGAAGCGTTTCATCTCCCAGCTCCTGTGTTGTGGGTAACCATAGAGAACACACAGCTCGCGATTCCCCCCGGTAGCTGTTTCTAATACCAGATGTGCTGGCGTTCCGGCACAGGCATGAGGCGAGCACCAGACAGAGAAATGACACTTTATTTTTGGTGCTTCGATTCAACCAGATGGATTTAGAGTATATTAGAAATCTGGAAAAACATTCCGTGTGTGTGAGTGATATGGAGAGGGAAGGGAGAACAAGGAAACCTATTCCCCTTTCTTGGTGAGAATTTAAAGCTGGGGTTATTCTGTTTCTTTTTCCTCCAGTGTGTTCATTGCCGAGCTCACAAACCTTGCTCAGTGAGGCTGCTCCCACAGAGCCTGATATTTCATATTTGTCCCAACATGTCCACTTCCTGAAGACACAGCACAGTGCTGACCGTTCCAGCAGCCCTTTAGTTTGAAAGGAAAGAGAAACCTATTTGATCAGCGCTTTCCACTCTTCTCTGCCAATTTTAGGCAGATTTAGAAATTCAAAGGTTATTCAACAACTCCTCATTTTGCTCCCTAAATGATGACAATGTTCTCTCCTGTGACTCCTCATCAGAGTATGGGTTCAAATAGACAATGCCACTTTCTAAGGGACAATAGAACATTCCTTAGGGCTCTTTTCCATCCTACAGCTGATGATTCCAGCAAGTAAAAGATATTTGCCATCAAAGCTCTCAAACAATAACCGCCCACTGTTGAGTGACCTTTCTGTGCATCCGTGTGAGAGGACACACCTGGCTCTGGTGAGAATACAGTAGAAAAGGGAGAAAAGCCAAAGCAAACAAGCCCCTGGGGAGCTTTGTGGGCTGCGTGCATAGTCTGAGGCATGTGGCTTGGGAGGTAGAAGACAAAAGTAGGTCTTTGCTGGATGTGAGGTAGCAGAAGCAAAAGGCAAGGTTGTTTTTGGTATTTAGCAAGGGACCTGGACCAGGGACAGACTTGCCAAAGGTGTTTTGATAACAGCAGGTCACCCCTGCCCTGTTGGCCTCATGGGACCACCAGCTTAGAGAAATTGTGAGGTATCTGCAGCCACAAGCGGTGCTTTGCGGACCAAAGATACCCAGTTAGGGGTGAGTCTGCATCCGTAACAACTACTGCAAGAGCTTCTGCAAACATCTTGTGGCTCTTGCATTAACCAAAAACTCAGCTAACCAACCAAAACCTGCTGACTAAACACTGCAGCCTTTTTTCCACATGTATGAACCTACACTGTAGATGCACAAATAGTTTAATTTGTACCAGAGCAAACAGCATTAGCCTGTGCCTCAGCCATCAGTCTCCTCATTAGAGCTACTTCATCAGTACCCAGCATGTAACAGAGCCGGTATTTTTACACTGCTCCAGTGGCATGACCCTATGTTCTTTACCTTAATTCAACTTGCTATTTACCTTGGAGCCAAGTCCAGATCTTGACTGCTGCTGCTTTCACCTCAGCAGTGTTAATCTCATCTGGAGTTCCCTGCACTTAGCCTCAGCCACAAGCACAACCCAGGATTGAAGTTAGCACAGTGAGGATATCCATCCTGTGCACTGTGGGAAAGGGGGTTCCTGCAGCCAGCAATCACCTCTGTGCACGCAGCAGCCACCATCAACGTGCACTCAAAGCCCAGCCTGCATTGCACAAACAACCACTACTGTATCTTATTATCACCATTGTTATTACTATCATTATTGCTATTATTATTTATAAGCAAATTTGCAAACACATCAGCCTTCAGGACAGCTGCTGTCAAGCTGCACATTGATGAAATGGCACTGCTCCAGCAAGGTTTGAGTGTTCCAAAACCAGCATTCTGTGGTTTGACAAAGAGCCCCCTGATATTAGTGATTATCCATCACTTCTATAATGTGCAAGCTGCCCAGCAGCCCCAAGTACACGTGTGCAAGAATCCCCCAGGCTGCGTTCCTCAGTTGCTCTGAAGTCACTGCTTGCTCTCGGTCACTTTTCCATCACAAAGAGCTCACAATGTATGCTTTTGCTTTGTGTTTTCAATTAAACACTCAATTCTTCCATAGGCTATTTCCGCTGGCAGCCCCTGTGACTGTCCCAGATTTCTCCCTGCACACTTCAGTACTGGCACAGATAACAACTCATTTTTCACTTGAGCAAAGAGTCTAAATGCACTTTACATGGTGCAAATGCCACGGTTTATCCTCAACTAAGCATAAAATAAAAGAATGACCAGAGAAAATGATGAACACTCAGCAGCACTTTGATTTGGCTTCCAAGCAGATACAAGAACCATCCAAAACCTGGTTCCTTTTTAACATACCCTTTTACCCAAGATGAAAGAGAAGCTGCTTCACCTAGACAGTGTTGCATGCTGTTTTCCTCATGGTGGTATAGAAGTGGATCTTTGGTTAGGTGTCTTTCGATCACCCAAGTGAAGACATTAAACAAGATAAGGATTTCTATTCCTTGGAGCTGTCACCAAGAGAAATGTAATGGCACTGGAAATAAGGAACAAGTGAATTGCTCCATCTCTTGCAGGAGATTAAATATACGCTCTCCAAAAATAGCTAATGTACATACTTTTCTCTGGAAAATGGAGACAACTTCCAAACCCAAAGGTGTCAGCCAGGGATAGAATTGATGCTGCAGAGGCAGCACAGCCAGTCAATGGAGCTGTGAGCAATTTTCACAGCAAAACCCCGGCAAAACAATTTTGGATAGGCTCACAAACCCAAACCTTGCTCAGGCCCATGAAGCTTTTGGCCAAGGTAAGCCATATAAGAGTGAATTTCAGCAGGATGCTGCCCAGTTGTGGCATTTAGACCAAAGAGGTAGGGAAGGAACAGCTCAGCACTTTTCCAAGGCTACCCTTCAGTCCCCATCTGGGGGAGCAGTGGCCACGTCAGGAGAAGTGATCAATGGTTTTGCCAAGCCTTGACATGGAGCCTGTGGACAGAAAAGTGCACACTTGCTAAGCATGGCAGAAACTGGCAGAGCACTCTAGCATATAGAAAATAGTCACTCATAAGATATATTTACAATTGAAGGGGACAGTAACTACTTCCCAACCAAAATGATTCCATGTTTTCTGCACGGTTTCATTCCTTCCCACTAATAAGATGTGTATGAGAACATAAAACCACACGTTAATACTTTGTGTGCTCCTGTTGCCCATTTCTCACCTACAGCTATGGCTTTTAGTGATCACAGTCATTTCCACAAGAGGTAGCCGAGATGTCACACACACAGCATAATGAATTCCAGGAGGGAAATGAACAGAGCTGAAATACCAGGACCGAGAAATACATTAGAAGTATGAATCAGTAGAAATGGTTTCAATCACCGTTACATCTGGTTTCATCATTTCCTTCACCATATCTGACTGTCTTTAGCTCTTCTGTGATGCCAAAGTCCTAGCACATCCATCTTATGAGAGACCAGGCACTGACATGTCATCGGCTTCTAGGTCATTCCTTGCTTTTTTCCTTGGGAGCATTTTACCTTGAGAAATATGGAAAGGGAGACTGAAATTCCAGGGTGGAGTCTAAGCAACAGGAGGTGAAGTTTTTTAACAGATTGAAGTTTCTTGCAGCTGGGAAGATAAGGAGTAGCTGAAACTAAATCCCTAAAAACACCTACTGCATGGCTGCAGGGTTCTGTAGAGCAATGCCCACTGTGCTTTCCCACAGCCAGGAGTGGAACACTGCCTTAGTGACCCAGCCGCAGACCTCTCCTGCTTGTATTTCCAGTTTGAAGGCAAACAGACCTTCAGAAGAAAGGTGTGTCTTTCCGGTGCCTTTAAAAGACGTTTATACTGAGTGAGCCATAGCAAGGCGAGAGTGGGCAACGTGCCTGATGCCTTCTAACCTCAGCTCTCCATGCACCTTTGCCACCTGTGTAAGGATGCAGATGTGCAGACGGTGAAGTGCAAGGCACTTGTGCACAAATCACAAGTGAGAAATAATGGGAGATGCTGATCCTCCAGTTTTCCCAAAGGCTGGACTCTCAGGGCCTCAGCAGCTGGCAGAGTCTTGCTGCAGTTGGTTTGGCCAGGAATATAGTAGAACAGACCTGAATCAGAAATGGAGAGAGCTTAACCTATGTTGTGAATTGGATGGAGAAAATCAAGGTCTGAGAGTAGCTGAATAACCACAGGACTCCAGGGAGATTAAGCTTTATGAAAATCTGATCTTGCAGGTATCAAGCATAGCTGGTAGCAGTCCTCCTGCTGCCTGTAGCAAACTAAGGATGGCAATTACTTACTGGACATAGCTGTTCACTAAAAAAGTGCAAAAACGGCTTTGCACATAAACCATTACTGACCATTCAGGTGTTCTGCAGACTTCCAGCACTGTGAGGTGGGAAATGAGCTTTGCTGTTCTTGTGGGACCTCGGCTGCAAGCTCACGAGTGTCAAAGAGCAAGCTGTGCTGGACCCAGTGAACTTCCTCAGGGTGGATTCCAGTGTCTGTACAGTTACACAGCTCTAACCTTTCCACACTCTTCCCTCATTTCTTGGCCTGGCCTAGGTCAATGGATTTCATTTTCTGAAAAGTAGCCTCGCCTGGAAAAGCTGCTGCAAAATCAAACCCAGGGTGGTTTTATTTGGCAAAAGCTCACGAGGCAAGCTTTTCACATCCCAAAGCCAAAATCAGTTGTGTGGTTTGCATAAATATTCTATTTTAATTCCAACCTGCAAAGTCATGGGGATTTGGAAAGTAACTCAAGCTTTGGCCCACCTCTATCAGGAAATATTAAGTGGTGTATAACTGCTATTAGGATTGCAGGTTTCATTGACTGTCTCAGGCATGCAAAGCCTTCCTTGAGCAGGACTACCCTGTGCCACCAAAAGGCCACCTCCTGACCAGCCAAACGACCCCCAAAAACAAACCCTTTTCCCACATCCACATCATCTCCTTTAGACAAATCATGCCCAGATTTTCCCACTTGCACACGTACACCAACCCCGGCTTTGGCTTTTCCCCAGGCACAGCTCCTGTTCCTCAGGCCTGGCACCCATCCATCACCACCAGCTCTGCACAGAAGAGACGCTGCTAATGAGCAGTTGTGTGCCAGAGGGCACCCCTCCAGCAGAGCTGCCCGGGGTGTTGGACACCTCGCTCTCCTGCTTCTGCAGCAGGCGGTGTTTGGGTAGTGCGGGGCCATTGACAGCACTAGTGATGGAGGCTGGAAGCCTTCATCCCTGTTTCAGAGTAAACCCGTTTTGCCTGTGAGTAGTAACACTTAAATTTGAACAAGAAAATATAAGATGAGCCAAAGGGGTGATAAGTGTGTTGAAGAGAAGGCACACTGCTGGTTATTTGGTTACTCTGAACACTCAGAATGCCTGTGGATATGAATTTCAGGTGTGAAAGGCAGTTATTTTCAGACTGGTGTCCGTTTCCTGTCCATTGCTGGAGTAAGAAAACAGAAAGCAATCCATGCATTCTGCAACAGAACCTTTTAGATGCATCTTACTGCTTTTCAATACACAATGCTAAAATTCTGGTTCTGAACATAAAGTTGCATGTATATACACACATGTTCACTGAGTTTGGAGAAGCAGCTGTGAAGAATTAATAATATTATTGCTTTTTTAAATTAGAAAATGAGCAAATTACGAATTTCATCAAGGTTTTAAAGGTCAAAGATACCATCATCATTCTGCATCAGTTTTGGTTTGCTGTTAGTCAGTTCACTCATGTATTTCATAACGCAGCCCTCAGACAACATCTCAAGGTAGTGCATGCTCTTCGCCTGCACAATGAGTCATTTTCTGAATGCTCAGCTCTTCCCTCAAGTTCAGTTGAATAATATTTGCTTATAAAGCTTTCTGTTCTAATTCTTCTATGAGGAAATAAAAGACCTGGCTCAGCCTTGCTCTGCAAGATGGCTGCAGCACTGCTCCTTTCAGCACAGTTGCCGAGGTTTTGGCATCAGAGGGGAAGCAGCACCTCGAGGCAGCTGTTTGCAATGCAACAACCTAGTGAGCAACAGGAGGAGAGGGAAAATATGTAAGTATTTAGGGCAGTGGAGCTACATCCTCAAGAGGTTCAGCGCCCGACATGTGACATCAATTACAAAGTGTGCTCAGCTATTTGCACGTTCAGTTGAAATTCAGTAAAAATTCCCTTAGAAAGAGGAGAAGGAACATTTGGTAACACTGACCCAGCTCCATTCTGATTCTTATTTTTTTAGGATTTCTTGGAAATCGTGCAAAGCAAGAAAGAAGGATTCATCCAGTCCCTTCTCCTGCTCCAAGTCAAGATCAATTATAGCTAAATCAGTCCCAATAATAGCTGCCAAACTTATTCTTAAAGACTTCCCGTGATGGAGTTTCCTTAAGTTGTCCTGGCAAACTGTAGCAGTGCCTCACTATTTTAATCATTAGCTAGGTTTTCCTTCTGTCTAGCCTAAATTGCCCTCACTGAAATGGGATATTTCATCAGATCTTTCTTGAAAAGAGAGCCTGATTGTATTAAAAAGGATCTGCCTGCACAAATATTTCATTGGTAAGAAACCATTCCATTAGGAAAAAAGCTCACAGATGCCCAGTGTGAAACCCAAAGGAGCTGTACAACTGATGCCAGTGCTCATCTAAGAGATGAGAGTCCAGTGAGTCTAATTGCTGCTTTGCTTACAATTAACACATGAAAAGAAATAAAAGTCACATTTTGGAATACCCTGTGTCTTATTCGGTTCCTTTTTGGACAGATGAGCTTAGAACCTGGCCCCAAAAACAGGGTCTGGGATAGGAGAGCAAAGTAAGTAGAAATTATTTCTCCAAACTCAGGGTGTGTGAATCGAGCAAGGTCAGCCCTTTCTGTGGGAGAAACCCCAACTGACAGGCTTCTGCACCCGAGCTCTCCCACCTTGTTCCACAAAACCAATGCATGTTCAAGAACACAGAGCCAGCACGTGGCTGGTTTCCAGCTGGCGAGCACCGGGGGCTGCTCAGGGATGTGGCACCTCTGTCAGAAGCTGTCTCAGCCCTGCTCTGGGTGAGGACCAGCAGCTCTGCTTGCTCTGGGCTCTTTCCTGGGTCCACCAGCCCTGGCACAGATCTGAGCCTTCACTAATGATGTCCAACAAGTGCACATCTCTTCCACCAGCCCTTTGGATGAACCCCCACTTGCAGCTCCCACATAAGGACAGTCCTGCCTGCAGCATTCCCAGTGGAGAGCCTGAACTCCAGCAGGATAGAGATGGAACCAGCCACAAACCTGTTGATTTTAGAGGATGTGCGTGGCATCAAGAGCACAGATAGGTAAGGCACGTGTGCAAGGACAATTCTTGGATTAAAAACATCAAAACTAAACAAGGAAATCAAACTGTACTTGATGTCTGCTCATGGGAACGTGTAGGGCTTCACGTGTGCGGGGGTGTCCTGAGGAAGAGGAGAGCCTGGACCGCAGCAAAGAGGAACTCAGCACATGGGGCTGCACAGCAGTAATCACCCCAGATCTCCACTGAGCTCAGCACTGCAGCCTGGATATCGCTTTGGTCTCATCTACCCATCTCTGTCCTAAAATGAGTCTACACCAGCACGAGAGGCTGTGAGCAAGCAAGCGCAGATGGTGCAGGGTGCAATAAGCTGCACCAAGCACTGTGAAACAAGATAAATCTCCTTACATTTAGTGGAACTGGGCCAGTCTGTAACTGAAGAAATGAGACCAGAATCAGGACCACTTCACTCAGCTACCAACTACAACGAGGCAGTGCAGAGGTAGCGTAGGTTCTGATTTTAGTATACTGACTTGATCCAATTCTTCAAACAGTTGAAGTAAACCAGATAAATACTATTTTAATCAAGGATCTGAACAAATGATAAATTTAATGCTTTAAATACCATTTAGTGAGTCTCAGCCTGCCCCCTTCTTTACTGCCTTACAAGAGACAATTGCTCTCAGATGCCTTGAATAGAAGCTGCTTTTGTACTTCAAAACTAGCCTAGGAGAAAACTGCAAGAACGTGTTCAGGTTAATGAGTATGAATTACAAAACTCAAGATGAACATGACACTAATCACTAAATCAATGCAACTCGAGGCACAGTTGGACCCTGCAAGTCTCTTCATCTCATTATTGTGACAGTGTGCAAAGGAATATTTGACAAAGAAATTACATTTAGAAAAGAAGAACATGGATTTCATCAAATCCTGGAACAATTCTTCTGTTACGAGTCCCAGTGATAAACACTTGGGGAAAAGTAAGAGGGATTTGGAGATAGCTTGGGAAGTATCTTGCCTTATTTCTAGTGGACATGGCCCATGTCTCTATGCTGTTTATGGCAAATCACTTGGGGTGGAGCTAGTTTAGAAGATATCATGCAGAAACCGGCCTAAATGATAAGGTAACACAAGGTGGGAGGCACTTCTTGGCCTTGGCCATGCCAACGCAGCTACTTTGCTAATGGCGAGATGTGGTAGAGAAGCTGCTAATAAGTTGCAGATGACCTGTTCTGGGAATGGAAGTGTAAACCCGAAAGGGCTGTGCCTACAACTGAGGTTTATGGGGATGTCAGGCACACACACAAGCATTTGCCCTGGTCTGCATTTAAGGTTGTCCTTTGATCACTTCAAACCCTGTGGCAAATAAATTAATTCCCCTCATTGCTAAAAAGCCACTTCAGCATCGCCAGAGGGTTCCCAGGGTCTGCAGACAGGCACAGTGGCTGGACCACTGGCACCGCTGCACATCACCTCCTGCCTCCAAACAGCCCAGGGTTCCTCAGACCCCACCTCTCCGCAGAGCTGCCAGGTATGGAGGGATTAACGCACAGCACAGCTTGCATCGCTTCAGAGCTGCTCCTAGAGCAAGCAGAGAGCTGCCAGGGAAAGCCCCTTCCCTGAGGAGCATCAGGTCCTCCGAACCCTGTGTACCGGCGCTGTGTATTCTTGAGTGCCATCTACTGGCACCGGCTCCGGTGCGGGTTACAGTCACACCGACACCCCCTTCCTTCCCTTCCCCTCTGCGGGGGGATGAGGTGGCATCACAGCAGCGCAGCTTTCCGAGGAGTAAACGCAGGAAAGAGCCCTGATTTTTGCCCATGCTTTAGCAGCAGCAGTGTACTTAAGAGACTCTGCCTTGCAGAAAGCACCACAGCTCCCCAGTATCATTCTGTCGAGAAACTGAGCAGCAAGACAGGACTCTGAGCAAGTTGCAAAATCACATCTCTGAGTGCCAGGGATCCTTCTGCTCCCTATGTGAAAGAGCCACACATCACCTTGCAAAGCAAGGAGCCAAGATCTGGGGACTCTAAAAGGAAGGCAGAGCAAGCGTGCAGCCCAGCTAAAACCCCAGGGAAAGGCATAGCAAGGCACTAAGTACTAATTCTCCTTGGGATGAAACAAGTACTAGTACTCTTTGGGATTCAACAAGCTCTACCCAGACAGCTGAATGGGTTTTACTACACAGCATCTACAGCTCTTCTCCCACCCCCAACCACCCCCCCAACACTGCCAAGGATTGCTTCATTTTTGCCTCTCCTTAGGTGGGATGGGGAAGCAGGAGGAGCCCTGCCCTCCATCAAGCAGCTCTTCCTGGGAAGGAGAAAGTGGAGCATCCCCTGCCCAAGATGTGCAGTGGGATCCTCAGTGCACTCCAGAAATGCTTTGGGGTTTTGACCCCAATCCAGTCCCGGTTTGAACCACAGAAACACCCCCAGAGAGGGCACAGTGTGGTTTCATGCCAGAGCTCCTGCCAGGAGGCATCATCTCCTGCTCCCTTTACCACACCTCAGCCCTGAAGGAGCATTCACAGAATCCCAGAATCCCAAGGGTTGGAAGGGACCTCAAGAGATCATCTGGTCCAACCCCCCTGCAAGAGCAGGGTAACCTAGAGTCCAGGCGGGCCTCGAATATCTCCAATGTAGGAGACTCCACAACCCCCCTGGGCAACCTGTTCCAGTGCTCTGTCACTCTCACAGTAAAGAAGTTCTTCCTGATGTTAACGTGGAACCTTCTATGCTCCAGTTTACACCCACTGCCCCCTGTCCTATCACTGGATATCACTGAAAAAAGCTTAGCTCCATCATCCTGACACCCACCCGTTACATATATGTAAACACTGATGAGGTCACCCCTCAGTCTCCTCCAAGCTGAAGAGACCCAGCTCCTTCAGCCTCTCCTCATAAGGGAGGTGTTCCACTCCCTTCATCATCTTTGTCCTCTGTCCACTAGTACATGGTTGCTACAGCATTCAGCCACTCAGGAAACCTCCCTCCAGGGCAAGAGGGGCCAATTTTAAAGTGAAACATATGTTAATCTGGAGGGGGGAACTGAGTACAAAATTGGGTCCTGTGTCACCCTTGAGAGTCCGCATTCCCAAGTCCAGGAAAGGGAACAACAGACAATCTTTTTGCTTTGGCCCCTTTCTGCCACATTCAAACCCAAGGCAGTCAGGAAAGCAGCAGAGCTCATCTCCCCACTGCAGGGCTTAGAAACAAAAAGCCAAAACCAACCAACCTAGAGAGACCCACAGGCCCCAAAGCTGTTACGGAGTTTGGCTGTTGCTTCTGAAAAGCTGAATATGGCAGTTAAAGGCAAACAAGAAACTGCTACAGAGAATAGTACCGTAACAAAACTTCTATCTGCCAAGCTGATAGTTGACATTTCCAGCTACTCTGTATTTTGAAAATAGCAGTCAATAAGTGGCATTTTCCATGAGTATTTTTTGCATCCTCCCCTCTACCCAGCAAATGTTTTCCTCAGGCATTTTTACTACGAGCGAAGAGTCTAGTACTAGAGAAAGCTCAGGTTTGTACTTTCAAATGCAAATATTAACACAAGCAGTCTGGCTTATATTTCTTCTTTTGGCAACACGAGTTTCTTCAGCTACAAGCGTAGCTGTTGCAGCCTGAGCAGCGAGCCTTCAATAACTGTGGAAAAATACTCAGAATGAATTCAGTGAAATAAGGAGGGAAAAATTATTATCCCTGTATTATAAGGGGAGGAAAATAAAGTAAATTGGTAAAATTGGAACAATAGAGCTCAAGTTTCATAGGTTAGACTAGAAAACACTTTCCAAATTGTTAAATTCCTGTGGGTCTATTACTGTAAGTTGGAGCAGTTGATTTCTGTCTCCTCTTGAGTACACTCCGGTCTTGTTCCATACAAACAAGGTGAAGGGCTTCGAGCCTTTTCAGTCTCTTTGAATCTTATTCAAAGGTAGTTCTGAAGCCAGCATGTCAATTCACCTGCAGAAAGCCTTTTGCTATTATTTTCAGTTTCTAATTACATACAAACAGTGGGGGGGAAACAACCTTCCGAGGAGGAGCTGAAGATGATGTTCTTTCGGAGATGCATTCCAATTACCTTCTTTTCTCAGAAACCAAGCAGTTTCAGGTGGTACATTAGGAGGCTTTGTCCATTGAGTGGTAAGAATCTTGGGGGTGCTCCTCTGCCATCACCAGATCTCGGGGCTGCCCATGCAGAGCTACAGTCACAAACCTGCAGCTTCAAAACCTGCTGTGCACTGACCTGGGGTGCAAGCGACCACTTTGCACACGCAGGATTGCCCACGAGCTGGTGTCACACACACAGTTCCCATGGACCAAACCGGGTGTACGGTCCCATGTGCCCCATGCAGAGTGAGGAGATCTCATGTGCCCAGCGCAACCTGGATGGCTCCTGGATGGAACCAAAAGCTGGGGCTTTTCCTAGAGAGGGAGTGGGTGCAGTGACGCGTGTAAAGGAGCCATTAGAAATCTGTTTCACCGCCTTCGCTTTGCCAGCTTCAGCCTCCAGCCATTGGTGGGTCTCGGGCTTTTGCTCCTAAAGAGCCTCTTCAGCAGCGTGCCAGGCTTGGCGTTATTGTTCTTATTCACTCCTGACATTGCTTCTAGATTTATAAACCTCGGTTTAAGCTCAAGGACTCCAGGAGCCAGGGGAGAGGCACCAGAACAGCACCCAGTGAGTGACCTGGGTCTTGAGGAGGGGAGCATCAGGCACGTGGCTGGGAGGCAGCAGGACACAAAGGCAGGGACAGACAGACTGCTTCTGCCCTGGGTGCTTTGACCTCACATTGTCTCAGTCTCTAGAAGTAAACTGAACTAAAGGAGCCACAGCTCCCACCCCATGGCTCTGTCCCAGGACCGGAGGGCTCAGGGGAACTTGTGCCCGGATTATAATTCACTGCAACCTCCTGCTCACGTATGTTGGCCAAAATGCCCCATTTGATGCTGTCTTCAATGAAATTCTATGATGAAAAGTTATTTTCAGAAAGTAAAAGAGAATACTTCAAAGCAACCATTCTTTTCCCCCCCTGAAGTGATAGGTTTTAAAGCATACATCACATACGTGGCTATGAAAAAGCTGCAAAAACCTGAGATCCCCTATTGGTTGCTTACGAACTTTTGAGTTTCCACACCACAGCTGAACTTTCACATCCTCAACATTCGGACTCAAGTTAAGCGCTGTTGAGAGCAATGTTCAGTTTCTGAAATTCAGTTTTAATGTTGATTTTTGTAGCCATAATAATTTTAACTGCAGGTTCAGCTCCGATGCTCCTCTCAGGCCTCAGCCGGGAGAGGCCAGGACAGAAATACTCTTCCTCCCTGTTAACAGGGCACACATCATAGCACAGCAGCAGAGGCTGAGGTGCTGTCACCAGGTTGAGACCTGATTCAAGTTCATTTCATGGTCACCCGTGCGTCAGATGCTTGTAATGAAGCTTAAAAGCTTGTCCCTCACTTAAAAGCAAAGCACAATACCTATTTTAACATAATTCAGCTTAGTTCAGAACAGAGAGAGGCTTGGAACAAATACCTTCATAAACCCCCAAGCCAACAACTAAGAATTCAGATACTTTTCCCCTGTGTATCTATTTACGATCAAATAAAGAGCCTGTAATTTTAAGATGTAATTTGAAGAGGGGGGTTCATGGTCATATAAGAAGAAACATGCTTTTCTATTGATTTGCCACTGTTACTCATCAGCTTTTTACTGTTATCAACAAGACAGGAAGAGAATGAACAGACAGCTAAACAATAAGGAAAAGTTCTGCAGCTGCTTAAAGCCAATAAAATAACTGTATTATTGACGAGGTTATCAAACTGTCAGATGTGCCAGCTCAGCTGGCATTCTTCTGCCTTTTCATTAAAGCCTCATTTCAAAGCGGAGCAGGCCAGCAGAGAGCTCAGCGTTCGGCTCCCTTTCCAACCTAATTGGTTGGGATATCTTTTTAAAGATGGGCTTTCAATTTGCACCCGCACACAAATAAAATCCATGAGGATTAAAAGCCTCATTGATCAGGTTGGGGTTGGGATTTTGGTGTGCAAGGATCATGTCTCTCTGCACACACACGTGCACTGCTCTCCCACCACAGTCCCAAGGGGAAAAAAAGGCTTGGGAAAGAGGTTTTATTTCTGGGCTAAGTTTAGGATTTCTACCAGTGCTTTGTGAAACATCCCCTGAAGGAGCAGGGACGAGAGGCAGGATGGATGCACGCTTTGCTGCTGCCTACTTCAGAGGTCCCTGGCACAGGCACCAAGCCCTGCATCATCCTCATCCCTGGCTGGCTTTTATAGCAACACTTCATGCTATGACACAAGAGGCCAGTTCTTCCAATGTTCTTCCACATCTGAGAGATCAGGAATGCCAAATTCACCAGGTTTAGGTACAGAAAGTGACTTTGTCTCTCCTACCTTTGTTCACCAACCTTACCTAAACAAAGGAGAAAAACCCAGCCAGCCAAAAAGCACAGTTTGAAATGAAGATGCCAACGACAACAAAACCACATCGCACCTCCATCACCCGGTGCGAGAGCCCTGCCAGCACAGGTCTGTCTGCTGTGATCTGTGGCAATAGCTGTGGCATTGCCTTGGCAACATTCTTTATACTTTGATTAAGGAACAACTGATGCAATATTTCAGGATACGGGGGGGGAAAGAAAGGTTTGATACCG
Source organism: Neopsephotus bourkii (assembly GCF_033783945.1). Lineage (NCBI taxonomy): Eukaryota > Metazoa > Chordata > Aves > Psittaciformes > Psittacidae > Neopsephotus > Neopsephotus bourkii. The sequence continues at coordinate 1,500,011 of NW_026900569.1, forward strand.
AGAAAAACATTCTGGCTGTTCTGTATTGTCCTTGAGGACTTCACTGTGTGCCGTCACTAACTGCTTAGCAACAGATTGATAGTGGCTTGCAAATCAATCTTTTCAGAGCAGAAAGCACACTATAAAATGCTGCATGTTCCAATTCAAGAGATGCTATTGGGAAGCTATATAAGCATCAATTATGGTTTTTTAGATGTAGTTAATTATAGCAGGGAGAACTCTGATCACAAATCAGCTTTCCTTACTCCCCCTTCTGCCTGTTAAAAATCACAAGAGAATTGCTATAGATTAGCAAATTAGAAATTGCAAAAATGTAATTATCCAGAATTAAGATGGGTTGGCAGGCACTGCTCCTGAGGGGCTTGCGCCACGGAAGGGAAGGGAAATGAAACTGGAGTCCTTTAAAAAGTTTTACATTTAACTGTAATTATTGTGCTGTTTGCTTTTGGATTCTGGGTTTGTTTGTTGGTTTGGGTTTTAATAAAGTACAAGTTTTTAAAGAGCAGAAATGCACCAAAATGTGCCCAGACATCAAAATAGAAAGAGCGGACAATTCCAGTAGCACGGAATGGAGACAAATTAAGGAGAATAAACCCATCAAAATGAGACATGCCCAAGGAGTTTGACAAGAGCAGGGGCTCCAAGGCACCGTAGCCTTCATTGATCAGTGGATGAGGACTGGAAGCAGACATGGAATCTATCCAAGGAGAGTCACCTAACTGGACTCTGTCCGTTTTCAACCTCCCATCCTCTCAGCTCCCCCCCAGCCCCAGAGGCACCCCAGCTGCAAGAGCCCTGCGTGGAAAATCCCTTGGGACCCTTCCCTAGCAGCACAGGCAGCAGAAAGGCTCCTCCTCTGAGGTGCACAGCACAGGTTCCCAGCCCTTGGCCGAGTTGAACTCAGCCAACACCAGAGCAAGGGGGCGGATGAAGCCTTCACCCCCCGCCCAAGGCTGCTCATGCTTTTGGACACAGGCATTTCTGAGCAATTCCTTGATCTGGGTCAACCTGTATCTTAGTATGCAAACACACAAAATCACACAAGAGCAGCAAAGCAGCAAATTGAGCCCATGTACTAAAGGATGCCATTATCACTGCTGCAGCTGCCGGGCAGATGTGTCAGGAGTCAGAGAGCCTCACGGTGTGCTGCTGCATATTCTCCCCAAGGGAGATCAGCCTGAGCCAGATCTTGCTTTTCAAACCCATGCTCCACCTCCACCAACCTACCAGCAGCTTAAAATAAAGACCCACCGCATTCCTGCGCAGGGACGGGGATCCAGCTGGTCTCCAGACTGAGTCCTGGTTGCTTTGCTTGCCTAAGGTCCTTGCAAGAGTATCCTGGAAATCCACCTAATGGCAGTTCTCATCTGCCTCTCTTTTGATGGAGTGAAAACGATGGGAGTTGCATTTCGACACCATGAAGTCTCAGCCAGTGCCTAAGGAATTCACCAACGTGTGAACTTACACATAAACCCCCATGACTTTCATCCCTGAAGATGTCATTGGTTGGGTCAAATTGTGCCTGATGAATAGTTTGAAATAACGAAATAATTAGAAGTCATAGTGCACTAACACGAGGGAATCTCATTTGCGCACATGCGCTCGAAGGGAATTTAATTCCTCTTTTGGAGTATCTCCTGTTTAAAACCTTGAAATTGAGATTAGGAGTTTCCTTTTCCTCACCGCATCTTATCACCCCCGGTGTCAGACCTCAGCTCTCCAGAATCCCTCAACTATATCCCTTTAAATTCTGTGCTAATTGAATTTAAAATTAGTCCCCAGTGGGGACTAAGTAGAAGCCAAGTAATTTAACGGTCAGACAATTAACAGCTCTGCATTAACTGCAGCTTCTGCACAGCAACTGCTTCCAGTGGGGCAGGCAGATGGTCGTACTGGGCACGCTCTGCTTCTCCTTGTGAAGAAGTGGGAGCCGCAGGTCAGTGCTGGGAGTGAAACCCCACCGCTTTCCCTGCCATGGAATGATTAAATGTCAGGTTTTTTCCCCAGACAGGGGCAGCTTTGTGGGCTTCCTCAGCTGGATTTTCTCGCAGCGACTCCTTGCTCAGTTTTCATGTCCGATCACTGTATCTGTGCCATCTGGAAGCGCTTTCACTGCATGCTGGGCAAAATATTATGCCTTCTGTAGCAGGTAAATGTTTGGTCATATCACAGTATTAATTGAATCAGCTTTCGCAGTGGAGTTTCCATCTACGCTGGGAGTTTTGGAGCCATGGAAATGTCAGCATTTTTAAAAACAGAAGACATCCCACGTGGGTGCAAAGATAACAGCAGCGCTGCAGCTCGTGTGGGCAGGCAAAACCACTTCTGAAACGGAAAATAAACCCTCCTAGAGTGGCTGTTAGGAATGCTGCTCACAACAGAGGCTCACTCACACCTCTCACGGCCCAGGACTTCTTATACCCTCCAGTAATTCAGCTATCCTAGTGGAAAGCCAGGATGGGCTTCAGCTTCAGAAGAGGTCTCCACAGAAACTGAACTATTTGTTTAACCTTTTCTCCTAAGTTTTCCCCATTTTAGACACAGCTTCACCACAGCGGCTTTCAGAACAATAATCTCTTATACCTGTGTTTGGATGTATTACAGCAAAACATCACTTCCTAGAACAAGTGCAGCTCTCTATGTAGGAGCATTAGACTTCGGTGTTGTAGTTCATATTCTGTTATCCCATATCACTCCAGGTTGGTCCTGGATATGAAATATCCCAGCCCAGCAAAGCCCATGAGACACTACAGAAAACATCGAGGCTTCACCCTCCAAATGCTCCCAAGCTTTCCATTTTCCTTTCATTATTAGTTTAATTTATTTGGAGGTAATGAAGTAAAGACCTGCTTGAGAGTCTGTGGGGTGAAAATGTTACAGGTTAAAGAGAGCTATCTGCAGTGAGGTGCACAGGCTCCTCCCTGCACATTCCACAGGAACCCCAAATTCCCTTCCTGCCAATATCAAAAATACCTTCAAACACTCCTTTCCAATGCAAAGACACAGCAATAAGGTGGGCAAAACTGTAATACAGCCGTTGCTGATAGAACAGGCAGAACCCCCTTGAGAACTCTTCAGTTGTGAAACATACAGCAAGAAGGAAAAACCCCGGGAGTCCATTCACCACAGAACCCCAGCCTGGTTTGGGTTGAAGGGACCTTAAAGCTGCTCCAGCTCCAACCCCTGCCACTGGCAGCGACCCCTTCCACTGGAGCAGCTTGCTCCAAGCCCCTGTGTCCAACCTGGCCTTAAGCACTGCCAGGGATGGGGCAGCCACAGCTTCTCTGGGCACCCTGTGCCAGCGCCTCAGCACCCTCACAGGGAGGAACACCCTGAATACCTGATCTAAATCTCCCCTCCTGTACAGTGGTGACAGACATCAATCATTACCAAAGAGAGCAGCTAGAAACATATCCTGCCTTCTAGATGAACAAGAAGCCCTTAAGACAAGACCTTAACTGCCAATGCCAGAACAAGAACTGGGCTTGTACTGCTTCACCTCTTGAAGGTGCTTTGCACCTTGAAGCATACCATAATTACAGACACCAAAAATATTATTAATGATGATTAATTAGGAGGGGACCAAAACAAAACAGAACTGCCATCTCAGTTATTTTACCCTCAGAGTCCATGCCCCCCTTTGGGGTGACCCAAGAGCTGGCTCACCTTCCACACAGAGCTCTTCACTCCAGGAAGGCACTTTTGGGTGAACATGGCATTGCCTGGATTAGCAGCACATCGTGCCCCAGTGCTTCAGAGGTGTTCGGTGCAAACCACAGGAGAACTGCCCACTGGGGAACATAAGGGTGGTATTTGTACAGACTTATTGCAAACTAAATCATGAAATCCCATTACTTAGCTATAATTAGACAAACCTTTTGTTGTCCACGATGCTCAACCAGGATGGAGTGCAGAGCAGGGACTCCTCCCCTTCACAGATAGCCATAGGCAGAGAGGGAGCCTACAGCAGCAGATCCTCCAGCCAACGCTCTCTCATCTCTGTCCCATCACCCTGCAGAAGGAACAAGATACACTTCAGCTGCTAAGGCAAATTTAACTGCAATCATTCTTTAATTAGCCTAACACCTTCAGCTGCTAATTAAGCAGCATGGTAGGGAGTGGACTTTAAGCTCCTTACTGTGTTCACATGAGGGGAAATCATTGAAGCAGAACTGAATGGGCTTTCCCTTTTAAAATAAAACCAACTATTTTTTGGTAACACAGAGCTCTGTCGCTGTCAGAACACGGGTTTGTGAAAACCTCCAGCACCGCCTTTTGAAGATTCCTGCTCTCATTTCTGCAAGTGCAACCAGGACATCCCTCAGTACTGCCACATTATTTCCCATCAATCCCCCCATGCAGACAGACCCCATGCAGCAGCAGGTCCTGGGCCCGGGAAGCACCTACCCCAGTCATCAAGAAATGGGACCAAACCTTTCACCTGGAATGGCAGCACCCAGAAACAGCTCCCCCAGACCCAGTGCCTCCTGTAGGTGCCTGAGGCTGGCTCCTCAGCTGCACCACTCCTCCCCCAGGCACAAACCTGGGTTTACTGCAGCAGTTTCTGTATTGCTGCTTGGTTAAGAACAGGTTACCCTCAGATCCTCACAGAGGGGAACTCAGCTCTTTATCCCCCCCCCCCAAAGAAACCCATGCTCCCGTGCAGCACTGTGGTGCCTCTGACACACGTGATTTCTTGATTCTAAACCAAAACCATCTTCACACTGCACGAGTCAGCACTCTAAAACCAAACACCAGCGTGGCTCTGTATTTATTCTCTCTTTCTCAGATTTACAACCTGACACATGTAATACACCTAAAATTTCAAATGAAGTGCTTCCATCACATATTCTATACAAAGCATAGAAGAGGTTCTCATCTGCCTTGTAAGTCTCTGCTAAGTGCACAGTGACAGTGTTAGAAATCTCCTCGATGTCCTGCCTACAAATAACCACCACAGACACAAGCCCCAAATGGTATTTCTCTATGGAATGTGTATAAAAAAGGGGGATCTTAAATGCAGCGAGGGGCAGCCTGTGCTGAGCTCGCATCACGGGGGTGTTGCAGTCACCAGAGCTGGCTGGCAGTGCCCCTGCAGTAGCTCTGGGCAGCTCTGGTGTGACCCTGCCAACCCCAACTGCCCCAACACGCAGGGCTTTGCTGGGAGCTGATCCTATGGAGCTACAAACAGATGTGCCACGGCTGGAACGGGTGTCTGCTGGAAGTAAACCCGGTGGGATGTTAGGAAACTGTGAGAAATGGGTTCTGTCCTATGAACACCTCATAGCTTTTGTCTTTTGACAGAGCCATTGCTGTTCTCTGCTCTCTGTTCCACCAGCTCTTTTCTCCTGGCTCCTGATGGTAGGAGCTTTTCTCCTCATGAATTCGTTCCACTGGTAACAAGCACCATTTATAACTCAGACAGACTGTTTCCATTTTTACCTAGACCAAACTCCATTGGTTTCTGCAGTGAAATCGCTGGACTACTTAGGCAAGAGGAAAACTGAGCATCTCCAACCTGATACACGTCAACTTCCAGAACCTGAGGATCTGAACCCTGTTTTCCTTCTCTTTTGTCCATGGGGTTTAAGAATGGGAGCAAAACCCTCAGGGGTTACTGAGATATTTATTCATTTTTTGCCAGTGCTCCATCTTTTTTGATGGTGTGAAATGCACATCTGAAGAATGAGAAAAGGCAAATGGAATGAGCCTAGTGTGAATGTAGGAGGTGATAAATGGGCACATAATCAATTTTGCAGAAGGAAGAAAACGGATCTAATGTAGTGCTACATTCAGAACCATGTCATGCAGCTTCTTTAAACCATGCAAATATCTCTCTCCATCACTCTGCCTAATGTACCTCTCACCCCGGTGTGCAGAGGGGCATCTGCCACCAGTGGTAGCAGAAGCAGCGGCTGGGCAGAGCAGAGGAATGGAAGACCTTTGAGCTTAGGCTAAATTTGGAGCTTCCTCCATCACTCCCACTGCAGATTGCAGAGCATCAGCAGTGTGGTTCACACCAGTTACATCTGCATCTCATTCACACTGAATCCTGCATGGGGACTGTCTAACTCCTAAACTTGAAGCTGTAGCTTCATGATTTCATAAAGAGAAGCAGTAAAAATAGTTTCCCTTGATTGAAAATTAATCAAGATTTTGCATTAGTTCTGACAAACCACTCCCGAGGTGCACTCTCTGAAAACACAGGTGAATTGAGGAGGCAAGAATTCCAGCATCCTCACAAATGTATCAGCATTTTACCTTAAACTGCAACAGTAAAGGGAGCAGAGAGCAGTGGCTATAACCTCAATGCGCTTGCACAGTTCAGTGTATAGAAAAAACTCTCTCCTGCCACATCAATGGGTAAAAACTGACTGGAGAAGCGGAGCTGATGGTGGGTGCAGGGGCTGAACTGCTTGGTGCTTCTGGGAAATGCCAGCACAAGGCCACCTTGCCTTGCCTGCACAAAACCTGGGCGTTGCCAATGCTTTGGCTGAGAGATGGGGATGAAGCAGTCGAGAACATTGAAGATTTCCAGTTCTGGGTTTTGTTCTCAAGTTTAAGCTTTGGGTTAGATCTAAGCTTTCAAACTGGAAGGAAGACTTTGTGTTTGAGTTCTGCCATTGCCTGATGTGGTTTTCAACCAAGCTCCTCACCTGCTGAATGCAGAATCAGCCCAGTGAGCTGAGTGTGCTTCAAAACCTTGGCTTTCTCTCCACATCTGCCCTCTCGCAGAGCAGAGCAATGGAAGTGCCGTTCTCTCATGGATGAATGGCAGCAGCTCTCATTATCAGAATGGCTGCATGCCTTGGATGGCAATAAGACGGTGGCATGAAAAATAAGTGAAAATATTTTATTTAAGAGACATTTTCAGGTGAACTCATTTCCCTTTGCATGGTATTAATTTTTTAATCTTGCTGCTGCTCTTCCACTTCTCTTTACAGAACAGTTACTTAAAGCTTCAGTTTATGGTTAAATCCCCATGCAAAATTTATAATAAATATTAATGCATCATTACATATCAGTTAATAAACACTTTCCACATATCATTGCTATTAACTTCCATTCGAAATTAGCTCTTAACTTCTCTGCATGTAGCAAGATTTTGCACTCCAACAGCACTGATTCACACACTGAAGCGTCTGTTTCTGCTGCTCCATTTGCAGTTGGATGGAGCATAATAAATCCTATAGATTCAAATATAATGAAGAGCCCAAGCACTGGAAGGCTCCTGGAGACTGTACTCACTCACTCAGTATTTCAGTACAGAATACTCCTCGAGGAAACACCCTGTATCTAGACCCTTATTTCTGAGCAGACAGGAAAAGTTTTCCTTTCAAGTGCATCATGGTGAAACGCTCAGACGTTTCCATGCCTTGGCAACTCCTTCACTTCAGAGGAAATCCAGCATTTCCAGCCAAAGCCTGTGTATTTTGCCCTCACTGGAAGAGAATCTCGCTCTCTCCTGGCAGGCTGTGATGCTTCCAGCTCACCAGGAGAGATAATTTTAGCCCTGGGTGGCTCTGTGGGTACCACAGGCGCTCTCCCTCTGCCGAGGGCTGTGCACAGATTTAACGCGCGCTCCCGATGCTGCTCTAACAGAAAACGCCTTTGATTGCCCATTAGCCACTAAAACTGCTTCAAGACTTTTATTCTTAGAAACTCTGCTCTGCAGGTTTCTGTTAAAATATCTGCTCTGTTTGCAGCTGACAATCTATCAAGGGCAACTGAGGAAAGGCTGTATAAACTACAACAAGCCTCATGCCAACAATAATTGCTATCTTTACTAATACAGGCAAAATAACACTGCCATTCATTCTGAGAACTGCACATGTTCCACTACTCTTTAAGAAACGGCTCTGAAGAAGCTTTTTTTCCATTATACTGTTTTGTTTTCTGTACGCTTTCAGGGTGGGAAGGTGCATTTGTGGTGATCCCGTTCTCTGCATCCAGGGATACACTGCAGCCGTGTGAAAACACCACTTTTTCTATTTTTTTCTTCTTTTTTTTTCTGATTTGGCATTAATTTTTGTTACAAGATCAGGGGTTCCTCAGGGCAAATTCTGCATTCATGTTATATTTATATGAACAGTCACTTTTCATAGTGTTGACTCTGTAAAGGGTTTTACTGTTTTATTCACTTAGCTTTTTTTTACTCTCCACCTAATGGAGAAAATAACAGATGTCCTTCAAGACAAATCCTGGGTGGTTACCTTCCCTGATCCAAACACACAATTTTCTGAGCAGCCAGTGACTAATGCCTTAGTTACGCTGCTGACAGCTATTAGATTGATGCTACTACAGGAGTTTACTCTGGGCATACAAGAATGACTTGCAGGGTGTGCTTCCTCTGGTAATACCAAGCACTTAAGCAACTGTTTTCACTTCTGATCTAATTAATTACATCCAGTTAAAAGGGAAAGCAAACACTGTATTTATAATTTTAAGGTATTTGAGCTTCTAGGAATAGTAAATGCGGAGCTGGCTGTCTTTACCCACTATGGAGCTCTATGCACATGCTGTAGTTGGTGTTTCAAACTCTTGGATTTTAAGAGGATTAACCAGTGGGGAATAATTCCAGCCCAAGGACTGATATTACTTTTAACTGTGGTGAGGCTATGTCTGTACTTGTTTTCTTACCGTTGGTGTTCAATACTTTATCATTCCACTGTGTAACAAACTGGGGTAGGTTCACATGCACACGGCTTTGCAAACCATATTTCCTGAAGGGATGTTTTCAGCCTCGAGCAGGGAAATCCATTCCTGCAGTGACCCAAAGGAAATTAAGCATGATATGAAGACAGTGAAGCCTTGTCAAGCTTTCCCTGGTGTATGGTTATTGAGGCCAAAGCACACTTCAGCCTCAGCAGCAGCTCAGGTAACTCCAGTATATTTCCAGTACATATAATTTAGCATCTGTGAATTGGAAAATGCAGAGAAGCATGTGACGAAGCCCAAATGAAAACAGAAGTTTCCTCTGAATCAGAGTGGTGGAACAAAACAGCTTCTGAAGTGGAAGAAAGAATGAAGCTGTAGGTGTTGGAAAAAAGATTCAGTAACCTGTATGTTCTATCCAGTGTTGGGGGGGATGGAATATTTAACAGAGCTAAGTATTTTAAACAAACTTTCTTAACTAAGTGGAGCTCCAACTGAAGTACTGTTAACAGTGGTCATACCCCTCATTCTCACACAGCTCAGTTTTGTGTAACACATTCTCTGGAAAGAAAGAGCAAGAGAAGGGCTGCTCTGGTGTAATTCTGTCCTTCAGAGATGCAAAGTGATGTCCTTGTCATCAGAGAGGTGCAGAAGGGAAATCAGCCAAAGGCAACAGTGGTGCCTGGATCAGAGAGAGGGAAGCAGCCAACCCTCAAAGCACCAGCATCATGGGACAAAAGTGTGAACAGAGTAAAATCCAGCGGTGTTTTGTACGTGTGGTATCTCTTGTTTTCTGAACTACAAAGTGGTTTTCTGAGGAGGTTACTCCAGGTAGAGGAATGAGACCCAGTGGTGTATTTTGAAAGTTTAGCGTAATTGGAAATGATTTAAGGGGATTGTAATTTACCCTGCAGTGGTTAAGGGTGTACTTAGAGTACACTTCCCATGATGAAAAGCATGCACAAGGCACGTATTTTTATAACCTGAGGAAGAAATGGACACATTAAGGTTAACTAAATCTGGGATGGCTTCATTTGCTTTCAAGTACTTTCAAGGTAAGCTCTGAATATTGGAGTGTGCCCCATCTGGACAAGGGCAGCAGAGAAGGTGCCGGTCTACAAGGTAGGGATAAACTTCTTTGGGTTATGAAAACTATTCTTTCCCTGTTCCTGCAACCTTAGCCAAGGATCTGTGAAGTCCATAACACTTCAAACCGGAGATCAATATATGTAAAGTAACATGAAGATATATATTTTAATGCCAAACCACATAAGGGAGGGAAGTAGGCAGCTATATTTTTGAAGGACCTGGCACCCAACCTGGTTATCATGGCATTTTTGCTGATCAGTAAACACAGTGCCATTTGTGTCAGAGAGATGATTTGCAATTAAAAACTTATTAACAAAATGCAGTGATAACAAGAAGGATAAAAACGCCAAGATGTGGAATTGCTTAATTACGTGAAATAGTTCTAGCAAAGCCAGGGCTCCATAGAACATTTTTTCCTGTCTCTAATGAACAATCAGTTCTCACTGCATTCTAATTAGCCTCAATAATGTTGATCCCACTCAAATATTAGTGGCAGAAAATGCAAAGTGAATGTTTCCATTAAACAACTGCCTTCAGGTACAACTGTGCTGAGCGAATCACACAGCAAGCTGCAGAATGCTGATGTCCCAGGCAACCTTCAAATGCAGAGTTATCTTCAGAGGACAGGAGGGCACCTGTGACAGGCAGTGATCTACGGTCATGTCTAGTGTGTTGCCCAATCTATACCTTTCAAGCAGATTAAGTCTATGAGCTTATCCAGACCTGTTTTAAAGCCTATTTGGTCTTGAAATAGGACTGAAGAATCTAACAAGAAGAGGCTTGTAGGAGATATTTTTTTTTTGTTGAATCGACACTGGAAATGCAGGAATTGGAAAGTCAAGAACAGAGCCCCTTCAGCACCTTTCTATTGCCAAGATTACAAAGTACTGAAGTATACGAAAATGAGACGATGACAACGCTTCTGATCTGCCAAGCCTGAACTGCTCCCATCCCCAGTAATGAACAAGCAAATCAAAATGTGACTCTTGAGAAAGTACTGGTAATTTTTGCACTACAGGTGCCAGACCTCCATCCCTCTCTGTGCTATGTTCCTCCTTTACTTGGGAAGCCAAGCTCTGGCTGCATTATTTCTGCTCATTCCCTTTGCTTTGACACCCGCAGTGGCTGCATCCATCCCAACCTCCCCCTGCCTCTCACATCCCTGTCCCTTCCCTGGGGATGGAGACCCAGGCTGGCACCCTCCAATCTGCCCCATTTCTATGGGCTCTCAGGGAGGCTCTTACTGTGTCACACACCAGTGACAGTGCATGGGCAGTGCCAGGGCTCTGGGGTGGTGCGAGAGTGTGTTCCACACGTGCACAGATGTGCACGCAAGCATCTGGGCCAGCCTGGGCAAAATCAGCTGCTGCAAAGGAATTTCCTTCCTCTAAAGCCTTGTTGTACTTGAGAGCCCCTGAATCCTCTCCATGCCTTTCTTAGAAAGCAAAAGCCTCTCCCCCTGCCATTCTCCAGACATATCCCTAGTGCTTCTCCACGAAGAAAGAAAATGTAATGTTGTGTCAAATAGGAGTGGACACCTACAGTGCAGGTTGTGAGCTTCAGAGAAGTGAGAAATAATCCATATATCCCCATGTAGCCCCAGCTCCTGAAAGTAGGAAGGAATTTATTTAACATTTCAACTGACAAAGTTCAACATATCTGCAAGATATAGAAGTGATGGGTTGCTGATGACACCCACAGCAATGAGGGCTGAGATTTTAGTGATTTCCTAGTGTTGGATAGCCTCAATTTGACAAAAATGTTTTAATTTGGAAAGAAAAACCCAACCCAAACCAAGCCAGTTTGTTACTGCAGTCATTGAGCCGGTGTGTTAAACAGCAGATCAAGTCCCTGTATATGAGAACATTTCTGGAAAGGGCCTTTCCCTTGTTAATGGGTTGGTCATCAGAGATATTAAATTTTAAACTGAAACGGAATCAGATCCCATCCTTTTAACAACATTCTTTCAGTCTCCAGTAACAGCATGAGTCGCTCCCTCATACTTCAAGCACTTGAACTAGAACAAAGCACTCTCTCTTGATCTGCTTTCTCCCACTCCTCCTTGCCAGCCTCTGCTTTTTTTAGTGCACTGAGGCATTAACCCCATGCAGATTTGCTGCTTTCCATGTCCCAGCAGAGAAGAGAACTGAAACACATGGTAAAAGAGCAACAAAATCCTATTGAAACAAAAGTCTGTAAGAGGACTGGGTCTCTTTGTCTTTAAAAAAAAGAGGGGGAAGGAAAACCCCCTCTGCCTTCAGTAACTTTCTATGGGTCAGACCACATTAACGGAGCGGTAAGTGCTGGAAGTCCCCACAATCTGTTAAGCCTTTACCCGGAGATGGAAAATAGCTGTTTGTGTTTAATGTCACACAGTCAGAGGTGCCCACCGCAGAACGCAGCCTTTGTTCTCCCCGCGCCCCGCGGGCTCGCTCCAGCTCCGACGGATTTTACCATCCAGTATTTTTAGTTATGTGACCATACCGATGCTTCTACATTAAAATAGTTCTTTCCAAGGCCGTTCCTGGTGCTCAGACAGAGCGGATGAAGTCATCCCATTGCAAAGCACCTCACGGCCAAGAGCAGCGCTTGGAAACGTGCTCCCAGAGCACTTTTTCTCATCTCGGAGGCTGCAGGAGACACGAACCCAGGCAGTGGTGCCACTGCATCATCATGCCATGAGCTCTGCGCAAGAGCTGTGAGCACCTTGCTTCAGGATCTTCCCCCATGCAAATTCACAAAGCCAGAGCAACGGCAAGATCTCCCTCAGCTCGGAGGGCAGAGCCAAGATTCTCACCGCAGGGACTGGTCACAATCTCAGCTCCCTTCTACATGGAGGATGATTTATTTAGATGGGTCAGTGCTCATTTCGCTGCAGATCATTCATGGAGGCTTTCAGATTTCGGACAAACTCATTCCTATTGCTTTGGCATTTCAATCCCATCTGCAATTTTGTTCCCTTCCAGCTTTTGTCCAAATCTCATAAATTAGCTTGCATTAGCACCTAATCTGCGCACATCTCCTGCAGCCTGCTCACACACTCGATTACCTCACCTCATCCAATGTACAGCTCATCTCCCCTTCCAATGTCTCACCTTCTTTACCTGCCATGAAGCAATCACTTTTTATCTTCTGTGTTAAGGCTCAAGAGGTCTTTGCCATTCCCAGTTTTACTTTTGACAGCAACACATTGGCAAATAGAAGAGCCCAGAGGATCCCAAATTCCTTTCACACATGTAACCATGGCATTATTTTGCTGGTTTGGAGAAAGCATCAGTTCAGTAGAGAGCATGGCAAAATCCACATCCTTCTAGTTCATATTTAAACAGCTCCTATACATCTATAACTGTGTGCTTGTCAGCAAATTAAGTGCATATGCATGACACCTTTTGTGGAATATTGAAACAAAAAAAGAAACAGAAAGCTCAATAAAATCAAACTAAAGTGAAAAAGGAGATGAAGTAGCAAAAGGGAACACAAGCAAACCTTTTCTTCTGGTATGTTTGTGTGACTCCTATGAGCTCATACATAGCAGTGAAACAAATGGCTCTGTAGCCCTCTTGGCCAGCAAAAATTTGTTGAGCCAGTTATTCAGAAAGTCAGCAGCTTTTCATTTTTCACATTCCAATACAAAAGGCAGGCAAAGAGAGACTTTTGTGCAAATCAATTATGCAGATCTCCTGACTTGCAAAGTCAATACATATTCCACAGCAGCAATTTATGACCCGGGGAACCAGTGCAATTCTCTGCTGTTGATGTTGGCTCTGGATGAAACTACCGAGTACGAGCAGTCGTGAACATTTGTTTGAACACATGCCATAAAGCTTCTTACAGCACACTGCTGTAGGTGACACCCCATCCTTGCTCTCAGTAAGAACGTGTATTAACACAGCTCTGTTTGGAACGTTACACTGAGCAGGAACTGTTTCCAGTCACCCTGTGTATGCACACACTGAAGCTGCCTGCACTGGCAGATTGATGGATGGCATTTCACAGGCCTGATGAGGTTTTCCTCTGTGTTTCATTTGGAGACCTCCCCTCCAAGCCCCGAGAAGAAAGTTACAGAGGAAAACTGCTGAGAGATCAGGGCTGCAGCAGCATCACATCTGACCATCACCTTACCCCTGCCTCTGCCTTATGCTGTATGACAAGGTGTCACAGCTCGCCCACCACTGACTTTCTGTCTGTGCTACTCTTTTTCCTGCTTATATTAAAATGGTTGAGACCCTTTGTGATGGACCCTGCACTAACGCTCACAAATAAATGCCTGATGCGCGCTGTCTTTTTCTCCTGGGCTATGTGTTTCATCAAGCAATAGTCTGATACAGAAATAAACCAATGAGGAGACTGAAAATCAATGACAGCAGAGCTATTAAAGACACAGGGTCATGAAGAGTGCAGAATTTCATTGCGAGAAGTCTGTAGTGCTGCTGTAAGAGCATCCCCAGTCTCGCCAGCCCCTCAAGCCATGCGCTTCCAGGCTCAAGCCCTAAGGAGTCACCAACACTCACTTGAGAAGATTTTAAGAAGCACCAAATCTTCCCGAGGCTGGGCACTGGGACGTACCCGCTCGGTCTGCTCTGCTCCTTCCCTCCAGACGGGTGCTGAGCAGCAATGACAGCTTCTCCATGGAAAGCTTTTGCTTCCCCAGAGCATCTCAAAATTGGGATACTCGATACAACATGAGGGTCTCAGGCTGGGGAAGTGTGCACCCTGAGGAGTTTAACCATAGCTGAGCCACTGACGCACAGGGAGAACTCCTACAAACAGCAGCCTGGAACCTGAGAGCAGAGCTTAGGCCACTGGAGGATTGTTAATGCTATCAGAGATGTTTGTGATATCCCAGATTACCCATACCCATGAGACACAGCTCTCCTGTCCCACCAGCATGCAGTGCCATCACTCATGTCCATAAGACACAGCTCTCCTGTCCCACCAGCATGCAGTGCCATCACTCATATCCATAAGACACAGCTCTCCTGTCCCACCAGCATGCAGTGCCACCACTCGTGTCTATGAGACACAGCTCTCCTGCCCCACCAGCATGCAGTGCCATCACTCATGTCCATAAGACACAGCTCTCCTGTCCCACCAGCATGCAGTGCCATCACTCGTGTCCATGAGACACAGCTCTTCTGTCCCACCAGCATGCAGTGCCATCACTCATGTCCGTAAGACACAGCTCTTCTGTCCCACCAGCATGCAGTGCCATCACTCATGTCCGTAAGACACAGCTCTCCTGTCCCACCAGCATGCAGTGCCATCACTCGTGTCCATGAGACACAGCTCTCCTGTCCCACCAGCATGCAGTGCCATCACTCATGTCCGTAAGACACAGCTCTCCTGTCCCACCAGCATGCAGTGCCATCACTCATGTCCATAAGACACAGCTCTCCTGTCCCACCAGCAGCGCCAGGCATTTGCCTCTTTGCCAGTGCCATGGGCACCGTGGCTGGATGCTCACATGCACATTTCAGACTCACTAAGGCACGTGGTGAAAACCAGGTGAACACAATCACGTATGTATTCTTTCCCCAAGGAATCGTGACATAATTGCTTACAAGCATTTGCTTATCCAGCGACTAATTAACTACCAAATGAATCATAGGAGGCAATGCACGGTCAATTACCCACCAGTTCAGAAGGAAAGCAGTTATGTACTGCAGGAAGCTCATTACAATTTTTGCTGTTTCCCATCTCGGCTCCTCAGCTCCCAGCGTAACCAGCTAATTAGAATCAGAACCAGATTAAATCGAAGTCTGAGATGTCTAGAATAAATACTGCTTCTCAGGCAGAATGAGGTGAGTGACCCAGTGAAGTATTGCTGTTACCTCAGAACAAAAGCACATCCTGCAGTGAAGGGTTTCGGCCACAGCCATGGGCACTGGTGAAATTACATATGAGAAGCCCCAAGAACCCTGCACACAAGGGGTGCTGCAGCTCACAGCACCCCAGGGGTGGCCTCATGGCCTTTGGGTTACGTGTTGCCCACTGAAGGTGGTGAAACAGGGAGCGCACGGCACCCAGAGCGCTCGGCAATGATGTTCTGTACCTCCCAGTTCTCAGCAGCCACTTTCTAACATTCCCTGTGTGCTCCGGGTGCCTGTGCCATGCCTCACACCTCCAAGCACAACGAGCTGCTCTGTGTTCAGCAGGTCTGAAGGAAGGAGTGAGGAGAACTCGTCAGCAGGCTGCTAATGCACAGCTTGCCAAAAGGTCACATTCGGTGCGATACCACCCGCCTTGCAGACACTTGTCTTTAGCATCGCCCACAGAGAAAATCCTATATTTAAATGCTAAGCAGTACTTACAAGGATGTTATAAATCCATCTCCTGCTCTGACACAGTTTAAGGCAGGCTAATGATGAGTTTCCTATCATTTCAAGCTAGAACATTGCTTGGTTTCTCCTGTTCATATATCACTTTTCTCCCTGAATGTGAGAGTGGCTTTGCTGCACAGAAATCAAGTGATTCTCTACCACAGGTGTCATGGAAAAATATCTGCAGTTTGATAACTGCCTCTGCATTCATCAGATGTAAGGAAACCATTAAAGAATAAATTGATCCTTACACCAGGCTGCACATGGGAACTGAAGAACCTCTGGTAGTTGGGTGAACACATGGGACCATCATAGAATCACAGACTGGTTTGGGTTAGAAGGGGCTTTAAAACCCATCCAGATCCAATCCGCAGTCACGGGCAGGGACACTTCCCCAGGAGGGTTTTGCTGTGTCCCTGAGTGAAGCCCCGAGGTGTTGATCAGGGTTTTGCACTGGGGTTTGGTGTGCTCAGAGGGACAGAGCCTGGCTCAGCAGCTCCAGGCACCACTGGAGCACCAGGGATAAGTCCCTGTCCTCGTGACCGCAGGGTGAACTCTGCAGGGATGATTTAACCTGGCTCAGTGCCTGCAGCAGTGGCTCCTCCTGCTCCTCCAGGTTTGCCCTTGTGCTCAGAGGAGGGGTTTTCACTTGTTCAAGCAAAGCCAGTCCATTTGCAAACTCCCCATAGGGATGCTGCGAGAGACTTGCAAAGGTGGAAATGCAGTGAGCATCCCCTGCTCGCTGCTGGCAGATATCCTGATCTGGTCCTCGGCCATCCCTGTGCCCTCCATGTCTGGGTCTTGGTGATTTCTGAGCTGGGAGCCTCTGGACTCCTTCCAGTAATGAACTCAACTCCTCTTACTAAGGACCTACACCTTAGTAGTAAACAGCGCAGTGCTGCAGGGGGATGCAGGCAGCGTGATACAGAAGATGTCACCTTTGATTCACACCAGGCACTGTTACTTCCATTAGAATTCCTAAAAGCACCTATTTTTCCAAGTATATTTTTCAATGAAAAACCCTCTCCTGTTCCCAAGCCCTGTGTTCAGAAGTTCACACAGAGCACAGCACTCAGCACTGTTAATCCGTACTTTCTCATACAGTTCTCCCTTGGATATTTCCTTTCCAAACCAGTTGGTTAATGGGAAAGCATTCTAAAAATCACAACTGACTGGGAAATTCCCAGCAAGGTGCATTCTCACACTCACCATGATCTTACACATCCCACTGGCAAACAGACAGATACTTTTCAACATGTCTTTCATGCATCTATTTACTTTAATTACTGAGTGCATGTGTTCCTGCCCGTATCTGAAAGCAGGAATTACAACGTAATCCCTAAATGAAGAGAATTCAGCTATTCCGAGACCTGAGGATCTTCCACCTCCCCTGCCACTCTGCACTGAGGTTTGTCTGATCCTGCCTTGCGTAGATCCTGATCTCTTAGAAAGCACCGAGACTGAGCTGGGTTTGTTCCGGCCCAAGAGATGGACCCAACAGTGATGTCCTGCAGTCAGCCCTTGCTCTGCTTTGCTGCCCGCCCCAGTGCAGCACTGCCCTGTCAGCTGCTGTAACCTCCACCATCAATTTCCAGACCTGCCATAGGTATGAATGGGTTCTCCACCTTCCCAGCCTGGAAGATCTACTTGCTTTTAACTACTTTAAAGCGAGTTTGTCTGGTTGGACAGTCTGTGGGTCAGAATGCTGCGCTGCTGCAGAACTGGTACCCACTGGTTTCATTTCAACAACCACAACAACAAAGTCTAACCACTAGAACTTGGAAATGACCCCAACTGATCCGCTAGAAATCTCATAATCCCTTAATCTGACGAAGCATTTTGACCTCTGAGCACTGGAGGCATTGGTGCCTTGACTGCATTTGCAGTAATTAATCCTCAGAGTCTCACAGAAAGCAAAAACCTCAAAATGGGCAGCTCTGTCTGAACCACTTTTGTCCAGTAAAAGCAGCCCTTTTTTGTGAAGTAACAACCAATTGTCCCAGAGTTTCTTTTCAACTCCTTTTGCATTGTGTGTTACTGCCCAGAGGGTCTGCAGCGCAAAACTAAGGACTTTGGGTTTAATACTTCATTAATAGTTACTAAACCCATATCACACTTAGTCATGACTTCACCCTTTTCACTTGCAGCAAGGAGACAACATTTTTATTTCCCGGGAAACATCACTGGATGTTACTGGATTTTAAATCACACTTTTGTAATAGACGGAGCTTGGTTTCACCAACAGCTGGGACGTGGCATTAGCACAACGCCTTTCCAAGGCTTTTGGTTTTTACTAGCTTTGACCTATGAAAATATCACTGATTTGGTTACCTGTACCAGCAAGCGCAAAGCGTTCATACCATCCACCAGCCACACTGCAGTAGGAGAAAAATCCAGTAACATTCTGCAGATGGTTTTGGTGTAGCCTAGAGAAACCGAAGCCTGCCGTTCAGTTTATATTCCCCTTCTTCAAAAGGTTTAAAGGCTAAACCCCTAAGGGATAGGCACATCCCTGGGCAGGCACCACCTGCAGCATACCCTTTAGACACAAGTTATGGAAGATGAAGAGCACCAAACCGCCTAAGATCATGTTAATTATCTGGATGATCCTGTTGGTTCGTTCCCCCATCATTCTCTTACTGCAAGCAAAAAGTGACTCTGCATTAAGCACATATTCCAGCAAAACCCTATTTCTGTAACTTTCAGTCAGCCAAAGCAGACATTCCAGCCCTAGGAGTCCAATGTACCTTCTGCTCACAGGGTGGCTTGCCAGCATCTCAGAATGGCTCTTCCGTGACTGCAGTGCTTTGGTACCAGCAGATTCAGCCGCCTGCACCAGGCTTGCACAAGTCCCTTGTGGATCTCTGCAAAGAAATGATTATTGCAGCACTCCAACTGCTGTGGATTTTATCCCAGGCTTGGTGATGGATTTGCAGAGCAGCTTCAGGCATGGCATTTCACTGCACTGGGCCCCAGCTGCTCCCATCAACATGATCCCTACATTTACAAGACACTTTGCCTCCTCCTAAGAAGAAAAGCAAACAATCTAAACCTCAGGCGTTATCAGTCCTTGAGCACAGTGAGTGGCAGCTCCGGTGGCTGCCCTCCCACAGTGCAGCCTATGGAGGGACCAGTGCACAGACCCGACCCTTCCTTCTGCTTTGTGTCCCATTATATCCCTGCTCCCCAGGAATCAGCTGGAAGCTACAGTTTCCACCCTGAATTGTGAGGGAGAGCTGGGGCTCACTCAACCGCTTCTGTCCCTGGACCATAACACAAGGAAGAGGTTTGCAATCTCTGTCTCCACACCCCAGCTCCAGCAGTAACAGAAATGCACCAAGAGAGACTATCCAAGCTCTTCTGGCCAAGCCTGGTATGCTACAAACAACAGCAAACATTTAGACATAGTTTGAATGTCTGTAGTTGTGCTGGTCCTGCTCTAAGCCACAGAACAAGCACTGGCCAGTATGTTTAATTAATTCTTATTTACATCATCTCAGGACATTTATAACATCTTCAGACTGGTCCTCAGAGGAAATACTTCTCATTTGCTATCGTCATCTTCACGATGCCTCGACACGTTCTAAGACCACAGCCATCTTTGCAAATTAATTCATTGCTCCTGCAGCTGCAAGGCCTCCTCCTGGGGAATAAGGCAAGTGAGCTACAGAAAGATCTGATTGATTAAAGCTCCATTTCTCCATTACAGTGTTTGGAGAACTAAATACACAGCTCCAGCAAAATGAAGGTGCACAAAGGCCCAAACCGTTAGATGAAAGCTCACAAGGGGGCCTTTATGTTCTTTTGGCATTATGCTCATCCTGTGCAGACCTATTTTCTGTTAAAAACACCCTTTTATCCCAGTCTGATACAAGACGCACACCTGCCCTGCTCCAATGCTTGGGCATTCTCAAAGCATTCTGTCACAGAAGCAGAAGCCTTTGTTTCACAGCCAGTGAACGAAGCAGGAGGGTTTCTGCGGCCACAGAGGTCTGCCTATGGGTTGTGGATCTTGTGATCCAAATTGCACTGCACTGCCCCACTGCCTGGGCAGTGGTGAGGTTCAAGTTAAACCAGAGCTATTCCACATTCCCAAGTCTCCCTGAGCAACCTGAGCACAGTTATTCACTGAGCATTTTCAAGTTCCATAGGCAGCAAGAAGGGAATCTCATGGTCTGTGCTATTTGAAATTAGCAGAGATACTTACCCAAGCTGCCCAGTTTAGCAAACTGCGGGTGATGGAGGCATGTGGGGGTTTTTGAAGGCTGTTTCTTCCCCCACAGCATGTGAGGGTGACCCATCACCCACCTGTGACGCCGAAGCATTTTCTCTAAAGCAGGACCATCAATCCTACCTGACGTATCTGATTACCCCTGAAGACATCTCATCATCTATCATCCTACAGGGATCCTGAAACATCACAAGATGATGTAAATACAGTCCTCCCAGGACCCCTCTCTCATCCTTTCCATCTCTTTCTAGGCACCTTTCATCTCTTTCTTGTCTCAGTTTCTACCTGTGAGGCTTGCCCTCACATGGGTTGGATCTGCCATCCCCTCTGAAATTCTGCTGCTCTTCCTCCATCTTTCTCAAGGCAGCTCTTGGAGAAGGCCTGCTGCCTGGTCTCCCAAGTGCATCCAGCCAGGAAGCACTTGTCCCACCAAAGGGAGGATGGACATCTTCAACAGAGCCACCCTCTCCGTGTTATCAAGACTTAGGACTTTATATCACAATCACAGCAGAGGTTGCTAAGACCTCAAGCAGGACAAGAAAAGGGGAACCCAGATCTCCTGGCCAGAGGCAGTGGTTCACATTTCCTGCTGGGTGGGGGAAAGGTTAAATATTCATCCAGCAGTATCTATAATTTGCATTGCACTATCCATATCAAAAGCACTTGGCCAATAACATCCACAGATAGCAGGCATTTGGCATAGACATTCCTTAAGGAACATAAAAGCAGAGAAATTTTTTTCCTCAGTCTTGACTGACTCACCACTGTTCTGCAGGTAGCTCTCAGATCAGAAAGAGAAAGAGCTTTATTGTAGAACCCCTCTGCACATGGTGGTTATTATATTTGAGGTTTTCCATGTTATTCAATACCAAGGAGGACAAGAAATCGTGTGGCTATTCCCTGAAAACCCAGACTCCCAAAGTTCATTATTGGAGTCAAAACCTCTCCTTTGAGCATCGCACGCCATCCTTCACTTCTCCAGTCCCCACCTGGATTTGGTTAATGAAAGTAAAACTTCCAGGAAATACCTTTTCAAAATCAAAGCTGCTGTTGAAGATGGTATTTAATTTGATTGCAGTGTCCTCTACTTGTTAAATTGAAAAGCATTTGCACCTGATACCTTGGAAATGAAGTCATGACCTTTAATAACTCCATTTAGTCTAGATGAATAAATAGAGCTAAAGTGAATTAAAAGTCTTTCCAAGTGCTAACCAGAGTATATCCTATATATCTTGCAGTCATTAATAGCTGATGAATTCAGCTAATAATGTCAGAGGACATTGTCAAGGTTGATGGACCCAAAACTTGTCCTTGTTTTGTCAGGGCTTCCACAGAACAGGGCTCTCCTAGGGAAAGTGATTGCCCAGAGTGTGAAGGTGGTGAGAGGTGGACTTCTTCAGGAAGGTTTGGGTGGATCGGCAGTGGTAGAGGGATGTAACAGGGTAGGGGTTTTGTTCTATTGTAAAAGCACAGATTGTGATTCACCTTTTTTCAGTTCTGGTTCTTCGCCAGCATTCAGTGACAGCCAATATTAGCACAGGTCTTTATGACTCCCCAGGGTGTCATGAACAGCAGAGAAAACTCCTCCAAAACGTTGTCATGATTTGTTGCATGGTCTTTGCTTTCTTCATCTCTTGTCACCCAGGTCTTCTTTGACTCCTCTTCAAGAGCTAGGGATGAGTTTCCCTTGCCAGAAATAACAATCCTAAATAAAAATGAAGGTCAAAGAACAAAACATCGTGTGCTGAGGGAGTGACTTTGTCACTTGTGGCAGAGTAGGAGTTTGCGTTTCTGAAAGACCTGAGGATTGCTGATAGATGTGTACTGGGGACAATGGCAGTGCCATGGCAGGGCGCAGTCTCTTTTAACACAGCACATCTGCGTGAAAGCCGGGGTAGAAGGGAGCAGGCAATGCTGCAGAGGAGCAGGGGAGATCCAGCAAGAGCCAAGCACAAGCTGCTGTGATGCTACAGGGCGAGTTACTGCCGTGGCGAGGAGATTCCTGCTCCAGACAACGTTGCTTGTGCAGGTTAAGTCTGAACTAATTGCTATGTCTCATTGGAGACACCGCTTTAGCTGAGGCAGTTTGACCCCCACACGATCCCCTGGTTACCTGCGGGCAGGCACCATGTAAAGGGCTGTGCACACGCGTGTGCACAGCATGATAGAGCGCGCAGTGACAACAGAGACATCTGCTCTCATCAGGCAGATTGCCTTGAGCTTCTCTCAACATTCATTAGCTTAATTATCATCTGGGACCGTCTCAGTACGTCCGCAAGGATTAAAGCATTATCCCCGCAACTGAGCGCCGCCGTTGATAGGGCTCATGGTGACACCAGCACCACCTCCTGGTTTGCATGCACGGCACCTCTCTTCCTGGGCTGTCTGCTTTCATGCAGCATCACTGGGGTTATTGGAAAAACGTTTAATACCATTTAAAAACAAATAAATGGGCAGGCACCAAGGAAATCATCAATTGGGAGCAATAAAGACAAACTAACTACAAAGATTTAGCTGTCAACCTTAAAAGGGTGCGCTGACAACTGAGATAAGGTGAAGTGTGACATTCCAATGTTAGTAACATCAGCGCACCTGAGCATATTGCCAAGAGAGCATCTGCTAATCTACCTTTCTATATATAGCACGGTGACCTGACATCAACCAAACTTTCACATCCCATTAAACCCAGCGGGGTTTAAGCACATGCCCAAGTGCTCCACTGACTGAAGGTGGCTTGTTCCTGTTTTCTTAATGTAACTGGATGCTAATTGCATTGCTAAATCAGGGACTGTGATTGCAATATTGACCCAAAAAATAATTTATATTAATCTAGAGAACCTTTAAATTTACAGACAAATATTTGGTTTTCAAAATTTTTAATCTAAAGCCACTTTGCTTGTGAGGGAAAGTAAGAACTACAGCTATAAATCACTCAGCATTGCTATGGAGAAACAGAAAGATATTGGACAGGTTTATGTGTTTTTCATATCATTCTGTGCAAGATAAGGTCTTACTTTATTTGGAGTAATCTTTACATTGATCTTCTCCATGGAATAAAAAAGCTCAGTAAAGTCAGGAGGGAAAAATATGTTTGTGGGATTACTGAAGAGGGAAATAAGAAATGGAGCACAAAGACTGTCAGCATGAAAATGGTGTTGGTGTTTGCTGCCTCTGACTCACAACAGAGTGCAAGGAAGAAATGGAGACAGAAGGAAACTATTGAAGTGCTTTGATTTCAGTTCAGAGCTGCAAATAACTTATTTTTCAGTTGTGGTCAGAGGAAGGAAGACTCCAGAAGGGTGGCATTTTACTCCTTTTTCTTTCCTACTCGCAGGTATAAAAATGAAGTATAACGCCTAACAAGCAGGAAAATCCCATAGGGGTGCTCCTTAGGGCAGTGCCTGTGCTCCAGCATTCCTCCAGTGATTCGAAGAAGAGAAGATTTTCTCCTGTTTTGCCTACAAGAGGGCTCTGTTTATGGACACGCAAATTTTGTGGCATCTGCTAAGCGTAAATATATTTTAAAGTGAACTTTTATAAGTCCGTAACCATTAAACATAATATTTTTGAACTGGCAACTGTTGAACACCAGTGCACAACGTGCACTCTAATCATTCAAATCACAGAGGCCAGATTCTCAATACCAGTATCAACTCAAATTAAACACTTTATTACAGTGGAGAATGACTTTAGACTTCCATGATCACAGCTAGGATTAAAACCTGGCCCCTGTTTTTCAAGCTCTAATGAAGTTCAATTGTACAGAGTACTCAAGAGGTATTTGTTTTCAGTCTGTAGTGTGTACAATCAGGAACACTGGTCATTTAAAATATAAAAAAAGCTAAACACAAAACCTGAACATATGTAGATGTTTAGGCCACCGGGAATAAAATTCTCCAATTAAAATACTAATAAATGCAGAATCTCCCCTCCCTTCATTAATTGGTGAAACAAACAGTGAGAGAAGGTGAAATACTTCCATGATTATTTAACACAGAGAAAAATCAAGAAGGGTGACTGAATAACAATTCCTCAATTAACACACAATGAAGAACATTTGAGTTTTAATTAATCCTTATTGGCACTGCAGTGACTTCCACAGAGAATCTATTCCGACTCATTTCATAGGCAGGCGTTTCAAGTTTAGGGAATTTTAACATTTGGTGTCCAATATAAATCTACTTATTAAAACTGATAGGAATACATGGGATTAAAATCAGATCCAAAGGGCAAGTACACTTTGGGAGTTAATGTCTCTGAAGAGAGCATCGCTGCTGTTGACATAACATGGCACACTCTGCTTCCTCGTCCTGACATGCAAAATGGCTTGGGTTCCTGGTATTATTAGTAGTATTTCAGGGGTTAAATTGTTTCTTGTAAATGCTCAGGAATAGACAACCTGGACTAGACTTAGTTGAGGCTGAGCTAATAGCATGGGCAGTGATCAGCACTGAGGTTGGCCACCTGTGATCTGCTCAAAGGGTTGATGTGGAGCAGCAGAGCAAGGTGTACAGCCTGTGCACACCTAAGTCTTGGCTTGTGCTGCAGACACGCTGTAGCAGTCACTGTGACCTGGCATCCTCTCCAGTCCTGCCAACTGCCACAGCTCCAGCAGCCGACCCCTCCAGAGGGCAGCTCTCACAAGCAAGTCTGATAAAATTTAATCCTCTTCACTAATGGGCTTCCACAGCAGTTTCTTTAAAAGCTATATAAATTTAATAGAGTTCACTATTTGACCAAAGGGGTATAAATTTGTACTGCACCCTTCAGAATCATCCAGAACACCTACACAGCTTCAGAGCTGTCATTTGTGGAACTTACTGGAGCTTTTCAAAACCATAAGGGACCCTACAGGAAACGTGGAGAGGAGCTTTGGGCAAGGGCCTGTAGGGCCAGGCCAAGGGGAATGGCTTGAACCTGCCCAAGGGGAGACTGAGCTGAGCTCTTAGGCAGAAGCTCTTCCCTGTGAGGGTGCTGAGGCGCTGGCACAGGGTGCCCAGAGAAGCTGTGGCTGCCCCATCCCTGGCAGTGCTCAAGGCCAGGTTGGACACAGGGGCTTGGAGTAAGCTGCTCCAGTGGAAGGGGTCCCTGCCCGTGGCAGGGGTTGGAGCTGGATGGGCTTTAAGGACCTTTCCAACCCAAACTATTCCATCGTTTTATGATTCTGTGACTCAGGAGCTGCTCTGCAGGGGTCCATGAAAGGAAACTGAAGACAACAGAACTATTTTCAGTGGTCCTAAACTCACAACAGAGATCCATGCTTCCACTACAAAAAGAAAAGGGAAACGGCTGCTCTAAACCCATGGTTTTCCACTGGGCTCTGTCAGGCCCATTCCACTCACTGGTCAGCCAAACCTACCAAACTCCCCCCAGCACGAGGGAGCAGGGCTGCTATCAATCCAGCCAGGAAGGAATGACTTTCACTCCTGTTTGCTGACACAACATGGGCAGTTTAATGGACCAAGCATTTAGACACCCTTAATAACAACACAGTTTCACAGGTTACACAGACACCAAACCTTTTGAGAGGCTTTTCAATCAGCTGTAACAACTCCATAGCCAAGTGCTGCTTCATGAGAAGCACCTGCAGTGGCTGTGCTGCGGTCCAAGCCTCACACCCGCTGCTGAGTTTTGTGTTACAAGGATAACAAAAGAGCTTCTCACCCTTCAGTGACGCAGAAGGGTTTCTGACTTTAAGTTCTGATCTTTAATAAGCTTAATTTCTCTCTCTTGCTCAGCAGCAGTGTTCGTGCTTGGTCTAGAGCTATCCCACAGAACTGCTGTTCGTATATTCCAGACTGGACAAAGGGAAGCTCACTGGAGTCTGTGATACACTGCACTGCTGATCTGATCTAGAGACTGGATCATGCTGGACAGGGGTGGGGAAGCCTTGAGATCTCTTTATCTCCTTAAACACAGTGAGGTGAGCATTGCCTCCCTCTTGACATGCAGAGGATTTTTGTGTTTTCCTTGGCTCTGATCTTAGTTATTACCCTATGTTCACTTAGGGCTAAGACACTCAAAGCAATTCAGTAACACATGAAACCCAATGCCATACTAATTGCAGAAACAAAGGTAAGATGCTCAATAGAAGAGCAGATAAAGCCTTCAGAAAAGCCATAGAGAACAGATTTCCCCCAAACTAAAGCATGTTTGGAAGAGAGCCCATTATAGAAATGGAAATCTCTTGTTTGTTTAACTCCAGATGATGCCTCCCACTTATCCTGCTTCCAGCCCTGTATGGAGAGAAGCTGCTGAGTTTATCCTGGAGTCTGGTCCCATTTCAGTGAGTAAAAACATTCCCCAGAACTGGCTGCCAGCCTGGGAGCACACAATGCCTGCACCCTTGGTTTGCGGAGGGGAGCAGAGCTGCCTGTGCTGGCAGTTGTGTGCACTTGTGCTCCTGCAGGCTCAGGAACATGGATCATTCACAGGAGCTTGGCATGAGGGGGAATGGGAGGACTTTGTTTCCACGGCCATTTATTACTGGGACAATGCAAACTGTCACCAGTAGCTTTGGCCTGGCCTCTGGTTCAATTCCACTTTAGACACAATGAAAGCAAGGGAAAGTCAAAGATCCAACTGAAATAGTCATCTCTGATGCCCTGTGAGGTCCCTGAGACTTCCCCACTCTTCAAGCAAGCCACTTTGTGCCCTCTCAATGCTCAGTTGACACCACTGTCTATAGCAGACACGTTCCTTTGCATCTACCTGGAAAAGCAGCCAGTGCCCACAGCAAGTTGGGCAAGCACAAGCACTGAGCAGGCAGGGAGGCGGCAGCAAGGTCCCTGGACAGAACCTTGCCACCTCTCCCCACCAGTGGGATTCACTGCTTCAGCTACAAGGGCAGTAAATGTGTGTTTTCATGTGGGTCAGAGGAACCACCCGCTGCAATCATCCTTTCAGACCCAGGCTGACACTGTCTTGGGAAAGCTCTGGCAGCAATGGCAAGAGCTGGGGTGTCATCACTATGCCAGGGCCATGCCAGCACCAGTCCCTGCAGGGAGCCTCGCTCCTGCCTTCTGAAGAGAGCCTGAGGCTGGATGTGTTAAGTGGGAGAGATGAAATCAGGTGGATTTCAGTTCACTTGTTCCAGCGATGCCTCCTATTTGCACAGCTGGGGCTCTTTGCTAAATACGAGCCCTTTCTGAGGGGCTCAGCATTTTCACCTCTCCTTTTTTCTTTAGGAAACCTAATGCCCAAACGGGAAAGCTGAAAATATATCCGTAGTGGGGAATGGCACTGTCTGAATCGAATCACCCCTGCAGAGGAGGGGCTTTCATGCAAGAAATGCCACAGCAGGTTTTTCTTTTTCCCTTTTTCAGGGGCATGTTTACATTACAGCCTGTCTGCTAATCAAACACGAACCAGAAGAACATGGCTTTCTAGAAGGCGTGCTTGTCTAGACAGCCCATCAGCAGCCTAACCACAGAACGGGCCCGATGGCAGCTGCAAAGCTGTCAAAACAGCTCCGTGCACAGCCTGTCACTGAGCCATACCCGGAGCAAAGCCTCCGCCGCCGCGGCTGTTGTACGAAGGTGGGGAGCAGTGGTAACACAATGTATGAGGAAACTGCTCTTTGCCACAGCCTGTTTGGACAGCTTCTTCACAACTGTAATCCCAGCATGGCCTCAGCTCATGCATTTCAGTGCCTGTCAATTATGGTTGGCACCGGGACCACAAAACCCATCCCAAAAAAAGCTTGCACTTCGTTATTATGCTTCGTTAAGAGCCCTGCGATACCAGGGTGAGAGTTGTGTGAAAGCATTTTCAAGCAGCAAAACACTCAAAAATCCACCCTGGACCGTAATTTGGTAAAGATCAAGCACAAGGGTAGTTACTGGCTTTTCAGGGAACATAAATGTTTTAGGAAGGCAGGCTTAAAATGCTGCAGCTAAGAGCACGCTGGGTCTCCATCACTGTGCACACAGGTGGGGTCTCCAGTTTGTGCACCTGCCTGCAGCTGGGAATGCTGGAACTGCTTCCGGGCTTGTGCACGGGCTAATGGCACAAGGAGGGTTAGCTTTACAAGCAGATGCCACTCAACTGAGTCTTCCAGAGAGCAATCACAGCCACACCACTCACCATCTACTGTTTCCTGCTTATACATATGTAAAACATAGGCAGTGATTTATTCCACACCCTCCCCGGCTTTCTCATTCTTGCAAGCTCCCTGCAGGTTTTTAGCAAGTGATAGCAGCAGCCTGTGCTGAATTCCTGAGTCTGCAAGAGCCCATTGAACTCTGGCTTGTTCAAATCAGCCTAAAACACGTACACGCTGTTGCAGTGGGAGCAGATTTTCACCCCCCGTTGTTGCTTTCATTCTGTTGGATGGCTTCATTTCAGAGTTTGTTTGACTTATCTTTAATTCCCAACTCTTACACCAGGATATCCCATTCTTCATCTGGAGTACAGTGATTTCTTCATTAATACTTGCTTTCAGCAAAGTAACTCTCAGACCTGAAAGCAGGGAGAGCTGCTTCAGCGGTTTAACCCAGAACTGAGAGAATATCAAGCGATATACGTGCTAACATCTTGTCTAATTCAGTCTCTTGTAAAATGTCTTTGTGCTTCCCATGAATGTTCAATAACAGAAACATGAGGTCAGGCACATTCAGTTTGGGGGCCCTGGAAAGGGAAATGAAATCACAAAGCTACTTCTAAATAAAGCTTTTCTTTAAGATGAGCAGGCACGTAAAGGGATGCAGGGAATGTCGTGTGTCCTGCACAGGCTTCACAGAACCAATCGCAGAGTAAGTGACTTTGTTTCCTACAAGCACAGTATTAAAGCAAGCTGTGAGGAATGGGAAGGACACATTGAGTCTGGGAAGTAACCTGCCAAAAACCTCCTCAGGTGTTATTCTTGGTGTAGGAGTAGCTTGGCACAGGCTGGCTGCTGAACCGTTGGAAATACCATTTCCCTGTTAACAGCACCTGGAAGTCAGGAAGTTGCAACACAGAATAACCCTTTTCAACACCCACGCTCCTCCCAAGGAGAATTAACACTCCTGTATCCAGAGCCAGGGATTTGTGTCACGTTGTGTGACAGCTACAGAGATTTTCCTGACTCACTCAGGTTTGAGTGATTTATTATCAGGTGAATTCAGGAGCAGTTTCAGTGTGCTGAGAATCCTCCCTTTCGCAGAGAGAAAAGTCTCCCTCTCACTATGGAGAAAGCCAGACTCTGGGAGAATGGAGCTGTGGGAGAAGACAGAATTCCCTTTGTACTTAGTCATGTCCATAGGGAGGGAGGGATGCTCCAGGAGCTTCAGAGATATTGAAAGAAGCTGGGTCCAGGCTCAGCGGGAACCTGTTCTTGCTTGCCAGCTGGGTCACACAGGTCAGCAGGGATTTATCTGTCTGCAAACCTTCATGATAACATGAAGCAGCTTGTGAGGAGGATTCCTGTTTTATTTCTGTCCTCCAGCTGCTCCTCAGCAGCAGAGCCGCATTCCTGTGAATCCTGCCTGCAAATGATGCAGCTCCTTGCGTGACCAGAAACTGTAAAGCAGCGCCTGTCAGGGCGGACAGGCAGTGCTGAGAGCACAGAATCAGCAACAGGTTTTATACCCTGGTTTAAGGCAGAAGGGAGCTTGTGTCTGGAAAAACTTTGCTCGCCCCAGACTGATTTCAGCAGAGGATGCAGCGATGCAGAAGGGGCTGCACTTGCTCCTGCTGCTGGTTCAAGGTGCAGTTCTGTTTGAAGAGCTGTTTCCACGTCAACCCAAGGAAACCTGTTACTGAGGTGACCAAGTCACCAGGCACAAATAGCTCCGACCCAAAGCAGCCCCCTGGTGAGCAGTGAAGGATCAATTGCATGGTATCCACAGCAAATAAACTGATCACCTCTAACAAGGGCATGTGCAGAGCTGGCAATGTTATTAGAGTAGCTTAGGTGTAAGACAACAGAACATTTCCATAAGCACATAAAGGGATCCCATGTTCCATCAAAAAGCTCTAGTTTAAAACAGCAACCATATCTATGGATTTACTCAAAGGTTTGTAAATGTTTCAGTGTAACTTCTGCAGGTTTCCATGGACAGAAGTGTTTATGACAGCTGCATAAATCATAGAAATAACTGGAGATGACAAGACTGGAACAGAAAACTATGATATTTCACCCAGGTTTGAATGCCAACCATCATATTCAGTAACTCCAGCAAGCCTTTTTATGTCTTCTGCTTTCCCAACATCCATGGCAGTGTGCTCAACCGTGTAAGCGTGGAAAACAGTGGGGGGGGGGGTTTGTAGGCTATCAAGCTGTTAGGCAGCAGATTAAATTATCAACATCTCCTTTTGGCAATATATCAGAAATGTGAACATTTATTCCTTATCCTTTCTCTCCTCTGGTTCTCAGCACTGAGCAGGGGGCACGGCACGCACACAGCTGTCTAAGTCGGTACAGACAGAGCCCTCCCTGGTGAAGCACAATGAGAAGACAGGGAGATAAGAGGGGCTGCCACATCCTTTAGTCGTGTTTAGTATTTCTGCACAGTCAAAAATCCAGGAGAAGAGAAATGGCACCTAGGTTCTGGCAACCGTCGCTACTGCTGCACCATTTACAATACACTGCTCAACCTCAAACCTCATTTTCTTGAACCTCCTGTTCCCATTCTGCTGGTACATACACTATCATCCTCATCAATACGTGGGACTTCTTTCTGCGGTTTACAAACCCAAAATTAATCAGTTTTCTCAGCTTATCTTACCAGCATCTCACCCCTTACCAGAGCAGTAACAGCATCCCACTCACTGTAGGTAGCTGCTGCAAGTATCCACAGAAACAAAACCCAGGAGCAAAGCCCTTTTGGTAAATGGAGCCGAATGATTCATGCCTCTTAAAGCTAAAAAATTTAAGAGGAAAATAAATTAAACACCTACTCAGAAATGAGGCGGGTTTAGGCCCTGGCAACAACAAAGCACACGACACATGTTTGGATTTAAGGAACACTTTGGACTCCTTCCCCACTGGAGGAGCCACCAGCACTGGTGCTGCTGGCAGCTGAACCAGCCGCAGTGACTCACAGGAGTGCAAACACATCCCTGCTCCTCCAGGCAGTTTGCCTGCATTAAGTCCCATTTCTGCCCTGAACTGAGTTCAAAGGATCCCTGGATTTTATAGCCAGAAGACACTGAGGTTTCATGGAACCCTGAGGAACGCTGGTGAATTCCTGGCTGTGCTGTAGCATCACATTTCTCTCCACCTGGGACACCTGGTGCACCTCCAGGCTAAACCTTGGGCAGCTTGAAGAAAGGCTTGAGAAGACTCATCTGCTGCCACTCTTCATCTCAAGGATTTGCATCAGTACTTCCTATAGTATGGACAGAAGAGCTCCAACTGCAGGTGACACCAACCCTCTCACTTCACATTTACACTGCATTCCATCTGCCCTTTTCGGCACCCAGTCCCTTGGCATTAGGAGCACTTCCTGCATCATGTGCAGCCAGGTTTAATCCCAGTGACCTGGTTAACTCAGACACATCACAGGCTCTGCCACCGTTATGGGTCAGCCTTGCCCTGTGCACCCATGGAGCACGGTGCTGGGAGCTGCTGCCAGGGTTATCGTGGCTGCTCGGCGGCTGCAGCACAGTGACAGCAGCAGAGTGCAAGCTCTGCAGATCTGAGCCTCCTCTCCCGACGTCATTTCGTTAATTGGCCCTTACGTCACCACAGATAAGCCAGGTTTGTGACTGGGAAACCAGTGCTCCAGAAATAATTGTGTCAGTTACATACATTTCATCCCTTACTGCATCTCTTCCCCCCCTCATGATCGTAAATTCACCGTAAGAAATACCTCTTAAACTTTACTGCGCTGCTTTGGCAATACTTTAAATCAAATATTGGTCTCTTTCCTCATGTTCTACATCTTTGTTGTCATAGGCTGTAAGGACAGCATTCCCTCTGCTCTGCTGCCCTTTGCCATGGAGCAGCACGTGAAGGGAACTGACATCCCTCCCAGACACCAACTGCCATGGCCAACACTTGGTTCCTTTCCTCTATCCCTACAAACAGAATGCTATCAGTGGCACCAAGGTTCTTACTCTTTTATTACAATTGGATTATACAACCAGAAATGAGTTTACATTTATTATACTAACCCAAAAAGGAAAAGTTACAAGCAGCCCTTGAATGAAAGAGGATGTCTCCGAGCAGTTTAACAAAGACAACTCATCAAGGAGTAACTGAAGAGCAGGGAAACACCTTTTAGCTAAATACCTTATTCCAGCTAAGACTTTAATCAAGCTTCTAAAGAACATCTGAGGCTTCACAAGTTGTTAAAATGATTGGCACTGGTCGAGACCACTGCACTGAAAAGAACCAGGTTTTAAATGTCAATAATGTAAATATTTTCATTCTTAGCCTTTTCATTTTGGTGAAAAAGAGACGATCTGTGCAAGGCTGTTGCACTGTGTTAGGAAAATCAAAGTAAGAGGTGAATAATGAAGAGATGGAAATGAGAACATACAGCAAAAGCAAACCCCAGACTATTGATGGCATTATCAATCTCACAGCAACTCTGATACCCAGCAAAACTCCAATTTCTGCCATTCTGCTTAAATTCACATTGCTCTGAATGAACAGAACATGTTTTTATATTAGGACCGGATAAATTTTTACTGGTTGGTGAACCAATTCCCATGAATAATCACACTACAGTTTTAAACCTACAAGCAATTTAGGGCATGCCAGAAAACACTATATAAATCAATGACTAACGGTAACAGTGTTTCCTATTTACCTAGCTCTTTACAAAGGCACGCAGCCTGAATCTCAATTACCCTGTCCTGTTGTACACCCCCTCCAAAAGGCTCCATTTTCACTCCTTCCAGCTCCCCTAGGAGTGTGAAAACTGAAGTGAATATCACTTCCTAACCTTTAAAACCATTTTGAAACATGAATGTTTTCTTAAATACCGAGTAACCTCACAAAGCAAGAGAACTGAAGTAGACAAAATCCTTCCAATTGCATGAATTATCCGGCCTGATGGAAACCTAAACACAAATCAGCGCGAACAAGTCCAAAATCAGAATCGCGCGCAAAGAAACCCGCATGCCAGAAAGCTTCTCATCCCACTTTCCAGCCATAGGAACCCTGGACCTTCCCGCAGCCAGGGCACACTCACACACACACAGCATCACGCTGTTTCATGGCTGCTTTTTGCAGGGAAGTTTGAATTCTCCCTGGGTTTCAGACAAGAACATGCAGAATTACTTTCCCAGAACTGAATCATTGGCTTTTATAGATCCAGTGGCAACACTTGAAAATAATGACCAAGCCATTATTCATTCATGTGACATTTATTTTAATAACATTAATCATAATGAACTCATTAGGTATTAATGGGGGTGTCCTAAGGCCGCCTATAGAATTGCTGGGGCATGCATTAGCTGGGCCCTTGGTTTTATTCTTTTTCTACAAGTTAAACTGTGCCTGGAGGGTGCTGGACTGGCAGAACCTGGTGAAGAGCTCTCTGCTTACCTGGGAAACAAATGCAAACCACTTCCTGAAGCATGGCTGCTTTCTGGCTGGGTTTTGGTGGGATATGGGACCAGAAGCCATTTCCCTGTCCCCATGGCAGGACTCCGGTTCTTGCTCCGTCCCCTCACTGATGCCCTCCACAGGGCAGCCTCACACAGCTCAGATGCTGCTGGAATCATAAGGACTGTTTGGTAAGCACATGCAGTCAGAACACTTTTCTGCAGGCATGATCCTGCTGCCAAGGAACCAAGAAGCGGAGCCAAATCCTGTGTCTTTGCAGGAAGCTGTTAAATGAACCTCTTCTTTCTGTGAGCTAGTTTTTAGTCGAGCGTGTTCTGTGGAATCAAAGCTGTAAGATGTTATCTAAAGAGCATACCCATGCTCGTAATAGTCTCTTAGAAAGATAACAACACAGCTGATCCAGACTCTTCATTCCCTAATCCAAACACTGCCTCGTCCATAAATATTTGTGTTTTAAAGCCTCTTGCATTGCCAGGAGCAAGCAGGGAGAACAAAGACGTACCAGACTTTTAGACTGAACACTAGAAACCCTGAGAGAGAAGCCTGATCTTTAGGTGAATCAGTTTTGCTCCTAAAGGAAAAGCAGTCACATCTGACCTGGATCTCTATAGAGAAACGTGTAGCCATCTAATTATGGACAGCTCAGCCAACATTTGCATGTCATAAACCCAATACAGGGACCCACATACATGAGACAAATTAGGGCAAGAACCACAAAAAGAGCTTCCAAGTACTGCTGAAGTCTCTTCAGCTTAATTTTAGCTCGAGAGCTACATGTCCCTCAGTTGACAGCTCCTTTGAGGTGTAGCAGAGCAATAAAATTATACAAATTCCGGCTCCTTTTTCTGCTTTATGGCACATTTCAAGAGTTTATAACCACCCACCTCTCTGAGATTCTTAGATTGTCATGATCTTGGAGAAAATACCCGAAACATCCAGCAGTTGTGCATTAAAAGACCGTTCTTCAACTAGACAAAAAATAGATGTGAAGACAAAACAGACTACCAATGCTCTGTGATGAGAACCTCAGTTCTGGCAGCTCCCAAGAACAGTCAACATGGTAGCAGGAACAAGTTTAACACTTATTATGGCTTTTGCAGTTGTAGAATTAGTGTTGTACAGACAGGACCTGCTTTTTCAACACTGCGTTTCCTCTCAGACAGTTTACAATCAGACTGTTTTCAGTTTTATATTCCAAGTCTGTGCAGAAAGAACTTTCCAGTAATAATGCAGTGAATAAAATGCCTACATAATCCTGGAATGAGTCAACCTGAAGGCAGCAGATAATACAGGAACCCAAACTGCTCAGTGGTTAGACCGCAATCTGTTTTCCACCTGTCTCTGAATAGGCTTGAGGAGAGAAAGATGCTCAACACTCAGACATCTCTGATGTCAATCAGAAGAGCAGGATGGCTTTGTACCCAAACACCCATGTGAGCTATGGCTCAGTGATTGTCCTACCTGCTGAGACCAGTCCTGGTCCCTGTGAACAAGCAGAAAGGCTATGAGCAGGTGGGTGGCACTTTAACATGTGCTCCACAACCCACTTTCAAGGAACAAACTCCCCCCCAACAAAGATGCCCATGGAGAAACCACAGCAGGGCAAATGCTATTTCTGGAGATGGGGTAGGCAGAAAAAAAGAACGAAAAGAAAAGGAAGAGAGGGAGAAAAAGCTGTGCTGTGTCTGCAGCTCATCCATGATCTGAAGCATCCTTTCAGCTGGGACTGTGACACTGAATGTGACAAACTCACAGCTGCTCTTTCATGCCAGTCTGCTCAGTGTCCAAGAAGAGTCAATTTAGCAAAACTCACCAGGCAGAGGATAAAACTGGGTCTGCAGAAGGAAGAGCAGCTATTCTCTCTCCATTGCAGCCATAATACTCTCTTTGCAGTCATAGAACAAGAACAGCTTCAGCACTGGAATCTCAAACCTGACTATTTTTGCAAGGTACAAGAGAGGCGCATTTTACAGCTCTGCAGGCCTGAACTTTACAGCACTGGACTCTGACCTGATGCTTGTGTAAAAAGAGATAACTGAGTCTTAAAAAAGTCTTTCAAAAATGGAAAGACACTTTGAAAGGGAGTACTGAAACATTTCACTCAAAAAATGCCGAAATGGGATGTTTGACATTAGCTGCATTTGTCATTCCCTTAGTGCCTTCACCCTCCTAGAAATGAGGTTTTCAGCAATGACGGCATGATTACCTGCAGCATTTCCATTTCAGCGATCTGCACTGTGCCAGAGCTGCTCATCAGCTCCTCCAGCTCTACACAGGGCACAGAGACAGCTTTTAGAACTTTTTACATGTCATCTGTAGAACAATTACTGCCAATTCTATTCCCACTTCCAGTTCTAGCTACTGGGGAAGAGTTCTGGATGCCTGGGGAGTCCATGAGCATGTGCTTCCCTATGCATGATGCATAACCATAGCCACATCATGAAAACCTTAATTTCTACTTTTATTTGTTAGGGTACTATGTACAAGATTGTTTTATTAGAGCTGCTTCAGAAATAAAACCATCATTAAACAAATGAGATTCTGATTAATTGGTATAAACCAGACCATTATATTAGTCTATACTATGCAATTAAATTTTCTGATTTATATCGATTTCTTAGCTGCAATTACTTCTCCTTTCATCAGTCCCTGCCATCCCGGTGCCACTGCCTATTTCTCTATCAGAGGCAGCCAGAAAAATCTTTATTTGTTTTGTTTGGACACCACTTCTTCATTAACCAGGCTTAGAAGAGAAAAACCCGAGTGTCAGAACCGTGATTCAGGCAGCCACACAAAGTTTTCAACAGCGGAGATGAAATTCCAAGAGCAAGCAAGTTTTAAAATATGCTCTCATATTTTGGCAATAGCATTCGAAATCAATATTTTCCATTACCTCTATAAACGGGGATGGAATGCAGGGTAGCATTTCAGCTGCTAATATCTTCGGCCTGATCTATACAGAATATCTACTTCTTGCGGTCTGATTGCATCAATTCCTCATTCACCATACAAATGAGGCTCCGAGTTCATTAAAAAGGGAAAAACAATCCCCATAGTTTATACTCGTCACTCTGGAGACTGAGCTGGATTTCAGCGAACTGATGGGTGAGCAAGATCTATGAGCGTGTGCACGCTTGTCCTCGGAAGCTGCATAAATCTCCCTATAAACCCTGTTCCAAGTTTCCTCCAACCTTAATACCCGAAACACTGGCACAGCTTCTCTTGGCTGCAGCAGAAGAGATGCTCCCACCAAGCCAACGCACCTAACGATGCTGTGGAAGAAGCTTTCCTTGCTTTCAGCAGCCATTTGATGAAGGCACAGCAATGCAGCGCTGCTCGCATCGTTCCTCCAAGGGATTTGTGTGGACAGAGCATGCAGGAATATTTCCAATGTAAGCACAGATTGGGAACCTGAAATTCATTTTTCTGTTCCGGGGCCATCCCCAGCACTGCTCTGGTACTGCAGACAGACAGAGGAGTTGTAAAACAGGGGAGAACTATCAGCTCACATCACAATTCTCACCTCATATGTATCCAGAAGAAAGGAAACCCTCTATTGCTGACAAGTTGGAGAGCTTGTACTCAGGGTATGTGATTTGCTCATTAAGATTCCTGGTTATGTACCTGGTAACAGAGACATGCAGCTCCATGGCCTCTACCAGACCATTCACAAACAGCTCTCACGAACCACAAGGCTCAGAGAACATCCTTATCAAACACCAATTTCACTGCCAGGCAGGAATCTGGTGACCTTCCCATCAGTACTGCTTGATGCCACCTCAAGGAAAGCAGGTCCTGTGTCTGTGAGGTACATCACACACAGGTTTAAAGCACAGTAACAGAGAGCTATTAAATTGTCAACTTCAGGTGACAAAAAGCCTATTTTTCATCTTGGAATGAAGAGATGACATACCAGCAGGGTGGATGGATGTGTGAACTGAGATTTCAGGAAAGGCCATTTAGTTTGCAGAGCCCAGGCTCTGACCTCCCATTTGGAGCTGATGTCTGTTAGAGGCTTAGACTGGTCTCATATTTAATGGAATTCTGAAAGATACAGCCCAAATGTGCTCATGCAGAACCCTCAAACATACCAAGAATGAACAACCTCTGTCCTTATGGAGGTGAGCTAATTTGGATTAACAAATCCAAGGGGACACCCGTAGATCATTCCCTGTTTGTACCTTCTGTGCTATAAGAATAAGGATACCAATTTCTGAAATTACAGCAACCTGGAAGAAGAACTTGAGCCAAACCATCAGGCCATAATGAACAACAGCCATGTCATTTCTGAGGCTCAGCATGAAGAAAGAGAGGCGCATTAGGTACATTTAGGTCTTACATTACAGGAGTTTCAGTGTACTCTGGGTATAAGACTCCTGATACTCTTAAAAACTATGTCCTTGAAAAGGTAATGACTATGTCAGCCAATGAAGTTAAAATAAGAAATGTGAAAGTAATAAAACACTATCCATAAGCCACAGCAGGAGCCCAGCCTTCACCTGCTGACATGAAAAAATGCCTCTTTTTTCCAGAAGATAAGCTGTGAGAGATGACTATTCTGGAAATTACATTTTAGCTCCAATGAATCACATTTTCCAGCTTGAAGTCACTCACAGTGAAAGGACTTTGTGCCTGAGTACTCCTGAGTTCCAGAAATAACACTTGGAGTGGCTGGGAGAAAATAAACCCTTATGGCTCCAGTGGCTCTAGGCATGCACAGATGCTATTTAGATGTACCTCAAAATCTCCCCCCAGAGACAACAATCATCCCTCTATCGTTTTTATCTTCCAGAGGCTTTGAAAAAGGGAGCTTGTGTTCCTCTATGAGATGTTACCCCTCAGACTGTCACAGGAATCTCCTCCCAACCATGAACTATCCAAATCACCCGAGAAATGGTACTGTACATCTGTGCTCTCCTGCTAGCCAGGCTTTATCCAGAAAGAACTCTACCTGTTTTATCTTTTGCATCCACCTAAAGCATCCTTACTCCTGGGTTTGGGTCCCTCCTCCCACAGCAGCATCCCCGGCAGCACACCCCTCTGGAGCTGCTCATCAGCACCCATTCTCCTGCATCAGGGTCATTTGCTGCCTCCCTTTACACCCCAAAGCATCTCGTTCTCCTTTTAGTGCTGTGCCTAGCACATAGACACATCACCAGTGCTGACAGGTAACTGCAGGAACAGTACAGAGTAGTACAGACAGCTTGCCTTGATGCCTTCACATAATTTACCTTAACACTTTCTTTCTATACATTGTTTTCCCTCTGCTGTCTTCTGCATGTTCTACTGCTGATGCTAATTATGGTTTTAAATGCAAGATGAAAGGGACTTATCTAGTTGCAGAAAATTATAGTGCTTTATGTATTCATGTAATTGTCTGTTTTCCTTTTCCTGGATATTTACATGAGCCATTAATTTTATTTTCTTTAGGTATGGAAGTTGGAGCTTCAAAATAATCATTTGGCTTGTTTATTTGCAAAAGAAGCTCTGATTTAATTATTTACAAGAATTATGAAATGAGAACGATGAATAAACGTGCAACAATTAATAGATGCTTTGTTGAATTCTCCTATGGAACCAGATGGTCTACTGATGCATGTAAATAGATCATTTATTTCATTTGGAAATCTGAATATTGAATAAGAAATGAGATCTTTGCAGCTGAAGACCTTACCAAATGCTCAAGCTAGTTCAGAACAGAATTAGGGAAGGGATTATGCAGTGTCATATGGAAATAAATCCAGGGGCCTCTTTGGGATGATCAGCATAGTTTAACATGAGCTCATCACAAACACTCAATAGGCATGGAAGAAAAATATTTGTCTATCTGAGCCTTTCAATCAGGGCATTTTACATCAGAAGTATTTGTTTTGTCTCACTGGCTGCTGACATCACATACAAACTTCCCTGGTGCTTATTAACCTCCAGTCTTCACATGACTGCTTCAAACACAAACTGTTTATGAGCTGATCACACTGTCAGGAGTTAGAGTTGGGTGGGAAAACCAAGACAAACTGAGCAGCACCAGAAGCGTGTTTGCTCCTTAGCAAGCCAGCACCACTGCTCCTCAGGATGCAGTCTAAAGAAAAAGACACATCCGAAACCCAGACTCTCAAATGATGCTGCTGGGACATGTTTGCAAATAACCACAGCAACAACAGTCACTCAGATACCCATCACTGTGGTTTAACGGCTCAGTAGTACACAGGCCTTGCAGTCATTGATAAATAAACTCATGGATGCCCTGTAAAGCTGATTTTCACTGCCCACTTTAATAGGAGAGAAAGTAAATACAATTGTGACCTTTTCACAGATCCGTAGAGTACCAGCACTCTAATTAATTGACTCTGTATATTATTCAGAATCTGTTATCACAGTGACCCTGGAAAAGTGATTTATGTACACAGGTAGTAAGAACCAGTTCTCATCTTGCTAAAGCTAGTATAAATCAGATCCTGGTGAGGGGAGCACCAGGGCTAATCCACATAACTAAGAGGAGCAGCAGGTCCCACACCTGCAGTCAGGATCTTCATGCACAGGGGACCAGGGATCCATCCATCTGGAGGCAGGGATGCCCCCACCGAGGCTACACAGGGATGCTCAGGAAGGGGAGCTGAAGGCTGGGAGCCAGCAGAGGGAATTGCTCTGACTACAGGACACCCTCTCAGCAGCTGAGCAGAGAGATCTTTGGAAAGGGGAAGGAGGAAATTACTGCTCTGACAGAGGCTTTTTGAAGCCCATCTCAAGTTTAATATTTAAAATGGCCAGTTCCAGGTGTATTAGCACCTCAGCTTTCCCACGGAATGAAGCTCACAGTGCATTTGTAGCATAGCAACGTGCCTGCAGGCACACTCAAGCTGCTACTGGTGTAGATCAAGGCCTCACCCCAGCTTGACCAGCTTTTCCAGGGAAGGGAACAAAAAAATGCCACTGGTGGGTAAATCGTTGGTGACTCCAGAGCCCAGGAGGGTTAATCTGGCTTTCCTGGGGTATGGCAAAGAGTAATCTTATTTTCCAGGCTTTTTAAGTACAAGAGACTTTGGTACCCGGTGCCTTGTAAGGGGCCAGTGACCCTTTCCTGAATGCTGTTTCCTAGAGCTCTGAGGATCCTCACGGGAGCACCCTGCCCTCCTGCAAAGACTCAGTATCTCTCTTTTCTTTCCTCTGGTGCCTTACAAACACAGGTTACTTACAGCAGCAGAACAAAGAGCCCGTGTTAGCAGCCTGTTGTAACCCTTTCCTTTGACCAGAACATCACCCAGCAAACCTGGAAATCTGTCCTTATTTGCTGGAACAGAGTAACAGGGAGGATGCCAAACCCATACCTATGGTAAGGGTTGTTCCTCTCCAGGGACAGAAAGTGCAAATGTGTGTTACTGTAAGGCGTAAGACTTCAGTCAAAGCCCTTGTAATTCTTTATATTCTAGCTCTAACTATAAATTAGGTTTTATTACACTTAATGGCTATAGCAGTTGTGTAGATTCAGTATTGACTTCCTTAGGTCATAATAGCCGGTAACAGTGTGAATTCTTCATCCCTTTCAGCCAAGAACTTCAATACAGGAAAACAAAGAAACTCATTACTGCAGATCTAAGCTCAGGAGGCAGGCTCCAAACAGGGAGCTGCAGCAGGGCGGGAGGTGGATCCCTGTGATGGGACATGTCCGGGTACCCCAGCTCGAGAAGGGGTCCCTGCTGCAGGCCCCCGCACACTGCACTGCACTGCTGATGCTCAGAGAGAAAAACACAGCCTGGGGATGACTTTGAGTGTTTTGAATGCAATTTGCAGCTGAGCCCGTTTCTCATCCTTCTGAGGAGTGGACAGCAGCACTGCTCTGTACACACAAACAACCAGCTCGCCTCTGCCTTCTGAGGCAAGGATTTGTCCATAGCCAGGTAGAACCCCCCTCCTAGAGACAGCCCCTGTCACTGGAAACCTGCAGTGAGCCTCCTCCTTGGGCACTGAGCACTGCCCCTGCAAGTACAGCGCTGCTGCTTCACAAGGCAGCTGTCTGGGTGCTCCACACCGGCCTGCCAGCACTGCAAGATCAGTTGTTCGGTGACAGTTAGGAGCTTCAATGTCTGTTTTGCCACAAAGGCATTTATTCTTGTCCATATTTCACATAAGGCATCAAGAATCAAAAAATGCCGAGACCAAGCAGCCAGTTGAACTGTTTGGTATTCCCCTTTTCCACTGAGAAATCACAAATGGCACAAGAAAGCTGGAAAAATCAGGTCCCCTTGATTCAGATCTGCTGGAAATCCAGATCCTAAAAGGTTTGTTTTCAGCGCAGCTCAGCTATTCAACAGGACAAGCTTCATTTGCTCTTCAGTCCCAACTTGCCTACCTGTGATACACAATAACATTTACCCGCTTCAGAGAAAATGATGTTGTTTAATCAAGGACTGTTAAGCCACTTGGGATGCTTGATGGCAAAGTTTATTCTTTATTATCAGAATAATCAGCCCTTAATGAGTAAAAATGCAAATTGCTGGCAATAAATTCACATGCACAAGTCCCTCCAGCTTTTCTGTGGGATGATTATTCCACATTAGTGCTGAGTGAAGCCTCTTCCACCAGTTGAGCTCACCTACAGCCATTGTACCCCAAGGGTACACACACATCCCCTGGCCCCAGAAGAGAACAACCAGCCATTGCAGTGATGTGGCATTTAGAGCATGTTTTCATGTTTAACAAGGTATCATTGAATTAAACATCAATCATAACCAACTCGTAAGCCAAGACACAGACCCAAAACATCTATGTACATTAGGTACTTGGATGGCTCCTGCCAGAAGCTTCCCCACCAGTTACACAACCTGCTGTGGACATTGTACCATTGTATTATTTCTACCAGCACAAATACTGATCTAA
Organism: Neopsephotus bourkii; assembly: GCF_033783945.1. Classification (NCBI taxonomy): domain Eukaryota; kingdom Metazoa; phylum Chordata; class Aves; order Psittaciformes; family Psittacidae; genus Neopsephotus; species Neopsephotus bourkii. Next base: position 1,542,681 of record NW_026900569.1, read on the forward strand.
TTAGCCAGCTTCAGGAGTAGTCCACCTGGTCTATAGACATGGCTTGGCTGGGACAGACACCAGCTGTACAGACTGCTCTGCTGAAGTTAAACGGGGTAGGTGTTCCACAGGAGATGGAACTGAAGGTTAAGCTTGAATTCCAGCAGCCCTTACAGACCTCAGCAAAGGCAAACCCCGTGTGTCAGGTCACGGCTAAGCAGACACTGAAAAACAGCTTGCAAGAGATGAGCCAAACAGTGGGCAAAGCATGGATCTGAAGGGAATTGCCTGGGGTCACGGGGCTGCTGTTGAGCTGGAGAGGAAAAGAACATGCCCACAATGTTCTCTTGTGCCCCACACAGCTCCTTGTCACTTGCTTGGGGGTGGGCCAATTTCACTGGAATCATACCCTCTTTCTGCTTTGTCTCTATTGTTTTCTTATGTCCTAACATTTCACAGATAATTACCACTGCCATTCAGCCAGCTCCCTCTTCCCCCAGCACACACACATCACACAGACAGTATTCTATACACATTATTACAGTATGTGCCCAAGATTAATCATGGAGAATGAACACAAATGCTTGACACCACTCACTAATGTAAGAGAAAATACTTCCAGATAGCAGATGCTGTCCCAGAGGCAGACATGGCAGAGGCACTTTGCAGTATTTTAGATGCATTTGGTGTTCATGGGGATTCATAAGCAGCATCAATGCAAAGCAGACAGGGCACAGACACTTTGTTCCAATTCTGCACTGCTGTAAAACAGTTTTATATCGACTACAGCATGATTTTCCTTAGCAATTACTGGGTGAAGCTATTGGAAAGAGATTTGAAAAGAATAAAAAAGGAAACAAGACAAAGAGTTAAAGAACCTTTAGTGACAAACGGCAAAGATTTTCATAGCTTCTGACTATAAAAGGAAGATATCAGAAGGAACACACTCCCATCTCCTTTCATTTCGAGCTCTGGGAGGGCCTGAAGTCCAGCTGGAACAATGGGAGTCTGCAGCACCAGCGGAAATCAGCTCCTGCTCACTCACTGCGCACACAGGTTTACAGTGCTGCTGCTATTGGTTATCTTGACAGCTCCTCAGTTTTGCTTTTCGAGTTCTAGGAAAGTCTCAGCACATGCATAGAAGGACCCATTCCTGAGTAAGAGCTGAGCAAAACCTGTCTTTGCAGGGAGGACTACACAGGGAGAGACTGATACCTGGTATACAAGAGACTAATGCACATGGAGATCAAATTAATTCCCCTTCTCCTCCCTCTCCCCATATACAGCATCCCCTGTTAAAGCCCATCTGCTCTTGCAAAAGAAAGCCCAACTCACATTTACCCATAGAGTTCTTATGCTATGTGTTATTCTAGCAGTACAATGTAAGCTAAAAATGGCAGTGAAGAGGGGTTGCAACTGCAACACCAGTCACACAGAGAAGCAATCACAGGCCCCAGGCATGGGGTACACAGCCCTGTGCCCGGCTGCACTTTGTGAAATGAAAGTGTTTTTATGAGGGTTTCACAGGGAAGAGTAAAAGCCTGAGCTCGTATCCCTAGATCAGTCTCCTGACGGCAACTGCAGCTGTGGAACCAACCGTATTTGAACCAATGGCTGCAGGTTTTGGTGACAGCAGGCACATAGATCAACATATGGTGAAACACCCTTCAATGGGATTGTCAAGTGCCCACTGCCATGAGGCAGTGTCAGGAAATCCTCAGCAGTGCCAGTATTTAGTCACCTATTTCCCCCCCCCATTAAATATCCTGAAGTCTTCCCACATTTGAGTATGGGATTTTTTACAGCAGCATTCCCAGGCAACATCTCACCTCCTCCTGCTGAACATATTAAATGTTCCCACGATTTGTTATGAGTGTGCTATTAGTTTTCTGATTGAAGACTTCACTTACTGACCACATTTTCCCATTACCAAGTCAGTGCTTTCATTAATGCATCCCAGAGCCAGACCTGTCACTGACCACAGGAAAAACAAAGGCTGTGCAAGCACAGATAATGTCCTGAGTCAAACGTGTTTTATCAGGAGGGACAGCCCACAGTGGCAGAAATGAGTGGCACACTTTTATCCTGCCCTGCATCTGTTTAAATACAGCTTTACCCAGAGCACCATTAGCCTCTGGAGCACGACCTTTTGTCACTGCTCAGCCCCTGGCCGGTGGCCTTGCTTGCCTGTCACCAGTGGCCAAGCTCTCCAGGGGGACACGCAGGAGGGACTCCTTGCATGGGTCTTGGATGGTGTCAGCATCATGCAGCAGATGGGAACAGCTGAACATCAAGCAATAACACCAGTCACTGATAGAAAAACCCAAACCACCCCTTTGCTCTTTGATTAAAATCATCACGAGAGCTGCCTGCAGGTTTGGGCAGCAAACCCTCACCAGCCTTTCACATCAGCTAGACACAAGCACCGTTTCCTATTACCTGTGTTCATAGCATCAATTAACTCCAGGCAGATATGCAGTCAGCAGGGATTTACGGGAAGCTGTTCCACAGTGGGTGCATGTGGCACTGAAGTCACTCAGGTGCTGGGACAACAGGTCAACCTTGCAGCAGCCAGTGCCATGCAGAGCCGAGGGTACAGCTTTTCCCTCAAACACTGTTTAGTGAGGTCTCTTTGATTCTTTTGTAATCTTAAAGCCAATTAACCCAGCACAAGGCAAAGCTCAGCGTGGGGCTGTTTCCTTTTGGCATTTCTGTTTGGTTTTGGTTTTGATTTCCAACTTTTCTTCTTGCTTTCTGAAGAACTTCGATCCCCCTTAAAATACAAACACATTCCAACCAGACCTCAGGCCTTATGTTTGTTATTGTAAAAGCCCTGTAATGACTCCTGGCTTTCTTCTTCAAGGGACCTCTTGCCAAACTAGGACTTACTCATTGTAGCGGCTGACGTTGGCAGCCACAGCGTTCAGAGAAACCTCAAAACTTCACAGAGGATTAGCTAAGGTGACATTGAGATTCAACAGCACCTTCACACCATCTGTTCTCTGGTAAAAACCTGCTCAAGGGGAAAGCACACTAACCGGTTCTGTCTTCTTAGAATGGTTTGGGTTGGAAAGGACCTTAAGATCAGCCAGTTCCACCCCCCCACACACACACATTGCCCAAGGCTCTCAACACTGCCAGGGATGGAGCATCCACCACTTCTTTGAGAAACCTGTTCCAGTGCCTCAGCACCCTCACAGTGAAGAGCTTCCTCCTTATCTCTAACCTGAACTTCCCCTGTTTCAGTGTGAACTCATTACCCCTTGTCCTCTCACTACAGGCCCTGAAGAAGAGTCCTCTTCCAGCATCCTCATAGCCCCCTTCAGACACTGGAACCTGCTCTGAGGTCTCCACGCAGCTTCTCTTCTCCAGGCTGAACAGCCCCAGTGTTCTCAGCCTGTCTCCATACAGGAGGTGCTCCAGCCCCGAACACCCTTGTGGCCTCCTCTGGACTTGTTCCAACAGCTCCATGTCCTTTTCATGTGGAGGACACCAAAACTGCACACAGTGCTGCAGGGGGTCTCATGAGGGCAGAGGAGCAGGCACAGCTCTGTGTCATCACAAGCTTGCTGAGGGCGCACCAATCCCACTGTCCATGTTTGCTGACAAAGATGTTGAACAGGACCGGTCCCAACACCAATCCCCGAGGGACACCACTCGTTACCCATCTCCAGTTGGATGCTGAGCCCCTCCATCTCCAGCAGTACCTGGTTTAGCTCTGCTCCCCTGGCAGCTGCGTGGCCCTGAAGCCAGCCCCTTCCTCTCACACCAGTGACCACCCTGCCTCTGGGACTTCGGTGTTCTGGGTTGGGTTTTTGGAAGCTAAAGGGTACACAGTAAATAGGTTGCAAGTAGCAGCGCTGTGGGCTGGAGGAAAGTGCTGCAGTTAACAGCATTTAAATGATTAACTGAGCTCAGGAGATGCAGCCACCTCCTAAGTGACTATGAATATTCAGGTAAATATGTTTAGCTGAAATATTGAGTCACCAGCAGACACCACATGCACAAAATGTACTCCTGCCTATTTGTCGTTAATTTAAACCCCAGTTGTGGCCAGCACTCCTGCCAGCTCACCACGACATCTGTAGTATCTCAGGTGTGCTGTCTCCCAGGTAGGTTTGCTTTCTTCTGACATGTTACAGAACACAGAAGGTGACAGCTCTGCATGCAGCAACTAAGTCTACATAGATAAATGTTGGGGTTGGGGAGGAGGAAGAATTAGATTGCACGTTTTTCCTTACAGAGGAAAGCACTTATTTACCATAAGACAAGCACCAAGGATTTCCAGACAGCAAAGGTGGAATTCTGACCCAAGGCATCCACCCAGTGCAATGTGTGGAAACACAGGCTCAACAGTTGAGGAGCAGATAGAGCAGATGCCTTGCTCCTTACGGAGTCAGGGGAGCGGCAAGCACTGGGCAGAGGATTTAAACTGAAGCAGGCGATTCCTGAGGATTAGGAAATGGAGATAAAACCATGCAGGAAAGGAACATCTGCCGTGGGGGGAGGCGAGCAGCATTTTTGAGCTAATACTTTTCATTAATGGCTGAGAAATGGGGAGAGCAGAAGTGGCTTGGATGGAGTTTGACACAAGAGCAATGGAATAAGGACAATACTCTTCTGGAATGCTAGAAACAGCAAAACCAGGCAAAGTTCAAGGAGGAGCTAAGCAAGGAAGAAGTTTGAAACAGTGGGCCACAGCCACTGTAAGCATAATGGGAAGGAACTGGAAAGAAGCACAGGAGGAAAGCCGGATCCCCTGCTCAGCCCACTGAGAGCCAGTTGGCAGCTCAGCACGCTGGATGACACAAGGACCAGCCGAGATGCTCCTCTTGCCAGTTCATGGAGTGTATTTCACGTGTTCCTCACTAAAGCATTTGAAATGGGCTCGCATTCACTGCTCCAAGAGAGCGTTTTTGACACATTGCTGTCCTAACAAGTTGTTTCGGGTTGTACATTGTCTGATCCCTCCAACAAATCTGGCCCCATCCCCTGATGCGACAAACTGCAGGCTGGAAAGATGATGACTAAAGGCCAATGGTGCTCCATTGGACCTTGGGAATCCAGGAGACAAGCAGAGCACTGGTTTTTGTGTATTTGTGTCACATTAGATCACTGTTTGAGAGCAGGGCCAGGAGCTGCTGCTGGTCCCTCTCTGCACGGCTGCTGAGAGGCCCAGGTCACGCTGCTGCAGGGGTATGCACCATCCTGCACACCATCCCTTCTGGCCTCTCTCAGCAGACAACATGACATCAGCTTACAGTGGCAGCAGCTTCTGCAGAGAGGCATCCATCTGGTTGCTCCATGTTGGGCCACGGGGACCCCCCGCTGGTCCCTCGCTGGTTTGAAGCAGATTCTCAAGCTGCAGCTTCACAGCCCGCTCTGAACTGGTGCCAGCAGAGCTCAGTCACTGGGACAGCCCAAGGAGCCAGACAAGTAAAGCAGGAGGTAAAGATGTGACTCAGACCTGGGAGGGAAAGTGTTGAATCCGTTTCACTCAGTCACGCTCTCCCCCCTGAGCCTGGCAGCAGCCTGGAGGCTGAAGCCCCGCAGGGTCTGGCAGGCAGCAGCATCAGCATCACTCCCCTCTCAGTGCACCGAGGGCATGCTGAGGGATGGGGCATTCTCATCTTCTCTTTGCAGTCTGTTCTTCCAGAAGGGTCTGCAGCTACCACATCTCTGCTGTTCTGTGTTCAATTTGGAAGCCATGCATTCATAGCTGGAGAAATCCCTGTTCCTGAAGGACACGGCCCTTGCCAATGCCAACAACTGGTTTGTGTTTGTTTCAGTAGACGCTGCCATCGCATATTTTTAATGTGCTGATGGACTAGGACCAAAGCTTTCCTTACTCGCTGGTGGAGACTTCAGACTGCCGCTGATCTATTTCTACAGCTTGGCTGCAGTGACTTTTCCTCCCACATCTCTTTTTTCTGTTGCATGGAATTTCTGCTGTTGTTCAGCTGGTGCTGGGTGACTCTAGTTCTTTCCATGGCTGTAGATGGCCTTCAGTCATCCTGTGCTCAGTTCACTGTAAGAAAACCTCATCTACTGCACAAAGCCTATGTTGTCCTGGAAGAACCTCTCAAGCACTGCACAGCCCAGGCTATCTGCTGCCACTTCTCCAAGGCCAAGATACAAACGTGCTCTGCATTTTCAGAGTGATTCATCAGAAGTTACCACCATCAGAAACAAACCTACTGGCCCCGTATTCCCATTTAACCCAGGACTTTGACATGCAGCAGAAGGTGTTGCCTACTTTGGGAAAGGAGGGAGATGGGGAGAGGAAGAGCCGTGCATTTTGCTGACAGGTCAGGGTTAGAAGGTGCACAATGGGATTTCTTTAAAGCTTCCTTTAACATCAAGAGAATATTATCTTTATATTTGACATCTCATCACCAAGCCATTTTTTTATCTTATCAACAAAACAATTTGCACAGAAGCCCAGTTTACTGCTGCTATTAATGTTTTTACATCTTCACTTGTTTTATCAAGTGGAGGGCAGCGTCTATTTAGTGCAGGTTTAATATGTAATCAATACACATCTCAGTTTTCTGATATTCCTTAGTCTTTCTTATTGTCGTACAAGCCAGTGAACACACTTGAAACCACTGGCATCCCCTTCCCAAGGTAAAGAAGTCTTCTGAAGTTTAACACAAAAAGACCTCACCCTGCCACAGGGTAAATAGTACCTGCAGGGGAAGGGCAGCACGAGGCAGCAGGCAACAAGGTACTGTCCAGAGGGAAGGGCTGGAGACAGGGGTTTTATGATGGAAATCTGCTTCTTGGTTGGCTTAGGTATGAAGTCAACCCACACCTTGAGAGGCAAGTTACACTGTTATAGCATCATTGCGCACTATTGTTCCATTTGCCTTAGTAACCCCAAGGCACAAAGTCCTGGGTAGCTCTGATGCTCCCCTGTCCCCAGGCTATCTGTCTGTCCAGAAGCTCCTAAACCCCTGCCAGAGAACCCTCCCTTGGGCCTACAGAGCCCTCAGGTGCTTGCAGCAACACAGAAAAGCCCATGTCAGATCAAACCCCCTTCTCCTCCCCAACTGGAACCAGATGCTGAGGTCCTTGGAAAGCAAAGTCTGTGCCATGAGGCACCTCCTTCCCGGGCAAGGCATCCCAGGCCCATGATGCTCCATCCAGAACCAGCACTTTGATTGCAGCCTCAACACCACAGGCCCTTCTGGGCCAGCAGTCAGGGAAAGCTGAACATCCAGACCATGGTTTCAGTTACTGCTAATAGAGCAGCTTTACTTGCATGCTGGCAGCTCTTTACAGACTAACTTCATCCCAGTGCATGGATATTTCATCCCCAATAGTATGAAAGAGAGAAAACCAAGGTCCTCAATTTCATTAAAAGTAATCCATCCCTTTCTCATTATCTTTAAGCTGGGGGTGGGGGAGCAGAACATCTGTATTCTTAACAGCAGAGAAACAGCTGTATCATCTCTAATCCGAGTAAGCTGCATTGTAGCACTGAGTGAGCACTTTCTTTACAGTCCACAAGCTCTTCTCACTTCACTCAACACATGGATCTTATTTAAACACAGCAATACAAGGAGTAAAGAACTGGGAACAGAGTGGTGAGGGGGAAGTTAGGAGAACAATGAAGCAACAAGCTCCCAAAATGTTACATTGATTTACCAGTTTCTGGCACTTTGGGGCCTGCAGGGTACAGGAACACATGCTCAGGAATACCAGCAAAGCCCAAGCGAGCGCATGCACATTGCCATCAACCTCAGGAAAATCTGAGTTTATCTCCAAAGTTAGGAGAGATTTAGCCAAAAAAAATGGCCAAGGAAAACAAGGTATAGTTCAGAATGTCCACAGTCTTCCAAGCACTGATTTAAGTATAGCCTATAGATAACACTGGACTAACTTGAACATATTCCCACTTGGCAGAAAAGCTAATCTTTTCCTCCCACAGCTGTCTACATAGATGTCCTGTCTTCTTAATACATCTAACATCTAATTTAACGCCTATTAAGTGTTCTCAATCCAATATAATTTCTTTCATTTTAGGGGGAAAAAAGCCATATCAAACACAGTTTGCACACACCACAGAGAGCACAGCTTCACAAGATATGAACAGAAACCCAGGGCTCCTACACAGCCACCTCTGTGCCACCCCTTTCCTCTGACAGCTAAGTCACTAAAACATCTCATTACCAACACTGTAAAGGTTTCACTTCAGTTCCAGTTTTTCCCTTTTAACTTTTATCCAGCACAAGCTCATGGTTTCAAACAAAGCCCTGCACCCAGCTGAGCGCGTCAGTTTGACAAAGGTCCCTTTCCAAGAGCTCAAGTTAGAAGACTCACAAGAAACCTTTCTGTGAATGGTTTTTAATAAGTTAGTATTTTCCAGGGGAAGAAGGTGATAAGGATTTCACAGACACTGCCACACATGAAGGAAACGCCATGATTACATTGGTAATTGGAAGCATAATAGCTCCTATCATGTACTCTGGTAACTGCGTGGTGTTCTTCCTTACTATCCCAATAGCTTAATTCCTCCCTGCCTGTCCCAACAGCTGAGCACATCTGTAGGATAGCCAAAGCTTACTGAAGAGATGCAGACCTATTTAGATGAATACACTGAACTTGAGAACGAGACCCCACACCACAGAATGTATTAACATAGCCAACACCAAATGCGGCTGACAACAAACAGGGCTGCTCCGCTTTCCCAGCCCTATCCACATCATTAGTATCAACAACAGTACCAGGCTATCAGAACAGCAACCAGTTGAAACATGTGGATATGCAACTTCTGAGCCTACTCCAGCCCGTGTTTCAATAGCTTCAGCTTTGCGTTCAAGTACCAGCTCCTCAGTGCCACATCAAGAGCCTTCCCTGGCAGCTCTAACAGCCCATTTGTTTGCTAAATACTGACACTTCATGCATCAGGCTGCTGGCTTCCTAAAGGTAACACCATCTTTTACTGGATGTTCATTTTAAAGCCATCTGGTTTTCTATATTTCAATATGTGTATCACTGCCCATCGAGGGCACCTGAGGACAGAGGGGTCACCATCTGGAGACACAAGCCTTGCTCTGGAGAGCAAACACTCTTAGTAGAGAAGACTGATGGAGTAAAGAGGGCAATAGTTCAAGCAGCCTCTTGGTTCAGCATAAAATGCAAGCATTGCAATGCAGCATGAAGTGTCACACTGGCTTAGAGCTGGGGCTCTCTGCCATTTCTTTGGATGTTTATGTAGCTACACAGCACTGCAAAGCAGAGGCCACCGCATTATTGACCTCTCCTTGGTGCACCAAGTGCCTATATGTTATGTTGCTTCCTTTTGAAAGTAACTCTCAACAATTCCATGGGCTAAGGCTGGCGTTCATTGCCAGAGGTTGTTAACTGAGTAAAGCCATTAGAAAACAACAGCCTCATGGCTGAAACACAAGGTTGGAGAACCCTGAGAATCTGTTGCTTTACAAGTCACGCCATGCACCCCAGTAAGGGGGCCAGAGCCTCCTGGACAGACCCCTCATGTGACAATGAAGCTGTGAATGTCTGTTTTGACACAGCAAGTGACAGCGTGCAAGCGTTGCTCCAGGATAACCCAAGCTCCAGTATTTACAGGATGCGACAGAGGACAATTCCCTGGTTTCTACCCAAGGAATTCCACAGGATGCCCCCAGTGACCAGCACTGGGACCATGGGGGGAACTGGTGCCATTGGGCTGGATTCTCTCAGGACACTCAGTCTCCAGTGAGCTTAAGCTCCCCATTCAACAGCAGCCCCAGAAGTCCAGGGGCTGCTTTTCCCCCTCCAGTGACCTGGGCCGGGTGCTGCACCCACAGCTCTGCACAGGCTTGCCAGAGCCTCTGCTGCTTCCCATGCAGGAGGGAGGACCGCGGGTCATTAGGAAGCACTCTGGGTGCAATGCAGTGCCTCTGCTGCCTTGGCACAGGGCTGAGCCCATCTCCCCATGCCCAGCACCCCTGGAGCAGAGCTGCCCCTGTGCCACCATCAGCTCTGCAAGGCCCTTCCACCCCAACACAGTCACAGAACCAGAGGAGATGAGGGACGAGGATGCACAGAGCAATGCTATAGCTGTGCAGACATCACCAGTAGGAGACTTCAGAACCTTGTGCAGAAATCCCAAGTTTTACCACCTATTACCCCAGGAAGCCACATCCACAGGAGTGAAGGAAACAACTGCAAGAACCAGGAGTCATTTGCTGCAGTCTCTGAAGAGCCACCAAACAGACACCGCATCAGCAATGGCTCAAACACTGTTAACAACAGCAAATCAGAGCCCCGATGCAGGGGGGCTCCTCAGTGGGACAGCACATGCAGGGGAACACCCGGAGGGTGGCAAAAGCCTGACTGCTGCAAGCACAGCCCCGCTCCCCAGCCATCGCTTCCTGGGATTCAGAGCAGTGCTGGGAATCCGGAGCAGCCTCTCTCCTCCATACTTGCCATTTTTCATGCTGTTGCAATGTAAACAGTAGTGACTATGGGTAAATGTTAGCTTTCAACGACAACCACTGTACATATAGATTCCGTGCAGTTTACTTTGGGTGTTTTGGTTAGAAGGTCAGAGTAGTGCTCAAATATTTGAAAGAGGCACAAAATTTATAGCACCTAAGAAATTACAGCACATAGTAAACACACATGTGCCCTATTTATACATCTATGCATATAAAGAGAAGCAGCGTGGCTTTGGCAGTTAGTTTGTTCCTGCTGGAAGGCAGGATACAAGAAGTAAAGCTGTGTGCATGGCCTCACCCTCCCTGCTCTCTGGAAGCACCTTCATGCCATGGCACGCGTTAAGCTGATGCATGTTTCTATTGACACTGTTGAATTAAACCCCAATCTCCACACACACACAACTGAGCTCACACTCACGGCTCTGCCTCCACACCGAGGGAAGCCTCCTTTCTGCGGCCCCTGCTCCAGATGTTTGTCTTGTGGCAGCTGGGCGGCATTAATCCAGCTGTAGAGAAACCAGTGCCATGAACCACAGCACACTGGTGCCCCATGGGGTGCGCGGTCCTATCCTGAGCTGTGCCCTGGCCATCCCCTACCATGGGCACTGCCCCCCTGAAAACCTCCCTCCTGAGCCCTGCTCCCACAGTGGAACCTGGCTCCCTTTCTCCCATGCACACTTTGCTGTCAGCAGGAAGGGCACACGTTTTCCTGACTTCCACATCAGCAGCTCACAGTCTGCCTCTGGAGGGAGACACCCCGCATTGGGAAGCTGCTTCTCACCGCACCTGCAAGACCATGGAAGTGCGTGATTCCAGCATTACAGGTCAAGAAACACCAGCAGCACATCACCTGCTCCCTCCTTTCTGAACCAAATCCCCCTAAAGGGCAAGTGGGAAATCCATGGAAAGCTGGACACTGTCCTCAGGGAGCCCACATGTGCTGCCCCCAGTCATAAGGGACCTCGAGGTAAGGCCGGAAAAGCACATCAATATTCCTCTCCAAGCACAGTGAGACCTTGAGGGCTTAGCCCCAGCACACGTGTGAGCACAGGAAGGGGCTGAGCCATATCCTGCAGCAGGGAGCTGCCGCTCAGCCATCAGGAACAGCACCAACCCCAGGGCTCCCATTGGGATCACCTCAGTGTGCAGGGATAAGGAGTGAATCCCTGTTCCTCAGCATGAATTTGCTGTTCTGGCAAACACTGCACCCAGCTCCCTGCACCCCCCTCCCAGCAAGGGATGCTCCGGCACAAGGAGCCACCTTGTCTGCCCCAGCCAGCAGCTCCATGAGCAGCCCCATGGAAGCTTAATTCTGGTTAACAAAAGGTTTGCAGCTGCAGCTTGGATTGTGACATAACAAAACTCACTTCTGCAGTTGTTCCAAGAGCGACTGGAGTTCACTGCTCTGCAATCCCAGCAGCAGCTCCCAGGCAGCGAGCGGTTGGACACTGGGCTCTCTTTCTGATAGAGCAGAGCCATGAGGTTTTGCAATGCAAACCAGCTATATTTATGGAGCCCACCAAAGCAAGGGCATGTGATTATTATTGAGAGCAAACAATGGGCTTGCTTTCCAGAATGTTCTTTCACAAGACAGCACTAGTGGGAAAGCTCCTGACCTGGTCTCAAGGGGCAGGCACCCAGCTCAGGGCAAACATAGCCCATGTGGAACAGCACAACAGGATGAAGGTTACCTATAGTGCCAGATGTGATTACTAGGATGAGCCTGACAATTGCTACTATTTGCCCACCCAACAGCCAGCCCAGAAGCCACATTCATCCCACCAAGCCCAACAACAGCCTTTTGCACAGAATGATTTTTAAGTTACCCTGAAGAGGAAGCTCCAACTTCTTTTCTCCCAAATGAAGATTTACAGCTTCAATGCATTCACATTCTGAGCAGGACCCCCTGACAGACTCAGTTTCTATCCTTTATATTCCAGCTGCACCATGACTGAGCTGCTGCAGACAGAGCCACACTGGAGCTGTTGCTCAGCAGCTTCTACAGCACCCAACTCCTTCTGGGTTTTAAGCAACAGAGAAGGGAAACTGAAAAATGAACTTCAGCTCTTTACAAGGAGAGGATTTTAAAAAGCCTCAGCATTGACATAAAATGTGGTCATTTTCATGTACATCTCTTTCCTTGGTTTATTTTTAGAGTTTTAGTTGCCATAACAACATAAAGTATTTTACTCTATAGCATAGACTGCAATGAGTTTGTTGCTCCTCTTTGTGCACAGCAGAGCCCTGAGCAGCACCCCTACCCCAAAGGGGAGGGAGGCCTTCCTCCTCCAGGGCACACCCAGCATCAATGCAAAGCATTCATATACCACAAATGGCCAGCAAGAACAAACTCAGGAGCTTAGACTGCACCTACAGCAGCCCCGGCACACAGAGAAAAAGCAGCCAGAGAAGCAGGCACAGCAGCCCAACAACCGTTGTCTGAGCAGCAATCACTATTGCACAGCCCACAGGAATCCTCTCCCTCACACCCCACTCTCCCCAGCCAAGAGAAGCCCTTACCTGTACCCAGCATCCTGTCTGCAAAGGGACCCTCCAATAGAGGAGGAGGCCCCATGCTGGCTGCACATATAGGCAAGGCTGAGGATAGGGCACACCTGTGTGGATGGGCACACCTGAGCTGCAGATGATCATTACTGGTCCCTTCCAACTAATACAACCTGTTCTGCTCTCTGCCTGTGTGGATGGGGCACACTTGCAGCTCTGCCCCTTTTAAGCACCCCCCTGCCCAGCCTGTAGGTGAGGGGCTCTGTTTGCTGGTGCCCCCTGCCCTGGCCGGGTGCTGGGCTGGGAGCTGGCTTTAGTGGTTCTCCCCATGGCCATCCTGCCTCATTTCCCTGCTGATTGCATCTGACCTTTTGAACGACTGTTTTTGCTGGTAAATGCTGTTGTTGCTGTAGCCACAATGACCTAAGACCATCAGCAAGGGAGGAGGAGATGTAAGAATGCCTCTTGTGCTGGTTGCGTACAGCTGGGGCCGAGGGGGCTTGTTAAAGCTTGTCCTGCTGCCCAAGAGCTGGGGCTGTAACCCCTTCCTTGTGTGCTCGGCTCCCAGGCCAGCGAGCATGGGATCTGCTGCTGCCAGACTCTGCACCCAGGGCCCTCAGCAGCAGGCAGAGCCTCACCAGGGTTACTCATGTTCAGAAACTGCTTTATTGTTTCCAAGCATGTTGTATCTGAAATGCATTTCTCCTGCTTGAGCAGCGCTCTGCTTCCCTAGAGCTGCCTGGTCACCAGGGAGCTGGGATGTTGAGCCGGTTCAGGCAGCAGGATGGCTGCTAAGTGCAGTTTTCACGTTTTCAGATACTTATGCTCTTGTTTACCATTTTCTGCAGCAGAAACAGCAGTATCATCTCATACAAAACACACCAGAGGCAGTGGCAGCAGGTGAATGCTCCTGCACACTCCTGCTCTTCCGAATCCTCGGGGAAAGCTCTGCTGGTGGCAGCTCCTGTGGCAAATCAGGACCCAGCACCCAGTCCAGGTGGAGATGGGCACGCTCACACACAGTGCGTGGCTGCAGAAAGCACATTCCCTGTTCAAGCAACTGAAGGACTCTAGTTCAGACCAGTGAAAAGAGTTTTATGTACAGAAAATACCCATCTCCCCCCAACTGTTTGCTCTGCTGAGAAGCTGATGCCTTAGGTCTGGTTTTAAATTCTCTTGGCCCTGAGCTATGGCACATTAATTACGGCCGGAGGCGATGAAGAGGTGTTATTCCTTTACAGAGAAGATGGAGAAATGCAGTTAAAAATAGCTGGTACGGCAGCGCTGTCAGGCACAGGCGCCTCCTGGCCCCCGGATCGCCGCTTTGCACAGGCCGGGGAGGAACTTCCTCCCAGAACACAGGGGATTTTTGCCTTACTCAGCATAATTAAGGGTAAGCGGTGGAAGGAGCGGCTCTGAAGCCACCGCAACGGGCAGCGACCTTTCCGCGCACATCAGCGGCCCTCGGCCAAACCTCGTTGTCTTCCTCCGCCCCTTTTCGTTCGCATCCTGCCACGGGGCTCGGCTCCTGGCCGAGGGGAGGAGGGAAGGACCCGGCAGGGCTCGGGGCTGCGCTCCTGCTGCGAGAGCGAACTCACGGCGGGCTCGGAAAGCAGCCAAGCGATGGACGGGCTCTTGTGGGACCTGGTGCCACCTGGAGACCTCAGCGGGATCTGCTCCGTGGGCAGGGAGCGGTGAAACCAAGAACCCATCCCAGCTCCCGGGCAGGCGAACAGAGTCCTCCTTGCAGGCGTCAGAGGAGCTCTGGGTAACTCACGGCTCGAAGTGAGGGTTTCTTCCCTTCCGCTCCGAAATACCTGCGAGTGTTCCTAAACCAGCATCGCGGCTGAGAACCCGTGTGCTGGGCCCTGCTGTCATCCAGTGCTGCTGGAGAGGGCCCCCTCCTGCAGTGTTCGTGTGGCCCTGACACAAGCCTAGGGTCAGGAAACTGATTCAGCTGAACGTTACCCTCATCCCGTTAAACCTGAACCAGACGGTCCTCGGTGCGGCCCCACGCACTGGCATCGGCGTGTCCCAGGAGCAGATCCCATGGTCTACCAAACGTTAGAGCAGCTCGGAAGTTGGGTATACACAGATTGCCATCTAGTGGCCTCTGAAAATGGACCTCATAACTTCAGTCTCTAAGTTTAGTTGGTGAGGGATGCTCAGCGAGTGAAACTATTGCTACAAGGCTGCTCCGGAACGGTCTGGCCCTGTGGCAGGGCCCAGGTCTGGAGCTCACATAATATCCACCCTGCTTTCTTCCTTTATGAAACCTGTATTTGAAATTTTCAGGATACTTTGGCTAGAAAGTAAGGCTAAAGAGTGCCTTTGGGAAGAAGTTTCGCTGTTGGTGCCACTTCTGTGTGGAACGCTGATTGGAGGTCAGGGATGCTCTGATCATGCCCACACCTTACGTCAGGTTTAGGGAAAGCCCAGCAGCCCTGTCAAGACTCTCACACGTGTGGACCTGTAGAACACAGCCTTTGCCAGCAGCCAGCTTGAATTCAGCAGCAGCACTGGGTCAGTGCTGCCCAGCCTGGGGTTCACTGTGGGCGGGAGCTCCTGCACACCCTCGGCTGCTGGGAGCTGCTGAAGGTGCTCCCATGAGGAAGACTGGAGGTGTGCTCTACACGAGCCAGCCTTGGTAACCAGCATCTGCACATCTCCTGTCACAGAGTGTGACTCATCTGACTTATTATGGCAGTCTGCTTTAAGATAAGTGCCTTATAGAGTTCATCTTTTTCCATTGCCTGTAAAGCTTTGAATGATTTACTTGTAGGACTACATCTGCATTACAGATGTATTGTAGCATGTACATATAAATGTATACATGTATATATGTATATTAGACATTAGGCAGAAGCTCTTCCCTGTGAGGGTGCTGAGGCGCTGGCACAGGGTGCCCAGAGAAGCTGTGGCTGCCCCATCCCTGGCAGTGCTCAAGGCCAGGTTGGACACAGGGGCTCGGAGCAAGCTGCTCCAGTGGAAGGGGTCCCTGCCTGTGGCAGGGGTTGGAGCTGGAGGAGCTTTAAGGTCCCTTCAACCCAAACCAGGCTGGGATTCTATGATATCCATGTGATCAGGCAAATCCCACAGCAGATGAGTTGAAATAAAGGCTGAAAGCAGTGAGAAGTATTGAGAATCACAGCATTATAAATATAGCAGTTAAAACCAGTTCACTGCTTCAGAGAATGATGGGGATGAGTTGCTGGTGATGGTATAGATTAATGAGCAAAAGGTAGAGATACACTCTTATTCTGGTTTCTTTTTCCCAGCAGAACTGGGGACCTGGACAGTGGTTCTGCTTTGCCTGCTTGGTGACATCCAGACAAATCATTCTCTTTCTCCACGTCTCCATTTCTCCCTGTGTGATATAGAATGATAATAATTAACTGACATCTTTGCAGAATGGCTTGACAAAAAAGGAAAAAGGGTTTTATAGCAGAAAAAAACTGGAGCAGGATGCTAATCCATGAAGCTTTTTTGGCTTTCTAAGCTTCGTCAAGTGTTGCGTTCATGGGTTACTCTTGTGCTTGAATGTCACCCTCTTGCCAAGATGCATCATCAGCAGATTTTCCACCTTGCTTACTGCAGGCTGTAAATAAGAGCAACTTGATGGTAGCAGAACAAAGCGGCAAGGGGCTGAACTGGGTAAAGACATCGGCTTCTGGAGCCTGTCGTGTGTGTGCTCCTCAAGGCAACGTTGATGCTGGTTTGCCAGGGGCTGGATGTGCTGCAAATCCCAACAATGCAGCCGGGCTGCCAGAGGCTCCAGCACTGGGTGGTGGCAGTGGGAGAGATCTTGGCAGTGGAGTGGAGTGGAGGGGTTGAGGCTCTGTGCAAGCACAGGCTGGGCTGCCCGAACTGCCAGAGGCTCTTGGAAGCAAGGAGCAGTGTTTGTGCATTAGTGAGCACATCCGTGCCCAGCGCGCTCCGGGGAGCATCCGTACGCCCGGCTGAGCCCCTGCTGCCATCAAAGGTTATGGACAACAAGACCATAGCAACCAGACCAGCAGCGCCGGGTGGTATCTAGACACCGAGCCCATCCACGTTAGAATGAGCTGTTTGGGGGATTACACTTCAGGTTTCCATGGAAAAGACTCCCATAGAACATGCTTCCAGCCGAATCCCTGTGTAAAGTGAAGAGAGGTTTCAAAGCTTCAGCTCAATGTTTTTAATGAGTATAAATAAAGGTTTTTCTTTGCCATTTGTGTGCATGCAAACAGGAAAGGCTCCGCTGCCTTTCTGTGCCCTATTCCCTCATCAAGCCAATCTGTGTTTTTACAGAGTAAAATTTTGGATGCCTTGTAAAACTGTCTGGGGGATACTGAACATAAACAGTGCAAAGAACAACCATTTTTGACCATTTATCCTCTGCATCCTGTTTACAGATACAGAGATACCAGCAGGAGCATCCCAGGGCTGTATCCCTCTTGGGGCCTGCAGCATGCAGGGTTTGGTGCCATGAGAAGGAGTGCAGGGCAAGGGGCAGGATTTCTTCCATGCCACCACATCCACTCTGCACACTGGGATGATTTATGTATGCAGGGAAAAGCCAAGAACACTCCCACCTGAACAGTGCTCCTGCCTCCTACATTTAAACACCTTCACAGCTAGGATGGATTCTTGCTCTCACCCTTCCTGTGTTTTTCAGTTGTCAGAGGTATCGCAGCCTGCTACTTAGCTCGCCCTGAAGCTCTGAGACCTTTTGTAGCTTTATTTCCTCCTGGTATTCCCTAAATAGATCACTGTATATCCACCAATCCTCTCATGAGAAGTGATAGAAGCAACGTGTGGCAAACATCAGCCCATTCCATGCTCACACGTGCTCAGGTGGTTTGCTGGGAACCCCCAGCAGCTCCTTACGTGGCTGTGGGAAAAGCTGAGTGCCTTCATGGAAGCAATGACTGGTGAGAAGCTACCCCAGTAATAGGCAGACAGGAGAATCGTTTTCTAACTGAAGCCCTATATTCACCCCAGCAAGCAAGAATAGAACTGAGGCAGAATTAGGCCTTTTAAGCTCGCTTAAAGCTCAGGCAGAACATTACAATCTTCACACTTACCACCAGAGCAAGCATCGCTTGACTGCTGCAAATTTATTCCAGATCAACAGTGGTGCGAAGGAGTGAAGGATGAATCCCATGATGTGGGCTTGGGCCAATCCATCATTTGTAATTATGAGCTTCTTGTCTTTTGACACTGTGTATGTGTAAGGTTTAGTTCTGCTTTATTCAGAGATGAGTGGAATCGCCAGAGATGCAGAAGTGAAACAAGGAAGAGAGGCCTGTTCAAGGAAAAAAAACAGCAAAAAACCTCCATGCAAACCTCGGTATTCAAAGCAGATAATGTTATTTAAACATTAAATAGAGGAACAGAAATAAACTACCCCATGGCATCAGAATTGTTATCTTGGCTGCGTAAACATGTGAATAAATAAATGCATTTGGTCTAAAAGACACTGAAATTAAGTTAACATGAAACATCTGCGTCTCTCAAAGCTGTTACTGACACACAAAACTGTGAATTCTCAATCTCCAGATCAAACCTACCATTACAAGTACATCGAGTTTAGATAAAAGGAGATAGCTTGTAAGAATTCCAGGAAAGCACAAAATGGCCAGAGCAAACATCGAAGCCAATCGCAGCTCATCAAGCTGATGTCCCTGTTACTGAGGCTCTGAAATCCATACCCAGGGCGTTCTTCTTCCATGTGAGATTATATTCACAGATCCCTTCTCATTGTTAAGCTTTTAAGAACAATACAACCGCTGAGCTTTTCTTCAAAGCAAATGTAATTGGATGATGTCAATCTTTTACCAAAGTGCACTTTTTCATTGGCACAGCCCTGTCTGGTAACTGGCACAAGCAGAGTCACCCATGGCGCAGCGCTCGCCCTGCTCTTGTTGCTTGGAGCAACTCCCCTGCTCCTCCACAGGTCTCTGCAGCTCCAGAATTAGCAACCCCACTTTGTAATTGATGACCTGAACTGGGGCCAGTTAATTCTAGAGTTGTTTAACTAAGGGCTGACTGGTAAACTCAGTGGCCTGGTTTGCAGGACTGAGCAAACATCCCTCCAAACAACGACTCAAAGCAACCAAGGATCCTCTTCTCCTGTGCTGTGCAATCCAGCAGCACTCACAGCCACTGCTCGGGGTGTATTTAAAGACTGAAGTAGACCCAAAATATTCAGTGGTGAAATTGTGTCTGAAAGGCATTGGGAAGGTTAAAAGATGGAGTGCTATTTTTATAGTACTCGTCTGATTATTTCAGCTTCTTCTCTAAATAACATCTCAATGGTTGATGGTGGTAAATGAAGCCATCAAAGTCTGATGCATGTTCTTCTAGCAAAGACAAGTAAAAAATAGGCAGCCTATGCTGAGGTAGAAGGGAAGTAACAAGAGATCAGTGAACAGAGCTGCAAACAAGACTGACAAAAGCCTGTGAATATACCAGAACAAAAAGGAAAAGCCAAGAACACGAGCAGGGGAGGGCAGCAAGTGCTGTGTGACAGGCAGGTTAACGCGCTCTCCTGGGTGTCCCCCACCAGAGCATCAGCTGCGGCCGCAGGCTGAACCCCGATGAGGTTAATGCTGTTTCTGTACATCGTGTGTCCGTGGAGGCTTGTGAAATGTACCTGAGGGTGCTCGGGGACCCGGCTCAGCCATCTAAGCGCATCTTGAGGACACACACAGCAGGCATGGGGATGGGGCTGCAAGTGCTGCAGTGATGGAGGGACAAATAAAACACTTTGTAAGAGGAAAAAGCAAGGACCCAAGTTCATGCCTACAAGGAGGCTGGAAAACAGTGAAAAGAATCCGTAAATACACAGAAAATGAAGGGACAGCGAATAGCCAATATGGGATTGTACCGGAGAAAGCAGGTTCAGCAAACCTGCAAACCTACCATCTTCCACACCTAACTCGTCCTACCAAAGACAGGGAAGCAGCAGGGGTGATACTGAGACAAGAAACACGGCTCAGAAACATTGACTGTGAAGGTTTATATGTGAGCACACAATTGGGACTGCATCGCTACTGAATGTAGACAATACAGCCCACCCTCAGGCTGCAGCACTGACTGCTCTGATCAGCTTGGGGGTGGAAGATAAAGATGGGAAGTGGAAAGCTTTGGAGATGGGATTAGAGTTCAAATTGATCTGCAAAGTTGGAGAAACGATGTGAGCTGGTCAGGTGGAGTTCATCCCAGCACACGGTGCTATTTTAAAGAAGAAATGTCGATGCCTGTAAGCAAGACAGGTAACTAAGGGCTCAGCAGCATTTGTGCAGGAGAGGGTTTGGTGCTGGCAACAGATAGTGAAACAGGGTTTGTTCAAGGAAAGAGAAGACTGACAGGGGAAATCAGGAGGAGTTCACCATTATGTAAGGGGCTGCTGCCAGAAGCAAGAGAATGAACTGTCTTTCATGTCTATTGTGACTTGTAATTACAAAGTGCATTAGAGAGAGGAAAAAAAGAGGAAGAAATAAGCCTGATATCATGAACCATTTTCTAATCATAAAGTTAACAGAGCACAGACAAGGTGTTCAAGAGTGATTGTGCCGCTTCCCTCCCACTGGAGTTCCAGAGGATAGGTCAGACCTATTTGGCAGAAATGAGATAATCTCACCTTTACATCCAGTGATGACTCCTCTGGGTCCTCTCCACAGCCGAGAGCAGAGGAGGATGTGGGAGCAGGCACAGGAGGTGCCCATGGAGGCGGTCAAGGGAACAAGGCACGGGGGGGGGTAATCCAATGGGTAGCATTAGAAAACCAGGGAGCACTGGAGGGCTCCTTGTGCAGCCCCAGCTGAGGCCCGGATTGCTCTCCATGGTGGTGACTGGGACTCCATCACTGCCTGCCTGCATGTGCCTACCCTAGCCCCATAGTGGAGACCTGGAGAAAGGAGCTTCCCAGGGAACCAAGTTAAGCACTCACAAGAGGTGATGAAACAGGGCATCCATATGACTTTTGAGCCCTCACTTCCTATCTAACCTAACCTGGATAGAATTCCATGAGTGTGGCCACTAGACTGATCATCTGCCGAGTGCTACATGATGGTGACAGGGCAGGCTCAAGCCTGCGGTTTCACAGTGTATCTGCTGTGCAAAGAGCCCCATCTGACTTTCCTGGAACTCTCAAATCCAAAAGATAAACCCCTCTCTTTGTATCCTCAAGGGAGTGCTGAAGTCTCTCAAATCCCATGTAGAACGATTAAAGGTAATTCTGTACCTTGCAGCTCAAAGCTTTAAAGTAAACCCAATGGCCATTTGGCAGAATCTGGCTGAATGAATCTGTAAGAAAGCAGAGTAACGTGACATCTGCTGGTGGTGTTGGTTAAGTGCAGACCCTGCAGCCTGAAGATCCCCTCACCTTGTCTGAACCAGTAATTTTTAGTTGGGACAAAACACCGGAATGAGAAAATCATCCTCAAGCACAGAGAGAAGCCAAGAGAGTTCCTGCAATGGGACCAAAGCAGCTGGTCAGAAATAGCACAGTTTTATGGCATGGTTTCCTGTTGCCAGGAGGGCTACCCAGCACACACAGCATCTCTGTGAAGGGACAGGCCATGACTGCAAAAAACCCCTTCCTGCTACAGGGAACAGAAACCCTACAACAGGAGAGGTTTGACTACCTGGGAACGGGATTGCTACTGATGCTGTGGGAGACAGGCAAGGAGGGGGAAGGCTTCTTGATGCTGAGCCATGCCAGCCCTGGGTCCTGCTTTTCGGCATAGGGAAGAGATGTAGCACAGCAGCGATGGGAGTATACCGGGTGTGTGGTACACATGGGATATGCTGCAGGCCCACCCAGTGGAGAAGTAGGAAACAGCAAGCCCCAGTTACTCCGTTCCTTCATTTCTTGTTAGGATACAGCGTGTGACAGAGCAGACACTCCAGAGCATCTCGGTGAACACACAGAGTGAAGGCGTAAGAGCACAGAAGAAACATGCTTTCCAGTAAAGGCTGTGCCATTTGTTGGTACCCACAGAAATGCTGCTACAGAATCAAACTGAACTGCAGTCAGCAGCTACCTCAGAGCCAAACTAGTAACCTGAAAAACGAAGTCACTGTCAAAACACTCACAAACCAGGACAGAAGATGGACAAACTGGGAAAGGTACCTTTTACCTGCTGTGAATGGAAGTCATTTCAACATCGGGTGTTACAATGAAAGTGGATTTTAAAAAAATAAGCAACACCAGCATTTGTATATGAATGCTTTAGGCTGAATAATAAGAAATGTCAAGAGAATGCAGGATGGAATCAATTAATGTTAGTATTTCACCTGAGAACTAGATAAGAACACTTACATTAACAGACTGTGGCAGAGAGGTCAGATTTAGAAAGTAAAAATGTTCTATTAAGTATGAAAGGCAAACATGGGAGTGAAGAATTACAGCACAGTCCTGTCATTCCACGCGATGGCAAGATTAAATTGTCTGAAATGGGAATAAAATTGAAGCAAGATCTAGGACAAAACACTATTACAGAAAAATCAATGGAATTGATTTTGAAAAGGCAATAAACAGAGTCAATGGCATCATATTAATTAATGTACCAGAAACGGGATATTTAAAACTACCAGTCTAGATGTAACACTGTGATTTATTAAGTCCTCTATGAATTAAAGTGCTTGACCCCTTCTACTCCCATCCACTTCTCCCCTGCCCCAGGAGAACAGTCAGGAATTCACTGCTAAACTCCCCAGCATGCGCTGAACACAAACCACTCCTGAAACCTCACTGCTTGAGTGGGATGAGCAGCATCCTCTACTGCTGGAACAAGGGCTTTGTGAGCATGTACCTGAGTAAATAAAGACCTCTTCAGGCAGCCTCAGCAGCTGCATTGCCAGAGCCATACTGAGTCAAGCCAATTTTAGTCTTCCTGCACACTGTTTGCTCATGCTGTGGCGACAGGAAAGGTTCTTTACCAGTGGTTTGACCTGTAAGTAATCACCGTGGAAGACACCTACAGCATCAGTGCAGGCTTCAAGGAACAAACCACACTGGTTTATGCAAGGTAAGCTTAACGAGCCAGCTTCACTAGAATATTAGAACCCAGTGTGCTCGAGAAAGTATGTGAGCTTTTACACCGACAAGAACAATTCTATATTTAATTAGGCCTCATTGGAAAAGGTAATCACTGTAATGTATTTGCACAAACACAGGACACTGCTCCACCTGCAGGTAATGTTCTTCATTAAAAAGAGTAAGAACTTTGTGCACCAGGACAGAGGTGGTCCACCAATGTGGAGAATCCTACCAAGTACAGAGCAACACATTTTGCCATTTTGCTAAGTGGTAAAGCACGTTCTGCTCAATGAAATCAACTCACCGCTTATTTAGGATGATAAGTTTTAATAACATAGCAAAGTAGAAAATTATCTGGGCTCTTCAATTCATTCTGGAAGGAAATTGAAGTTCCCTGTGTGCGAGTTGTACAATTCACTGTAACAACCAGTTACAGTACACAGTGCAAGTCAGAAACATTCTGTGCATCAGTGTTTGGTTCTTAAAGGCTTTAGACCCAGGACACTGCCCACAGCTCCCAGTGACACAGGCAAAAGCTGGCTCTGGACCTTGTGGCACCAGGAAGGTGCTTTCAGGAGAAGGTGCGGGATGAAGGGAAGAGTGAAAAACAGGTGCTGAGCCATTGAAATCATTCACTCCCACATCACTACAGATGAAAGCTCTCCTTTGAAGCAGCACCCACACCTCGAGTCTTACCAGAAGGTGTTAAAGTAACACTGATCACCGGCCATTCAGCTCCTGGAGTCTGTGAACAGGTCACTCCATGGATGTGACAGAGGAACAGCAGACTAACTCCTGCGGAACAGTCAATGAGATGGAGCACTCATGTGAAGAACAACTGTTTTTGCTCTCCCACACTTACAATTCTTGTGACTAACATCCCAAACCAGGTTATAATTCTTGTTTGTGACTGAAGCAAAGACCAGATCCACTAACTGTAGAGTTTTGAATAGATATTTGGTTCAGTAATGAAGTTTCTATTTCAGTAACTTAACTCCATTAATAAAGAAAGATAGAAAAAAAATCAAACCACCTTTTTCAAAATTCAAGGAAAATTTAATCAATATGCCTTAAATTATTTTACAGTAACTACAATACTGACAAGCATTACATTTTCAAAATGGTGTTTTTCTTGGAAGTACTGCAAAAGAGATTACTCTTCATCTACTAGTATGTGCACCATCAGGAGAAGAAACTCTAGTTGAAGTCATCTTCAGAAATCCAAGGTAACATATAGCTACTCAGACATCCAAATGTATTCTTATTTCAAGTGTGATAGAATCACAGGTCCCTTTAACTTTTAACCATGTTTTCTAATTTGTAATTTAAGTATTTTAAATCCTGAAATACTATACCACATCAAATGAACAAATAAATGAGACCAAGGAGTTTCAGAAGATATTGGTTAAAATACAGAAAATAGTCTAATTGCTTCTGTTCATTTGTGCATTTTGCTCTTGGTAAGAGGGGACAGGAAAGAGGTTCTTTATTACTGCAGATTTATTCAGAGTACCCCAGATCTACAGCACCTGCAGTTCTGGTAACTCTTTTGGATGAAAATCTATCCGTTTGTAACTGCAACCATTGTCCCTCCCTTAGTCCCCTAGAAACAAATCAAAACAGACAAACAACCCCTCCCCCCCAACAAATGAACCCCACAGCCCTCAAATAACCAAAAGTTACTTGTCTAAAGATATAGGAATGGGAAAGAAATTACATTAACTTGAGAAGCATGGACACTTATTAAAGCTATAGACACCTCAGGTAAATTGAAAACAGTATTCGGAGTCCTAAAAAAGTGAACACAAGACATTTGTTTTCATTGTTCCAGATGATTCAAACCAGGTCTAAGTGTCGTGACAGCAACACTACACAGTTGTTTGCAGCTGCTTCTGGTCCAAGTGCATGTCCCAAGTCGATGTTTCCATTTTGGCCCACAGGAGTCCAGCAGTTTGGACAGTCTGTTCAAAACACGGAAATGAGAGCAAAGACCCCGTACAGCAGCGCGCAGGGGTATGCTACGAGGAGCTGTTGTCCTTCCATTGCTAAGGCAGAGATAAAGATTTTGGAAGCAGAAAAGCTGCACCAGCCAATGATTGCAGCCGTAAAAATAATCCCCAGCATTCCCCTGCAGAGAGAATAAAGAGAAATCATACAGGCCTTGTGTATACCTGCTCAGAGGAGCTGTAACTGGGCTCCTCGCAGCACCTCTTACAGATCCTAAGACAAATTTCAGCTTTCATAGTTGACATCAAATGAAATAGCTTCACTAAAGACTTCAGAATGATATTATTCAATTATGACAGCATAAAAAATGCCCCAAATTAACTCTGTGCATATGAAATGTAGAAGCAGTGAGTAAAGTAACTGGAGCAAGTTCTCTTTTCAGTCCCTAATTTCACATGGCTATAAGGAGTCACACTGATCTTCTGTCCGTCAAATTCAAATTTGCACCTTACATGATGATTACTTTTAGACTTTATCGATTTGACAGATTTGAATATAGAATTGTGAGAGCAAACTCAATATTGTTATTTGAGTCTACGTATTTAAAAGCTGGTGATTGACTTCTAGATAAAGCCAGTATTCACATACCTTTTATCCACCTGGAGACTGTCAATATTTATGGTTTTATACTTACTAAAGGCTCCTGTCATACTCAAATTCTATGAAGCTTCATCACTGCCTCTGAAAATTCCTTTTAATAACTTCCTTCCCCACCTCACAAGAGAGGAACCTACTACCAGATTATAAAGTTTATGTACTTACTGCAAGGAAAACACAATTGCACAACTGGAAAGTAGGATCATTGGAAGAAGACAATATCCAAGGACACTGGCAACGCAGCCAAATGAGACGCCCGTCACGCTCATTAAGTTCAGGAGACAAAACATCCCTACACATCCGATTACACTGATGCCATACACGTAGCCAAACTGAATTTTACCAGCCTGAAAGTCAAGCAGAGCAATGCAGGTTAGTCACCAGAACAAGTAACATCTTCCCACCAACACAGGGATGAGGGCAGAGTGTTCACAGAGCATCTGCACTTTCTCCCTTGTCCCCCACCCCTATATCCAAATCAAGATTTGGATTTCCCACCACCTGAGTTCCAGGACGCCCGTATGTTCTAGCCATCAAGAAGTACACTTAGACTCACTTCATGTATCTTGATGAACAGAGTTTGACTGAACTGTTATGCTTTGATCTGAGCTCCAAAAGCCTATGAATTCTTCAGGATTCAATCAACTAACTTCTCACGTGGGCTGCGTATAATAACCTCTACAGAACCAGTGTAGAAGGACTAAAAAATTGCAATCTGGAGATTTCTTAACAAAAAAAGAGCTGAAGTCTTAAACTGTGACAGACTCCGCTGGCAGAACTAACAGGGAGATTCTAAACAGTCAGAATGGGAACTCTGCTTACTAACAGGTACGTAGAAAGCACACGTGTCATTTAACACACAGCTATCCTGTCTTCACCCATTTTTCCAATGAGATGGATGCTTCCTTTCTAACACCAAACTGCACGGACACAGCAGCATGCACCCTGTAGGGATACAGGACCAGGCGGCCACTGAAGCTACCACCATGTGTGGCTTTGAGCTCTGTTACCCACTGACTTCCAGATCAAGTTCATGTATAACCCACTTTTCTCCTTCCTCAAGCTCTATGGGAAACACAGGGAAAGCAATAATTTCTCAGGAAAAGAACATTCAATGTATCTATTAGAAACATATTCATTAACTTTACTGGCCTAGTTTCCATAAATAAAGTTACTTATTAGAGTAGGCTTGAAGTCCCCTTGGTACCAAACCACTGTGTTCGTGTCATAGCAATGCAAAATTTTTGGCAAAAATTAAATGTGGTGCCTCAAGACATTCAGAGAAAAGAGCTTGTTTTAACTATAATTACTTCAGTGACAAGGAAGACGTTTGCTGCTGCTCTGTCATTTCATAATTGACATTTCTGAGTCATTAAAGTACAATCTTATTTCAATTAAGCTCAACTAAAAAAAGCTGCTGACCTAGTAACAGGCATAAACAACTGAAAGCAGGTTCACTTTACAAGTGTTTCACCAGATTGACTCTTGATAATGAAAGTCATCCCTGACGTACCAGGTAAGTTGGCTTTTTTTCCCCCTGTGTTTCCAAGAATATTAACACACAAACAGGAATCTTTGGCAATGAGTATCTTACCAGTAATAATGTGGCTCCAAATGCTAGACAGAAGACTACTGGCCCAGCCAAATCAGTCTCATTCATGATGCTGCCATCTGCTACTTTCAGTGGGTGCAGCACTGTTAGTGTCTTCTGCCAGATGTGATCAAAATTGATCCCCAATTCTACAAGTTACATGAAAAGAATTATGCACATTCATTTCAGTTTTGCCCTTCCTGTCATCCCCAGTTGCTTCACTCAGCTTATCCCCAAACTGGGAAGAGTTCTGGATTTCAGCCATAGAGCATAAGTTATACCTTCTAATAGAGGAGGCTCATCCTCAAAATTACTTCCATAAAAAGACTGTGCTGAAGTCGAGCTGTACATCTGTGTTGGCTGGTAGATCTGCCCTGTGTAAGGCTGCTGCTGCTGCATCATGTCGGGAGGGACAAATCCACTTTGCTGAGAGTACTCGTAGCCTCCATACTGCCTGCAAGGAACGACACTGGATCACGGACAGGCACAGAACTGTATTTTAAACACCTCTCTGCAAAAGCAAAGCTTCTTTTCACAGCAACCAATCCTTCCTTCATTTTATAAAGTGACATTAGATGATCCCCTACTTGGATCCAGGCCTTTTGGGCACACAGTCGCATCCATCATTCAAATCCTCCCTGTTAAGTTAAATGAGATGATTTTTGCTATACACACTTATATTGCTTTCTGGCTTCAAGTCAGAGGCCTGGAGAAACAAGCATTATCCATTGACTGAATCCCTACTACAGGTTGTAATAGAGTAGTAAAATTTTACATCTCAAACTTATTTTGATATTGGCCATTAAATACTACTGACATCCGACACCAGCATGGATTTGCTATTTAGAAAGTCTATTTACAAACTCACTGTCAGAGAAGGAAGCTTTTCACAGTGACACTTTTTTGTTAAAAAAGGAATATAGTAAAAATAAATCAATAGAGAAAATAGCTGTTTTTTTTCCTTCCCTTGAGCATCACGTGTGTCAGGCATACAAGAAGAATGGTATGGACATTAACCATGTAATGACCTACAGGACATGATGCAGGGCAGGATAAAACGAGGATTTTCAGTTTCTATTTCACATAGTCTTAAGTACTACCAAATCAAGTTATCCTGCCTTTGGAATACTTTCTATTATAAATGTTGCATGTATAAAAATACATATGTTGGTATGGTTAAGCTGAATCAAAGCTATCCTCTGTTCCTAAACAAACTCCTAAGTTATCCTCGCCATTAATCATTTCCAAGTCTGACTACAGAGATTCTGGTAAATGTTTCCAAAACATTTAACTATGAAAATATAAACATGCAGAAGGAAAATCCAGATCTCGCTCTCCTTCCTCTCCCTGCTCCAGCAGAGCTCAGCACAGCACTGAGACCCCTTTCAGGACACCAATGGGCATCGCCCTGCTGCATCTATTGCAGGGATCCCACAGGTCATGTATCTGATCCAGACCCTCAGCCTGGGGCTGGATATTCGCGGCCACCTCCTCGGAGCTGCCCTGGCTGAGGAGCATTCGCCACAGTTTCCCTGCTGATGCCCAGGAACCACGCCTGACATTGCCAGCTCCTTTATGGAACACTGAAGCTGGTTTTACTGCCTGCAGATGGACTTACAGAACACTGGCATTTCCCTTCCCAAAGATTACGCTTACAATCAAAATAGCCCACATACTCTTTGTTTCCATTTTCTAATCTCTGCTTTAAAACGCGTAAGACAGAGTACTCAACACACAACTGCTTTATTCCTCCCTTTACAGAGTACAAGTTATGCTGCTCATAGAGCAGAGCAGCAGGAACCCACTGACAGGGCACACCGGGCGGCCGGATTCTAACCCTTTCCCGACCAACCCCCCCCTCCCCCCCAGCTCAGCTCAGCACAGGACGCGGCACACGAGCTCAAAGGCGAGCGGGCCTTACTTGCCGTAGGGCCTCCCGCCGTACTCGTAGGGCTGGCTCTGCTCATCGATGCTGTAACTCGTCTGGAAGAACTCGGTGTTGAAGCTGTCAAACCCGGACATCGCAGAGGATCTGCAACAGAGCAGCGGGGATCGCGGCGCTGCCCGGCCCGGCCCGGCGGGAGCGCCCCGGGACACCGAGCGCTCCGCCACCCGGCCGCGGGGCCTCCCTCAGCCCGGCCGCAGCCGCCGCCCCGCGCCTCCCCTCCGGCCGGGGCAGCCGCCCCAAGGCCCGACCCGCGGACCCACCGACAGCCCCGGGCCCGGCTCCGCTCCCGCCGCCGCGGCCCCTGCGACGTGTCACCCGCGGCACGACCGCTTCCGGGGTCAGCGGGGCGGTGCGCCCGCACCGGCCATGCGCAGACCCCGCCCCTGCCTGCGTGGCGGCCCCGCGCTGCCGCGGGGAGAGGGCGCGGGGCAAAATGGCGGCGGCGCGGGGGATGGCGGTGCGGGGGGAGCGCCGGGCCCGCTCTGCAGGACCCCCCGCGGGGCACGGCCCCGGCCTGTGCGAATGCCCGGTCGGTCCGCTCAGGGCTGCGGGCAGCACCCGCACTGCGGCTGGCGCGGTCCCTGCGCTGTTAATGGTGTTACTGCTGAGGCTTTGGCGTTCGTGACCGCTGCCTCCCGTTGTGCGGCCTGAAATGTGAAGAAAAGCAAAACCCTGGCTGTAAAATACGTGTAAAGAATAAGCTTGTGTCCGTATCTCAGTGAGCATTAAAGCAGCGTGAGTCCGTGCCTCTATTCCCTGCTTTGCTTCGCGTCCTGAGAGAGCCCGGTGTTACGTAGGGCGGGTGACAGCGATCTGCGGTCAGCCGCTCTGCCGCTATCCCCAGGCCGCAGCTCCCGTGGTTGTTTCCCATGGGAGTGGTTTCCCCGTGACCGGTGTGGATGCAGAGGCAGCGGCGTGTGCGCTGGGTGGGAGCGTTGATGTGAAACTGAAGGAGAGGGAGCAGGCTGAGGGGAAAGTGAGCAATCAGTGTTAGCCCTCCTTATCCTTACACATGTCCTCATTAAATAACATTCCTGAAGCCAGACAGAAGATGTGCTAAGCCATGGATCTGCATGGCATCATTAAAGATCAGGTGTTGCCTGACCCTCACAAACTCTAGTTGCTGGGAAAACTGTGGAATGGAGAAGAATGACTGGGACTGTGAGGACACTGATGTGAAGCAGCTCCTTTCCTTCACAGTCCCTTCTCACTCACTGTTTATCCCCCTGGTTTCACCATTTTGCTCCTCTGTGCTCATGCAGAGGCTGTGCTCAGACTGAGAGATAGAATTTGTCTGTGTTGAGTACTTGACGTGCTGTGGTGGGCACAGGAAGCCAGGAGCGTGCACTGCTGGGCTCTGAGTAGGGAGCAGTTTCTGACACTTCAGGACGAGTGCATGGTGGTGGGTGCTGCTCCATTTCAATTCATTCAGATCCAGGACACAGGACAGTTATTCTGGTACAAACTGTCATGTATTTATTCTTCTGGTGAGC
This sequence comes from Neopsephotus bourkii, assembly GCF_033783945.1. Taxonomy (NCBI): domain Eukaryota; kingdom Metazoa; phylum Chordata; class Aves; order Psittaciformes; family Psittacidae; genus Neopsephotus; species Neopsephotus bourkii. Next base: position 1,573,279 of record NW_026900569.1, read on the forward strand.
TCACTGTATGTCGCTGTGGGTCTGTTCCAAGCCTCTCCTGCAGAACACATCCCATGGTGCAGCCCCGTAGAGCGTGCAGTGATGCTGATGACTTGGCCCCTTGCTGAGCCCTGTGACTTCGCTCCAGTTCACTGAACAGTCAAATGAGACCCAGGTGCAGGCAGTGGGCTCTGGGACTGTGATCCCCTGGTGAAATGCTCTTTGGCCGGAAATCTGGGGGGATTTGTGTAGATGATCAGATTTTACTGGCAGCTTAGGCTGAGTCCTCTCTGCGCTGGGCATCTCAGCGTTGCTGTAGGGTCTCATCTGCTCCAGCTTTACAGGACAAATTCAGGGTGCAGCCTGAGACCTGCCTGTGGGTTCAAGGGAAGCTGTGACACTGCAGCCACACCACTGCTGCCTTCCTGGGGGACCCGGCAAGGGTGTCAGTGGACAGCCTGGATCACCCAGCCCTGCCTGAAGAGGTACAACCTCCACAGGCACCAATCCTCCAGTTCTGCAGTGTCATAGTTAAGGGGTTACCTGCACAGGGGGTCTGGCTTTGCAAAAGGCCAGAATGGCTCCAAGATGGGAAGAGCAAAGATACTCCTAACACGGGTTACACAGTGCTGAGGTCATGACAGTGCTATCCAGGGAGGTTCAGACTTTGCTTTACCTGTAACACTGAAATTACACCACTGTTAATAACAGAATAATTTGAACCACACTCTGAGTAAAAGTGTCATTGAAACAACTCTGGAAGTGTGGGAGAAAGGAGGGAGGAGGAAGCCTGCTGAAGCAGGCTTTGCTATGGCAGAAAGTGCAAGAAGGAAGGGGAGTCCCTTACAGACGGGTGGTTGAAAACAGCCATTATTTGTTTGAGTTTAGTCCTGGGATGCTGCTGTGAGCACACGAAGTCTCTGTCCCCCTGTACGTGCTGGGTCTGTTGCAGTGCCAAAGCCCCCCAGGGCAGTTTTTACAGCGGGAGGCTTTGTTGAACAGTGCCTGTGAAAGGATTTGTCAGCATTGGATATCTGAGTTCTGGGTCAGAACATTACCAGATGCCCAGCGATCGTGATCTAAATCGGTGGAACATGGGTTTTTCCCTTGCTGTGAGGTTTTGAAAGCCTAGAACGCTGCACACTGCATTTGCTGTGGATTTGGTGTGTGGCAGAAGGAGGGGACAGCTTCCTTGGCAGAAGCTGTGCCCACACTCTGTACATTGCGTGATGGAAAACACACTGTCGCGTGTGTCCTGTTGGATTCGCCTCCTCGTGCCGTGCCCGTGCTCACGCGCGCAGCAGCTGCGAGAGCTCTGCTGCGCCTTTGACTTCTTGCGATGGAAATGCATTATCCACTTAAGTTATGAATTAAAGATCAAGGGCAAACCTGGATAATGCTTTACTATGTGCCTGTTAATAAGCCCTGCTTTGTGGCACTTGCTCTTTTGCCAGCAGATCCTTTTCCAAGGGAGATTCTCACATTCAGTGTTTCTTTATGCCTCTTCTTCAAAGTGAGGATGTGTTAGGGCTTCTGACTCACACATGCTGCTGGACTGCAGCAGACGAGGTGTGCACCATGTGCAGTTCACACTGCTGGATCAGAGGACAATGTGCTATTTTAGCTCAGTATCATACTTTTTCTTGCTTGGCTCCTTTCATGGGAACTCGGTTTCCAGGGGTACCTGAGGGATGGGAAGACTGCTCCATCCCAGGAAGGCTCGTAGCTCTGCAAGAGCCTGGTGTTTATTCCTGCCAGGGCTCTGTTACTGTTCTTTGTGATGGATGGAGGCTGGAGTGGAAGTGTTGTCTGGAACACTGGCACTTGCCTGCAGGACATGGCTCTGCTGCTCTGGCCCTTTACATTGCTCTGACAGTTACCCCGAATCAGTCTCAGCACATCCACAGGGGTCAGACATTTCTTCTCCCCTTTGCCATGCCACCCTGCTCGGGAAGTGTGCTCTTCTCTGACTGGAAGGAGTTTTGCCCTGGCAAAATGTTGTGTTGGCCCCATGTTTAGCTTGGAGACTGCTGAGGAGAGCTGGCTGTTACAGCAGATGTGGCTGGAGGATCCTTGGGTGGCACCTTCAGACCATTTCTGAACCAAAGCAGAAGCCTAGAGCTGGGAGTATGGGTTTTCTTTCTTCCTTTTCTGTGAATTATTGTGTGTAAAATCCACCCAGAGTGATGAAAGTTCCCATGTGGCTTTTTAGCTGAAATCTTCTGTTCAAAATCCAACTTAGCTTCTTTTTTTTTTCTTTCCAGAATTACTCCTTCAGTTTCTGGTACTTCCAGTCGGTGCTGCTTGGAGCTCCTCAGTGTCTGCATGGAGTTGCTAAATGCTGATAAACAGCTTCCTATTGCTCGTGACACATGGGCGACTCGATTGTATTTATAGCTTGTGTACTGATACGCAGGATGGAAGGGAGCTGCACACATAGCGTTGCTACTGCACACCTCGCTGGGTACTCCCCTTGCTTTCTAACACTCACCGCTGCCTCTTCTGGGACACCTTTTTTTAGCACCCACGGAACGCGATGGAGTCAGTTGTGCCATGATTCCTGAAAGCACGGATGCTAATTTAGCACTTTGACATCAGGAGTGACCTCAGCCCTGGGAATGATGTCACGTCGCTGGTGCACCGGGTTTAAGGATAGCTCTGCTCTGACTTTGGAACATGCACCTCAGCTGAGGCTGAATATTCCCCTCGCTGTGCTGGAGGCTGTACAGCATCTGTTCACCTTCCCCTCCACGGGAGCTGCTTCCCTTTCCCAACAGAGCCACAGAGCTCTGCAATGGAGCTGCATGGGAGCTGCGGCTGCACGGCCCTGATGTGCCTTACCTGTGGGGCACAGAGTGTTTCGGTTTCCCTCTCCTGCGGCTGCAACGCTGATGGATTTGGCCAATGGCTTGTACTGAGCTGGGAAGCATTATGGGATGCTTTTATTACTGAAATACTCCATCAAAGGAAATTATGTTACAGTAAAATGATGGGAATGTCCGGTGTAAAGAAATAAAAGCAGGTGTTGAATTCCTTTCATTTATTATTTGAAAAGTGCAGGTGCATTTCTAACGCTGTTGTGATCAAAATTCCACAGGTTTTGTTCTTTTCAAAGGGTTATAATTTTTAAACAGACTGGGAGCTTCAATCTGGCAGCATCAGCTCCTCACACGGTCTCAGGGTGCTGCACACAAGCTTGTCAGGAGTCACAGGTTTTATATGACCTCCCATCTGCATATTAGAGGTACCAAGTTGTCTCCACTCAGCCCCCAAGCCTTCTGCCAGGTTGTTCTTTGCCTCGTGGTTTGGATCATGACCATTCTGTGGGCTCACAAGGGGCGTATTTGAACAAGGATCAGTTTTTACTGGGCAGATCCTTCAAGCCCTGCCAGTTGTAGCATCCCTGGCTTTATGAAAACTGATATAAATATTATCACAGGATGTTAACTAGCATTAATACGTCCAGGATTTGAAAAGCTGCTGTGATGCTCCTTGCTTTGAACAGGGGCAGCACCAGCTCTCAAAGGAAGCCAGTGTTTCACCACTCATTGTAGGTGTTAAAGCCCCTCACTGACCATACCCCTGAGGTCAAACTCGAGGGCGTGATTGTTCAGCTCTCACATTTGAATTTGAAAAGTCTGTGAAAGCAAAAATTACTGTTTTCCTGCGTTAGCATTAAAAGTTGTGCCTGTGGCACCAGCAGGTTGTGTTCACTGTTACTCTTTTAAATTATGGCCATGTTTTCAGACGAATCTCACAGAAATATCTGCAACTTCAGCAGTCAGCAAAGCCAGGCTGCACACAGGGGCTTCCTCACATGCAGATTTCACTCTGAGGCTGCCCCTCCAGCTCTTGGTTAGGGTTTGAGTGAAATGCTTGTATTTATTATAGAATCACAGGATCCCAGCCTGGTTTGGGTTGAAGGGATCTTAAAGCTCCTCCAGCTCCACCCCCTGACACAGGCAGGGACCCCTTCCACTGGAGCAGCTTGCTCCAAGCCCCTGTGTCCAACCTGGCCTTGAGCACTGCCAGGGATGGGGCAGCCACAGCTTCTCTGGGCACCCTGTGCCAGCGCCTCAGCACCCTCACAGGGAAGAGCTTCTGCCTAAGAGCTCAGCTCAGTCTCCCCTCGGGCAGGTTCAAGCCATTCCCCTTGGCCTGTCCCTACGGGCCCTTGTCCCAAGCCCCTCTCCAGGTTTCCTGCAGCCCCTTTAGGCACTGGAGCTGCTCTAAGGTCTCCCCTTCAGGAGCCTTCTCTTCTCCAGGCTGCCCCAGCCCAGGTTTCTCAGCCTGGCTCCAGAGCAGAGCTGCTCCAGCCCTCGCAGCAGCTCCGTGGCCTCCTCTGAACTGCTCGAGCAGCTCCATCTTCATCCCCACCAGTAACCTGGTTCTGTCGGAGCGGGTGCGTGTGGACGCAGACCTGGGCTGTGCGGTGCGGTTGTGACCGGCTGCGGGGGCCGAGGCGGGCGCGATGCGGGGAGCCCCTCACCGCACCTCACAGCTTCCTTCCGGCGGCCGCTCGGTGCCTCCCGGCCCGGGGCTGCGCCGTTACCGCCCGGGTCCCGGCGCCGCCGCCCGCTCCCTGGTTCGGTTCCGCTCCGCTCCGCGCCCGCTCGCAGCCGCCGGGCCGGTTCTGCGCGATCGCCCAACGCCGCCAGGTGGCGCTGCGGGTGCGCGCAGGGCCGGGGGGCGCGCGGAGCCCCGACCGCTCCCCCCGCCCCGTCCCCATCTCCCGTCAGAGCGCACGGGGGTGCGGGACCGCTCCCGCCGCGCCCCCGCATCGGCTCTCGGGGGGCTCCGGCCCTCCCCGGGGACATGCGGAGCGCCAGCAGCGGGGGGAACCCACGGTCCTGCCCCACAGCCACGGGCGGGCGCGCTGGGAGCCCCCTCCCGCCGGGATCCCCCGCCCCGCCCGCCCGCGTCGCCGGCTGAGACCGCGGCGGTGGCTGCGCGGAGCCGGCAAAGGCACGTCCGGGCGGCGGGCGGGCGGGGGACGGGCGCTGCCGGCCGGAGGGGACGGAGCGGAGCGGGACGAACTTCACCCGAAGTCGAGCGGGGCGGCCGCGGCCCGGCGCTGTCTCGGTCCTGGCGCTGTCCGCGGGCTGCCCCCGGCGCTCGCCCGGTCCCGGCCCGACTCCTTTAAGATGATGCAATCGGCATCGCCCGCCGCGCTCCCGGCCCCGCGCCGCTGAGCGGAGCAGCGCGGAGCCGAGCAGAGCCTCGCAGCGCCGGCAGCGGGAGCGGACCCCCGCGGAGCGGCCCCGGCCCCCGTGGCCCCGGCGGGGCGATGGCTGTGCCGCCCGCCGCGGAGCCGCCGGAGCCCCGCAGCCCTTAGCGCCGGCTGCAGGGTTTCTGCAAGTCATCTGAGGCTGCCGGAACGCGCCCCCCCCCCCCGGCCCGTGCTCCCCGAGCCCCGTCTGATTCACTCGGGGGTTGCTGGGGGGGTTTCTTGCTCTCCCCGTCGTGCTGTGTGCTTTGGTTTCTGTCCTCACCTGCCACGGTTAACTTGTGACTCGGGTTAACTCTTGAGACCTCCACGGATGTTGCTAAGAGCACTTTTCCTGCCTTTGCTGCCCCTTGCTGGGATCGGATTTCGTACTCGCTGGACTCTGTGTGCCTGTCTGTGTGTTCTGAGTGTCTTGAGATTTTGCTTTCCTTCCCAAGAGCTGTGCATTGACTGTAACCAAGGTAAGGCTCGGTGTTCTTGTTCCCTCATGTGCATGTCTAAATGAGATGTTTCCTTAAAGATGATGTATTTTCCTTTAATCGGTGGAGTCATATGTGGTCCTTCCTTTGTTAGTGATTGTGAAAAAGCAGTGTAGAACTTGCAAGATGCCAGACCTATTTAGCAGGAGACCTGGCTTGGCTTTCTAAACTGGGCTGCTTTTCTCTGATGCAGCTTCTGTGATGCTTAAAAGCGTAATTTGTGTCCTGTTTTGTTTTCCCTTTTGACAGACCCATGAAGAACCATAGGCTTGGCTTGACCTTGATTTTGATGGCTTTGTTGGAAGATGTAATGTGATTGCGTTTCGTGAAGTGATTGCTCTCCAGCCTCTGTGGCTTAGGGTAGAAGCCACTTCTGCCTCCCTGTCACTCATGGACAATTTGGGTTTTTTTTTAACCAAACCTTTTGGCTGTTTTTCTTTTCTCACTTCCCCTTTGCCCCTGTTTCTCCTCCGTGTTGGAAGCTTTATTCTACTCTTTAATGTGACTGATAGTCCTGCTGCTTCCTGCTGCTGATTTCTGTTTTGAAGTACGATGGCTCTGAGTGGCAACTGCAGGACTTACCTTCCTTCTCGAGAGCAGGGGTCGGGGCTGCACTCCTTCCCAGAGGTCGTGGAGCTAAATGTGGGTGGCCAGGTTTACTTCACTCGCCATTCCACCTTGGTTGGCACCCCTCACTCCCTGCTCTGGAAGATGTTCACCCCAAAGAGAGACACGGCCAATGATCTGGCCAAGGACTCCAAGGGAAGATTCTTCATCGACAGAGACGGTTTCCTTTTCCGCTACATTCTGGACTATCTCAGGGACAAGCAAGTGGTTCTGCCTGACCACTTCCCAGAGAAGGGCAGGCTCAAGAGGGAGGCCGAGTACTTCCAGCTCCCAGACTTGGTCAAACTCCTGACTCCCGATGACAAGCAGCAAAGCCCTGATGATTTTTGCCACAGTGACTATGAAGAGGTCTCCCAAGGCAGTGACACAAGAATATGCCCCCCCTCGTCGCTCTTGCCGCCTGATCGCAAGTGGGGATTCATTACCATCGGGTACCGGGGGTCCTGCACTGTGGGCAGGGAGAGTCAAGCAGATGCCAAATTCAGGAGGGTCCCGAGGATTTTGGTTTGTGGAAGGATTGCTCTGGTCAAAGAGGTCTTTGGAGAAAGTTTGAATGAAAGCAGAGACCCAGACAGGGCTCCAGAGAGGTACACCTCCCGGTTCTATCTCAAGTTCAAGCACCTGGAAAGGGCTTTCGACATGTTATCCGAGTGTGGATTCCACATGGTGGCCTGTAACTCCTCGGTGACAGCTTCCTTTGTCAACCAGTACACAGATGACAAGGTCTGGTCCAGCTACACCGAATATGTCTTCTACCGTAAGTACAAGCCATTTCTGAGGGAAATACGACCTGCTTTAAGCTGCTGCCTTCTGTTGACCGTACCGTTCTCAAAGCCCAGCGCCTGCCGCGCTCTGAGGCTCACTGAGATCTGGGGTTATGCTTCGGGTTAAGCTTTCGCAGTGTAAGGCAAGGCCGAGCCCGGTGGCTTGGTCCTGGCTAGGTGGCAGCACAGACTGCCGCAAGCACCCAGCCCTGTGGCTGGAGGGTGCTCCTGCTCCGCCGGTGTAAATCACGCGTCTGAGCGCCCCGCACGCTCTCGAGGCGGCGCGGGATGGAGTCTGAGCCTTGCGAAGACCCTGCAGAGTTAATTACAGAAAGTCTTGAGCTGGGATTCCATTTCCAAAGGTAATGGCTGCTTGGTAATAGTCAGGCGCAGTCAGCCAAGCCATCTGTCAGCGCTTGCCCGCAGGGAAGGGAAAACAAAATCCCGTCCCTGGCTGCTTTTCCACAGGGAGCCTCCTCGGAGCCAGCCGGGGTGCTCTGGAATGAGGGCTCGGGGCAGAAGGATGCGATTGCTGTGCCGTGTTATGCAACACCCCTGTGAGAACCAAACTGGCCTCAGAATGGGCAGTACCTGCCCTGCTTCCCGCAGTCACAGCGGATCGCATGATGTTGTGGTGATTTCACCTGATAGCTCTGGCAGGCTCATTAACTTCCTAAGTTGCTCTTCAGGTAGAGGCACCGTTACCAATGGTAACTCCAGGGTAGTTCTGATTCTATAATTCCATACCAGAACGTCATTCCACAACTGCTGTGCTTAAATATTTGAGAGGCTCATGTGGCTCTTCCTCCATTTTCATTTTGGGAGGGAGAAGGATGGGGCATTTCCCAGCCCATTGGTAGAAATGGGCTTCAGGCAGCGGCTGCATTGGCAGCAGGGCTGGGGAAGGTGGTGCTCTGCCATGGGCACTGTGTGCGAGGCTCACCGGGACCAGGCTGGTACCAAGGAGAGATGGCAAAAGTTTGGGATGAAAGATGTATTGGGAAGTGAACAGTTTGTGTGTGATACCGGAGTCAGCACCATCTACTCTGGTGTCTGGGCTCAACAGGCAGCCCTGAGCTGCTTATGTAATGGTGCTTAAGTTAGCATCCTGAAGCCATCTGTATTTCTGACGTGCATAGATTTACTTAAAATTAGTTTTCTAGCTGGATTTCTTAGCAAAATGGTTCTAAGGTCATGGATCCGCTTATATTCCAACAGCGATGGATGAGTTCTGTTATTAGGCTTCTCCTGCTTGAAATCGCAGTGTCTTGTACAAATTTTCAGAGGAGAATTACTGTAGTTAAAGGAATGGATTAGGATAAATTGTGTTAGCATTTGTATATAGAATCAGAAAAAAAATGAGTTCTTTGTGAGCACCAGGGTTTGCTTATTGAAGGGGATGGAAGTGGGGTTTGCATGAGTCAGCAAACACAGGCTCCATTTTTGTGTTACTCAAATTCCTACCTTTAGGAATCCCTTTAGGGTTTGCTCCCACATTGCTCCAGCCAGGGCTGGGTACCCAGAGGTGCCTTGGGAGCATTGGAGAGTGGGAGTCTAGAGTAGGTGTCACAAATCTTCTCTCACCAGTGCAGGGGAAGCCCGATCCCATTCAGGTTCCTGGAAACCCTTACCCAGTGCAACAGGCTTTGCCTTTGGCTCATGCCGGTTCTGTGGACTTCTGACACTGCTGCAGTTTCAGAGATGGGTTTTCCAAAGGGTCCTTCCCCAGGTAAAAGCAAAAGCAGCGACCGTGATGCCAAACCATTCTTTTTTAGCTCGATGCTCCTCGCTCTGTTGCGCTCCGTGCCATGGCTGCTGGCTCTGAAGCTGCTGGTGGGCTGCAGAGGTTCTCCAGCCACGTGCCCGGGGTCTGGCTGCAGCCTGAGAGCTGGCTCAGAACGCCCCGGGAGGGAAAGAACCCCCTTCCCACGTTTCCCAATGTCAGTTCATACCAAGTTTCCCCAAATCATTGCATTTGAAACTTTGAGGACCAATAAAATTGACATCTGGGTTTCTGGTGGCATTACAACTTCTCTGCAGCTGCTTAGCCATAGTTACTTAATTAGAAGCTGCCGACTGTGTCTACAGAAGCATTAATTCATCAGGCTGTTGTGAGCAGGTTAATGGGCCTAAGCACGGGAGGTGTCTTATCCAAGTGGTTAGGCAGATGCAGAGGTGGCCTGTGCAGAGACATGGCATGACTCCTGTGAGATGCATGGCCAGAGGGAGTCTTCAGAGATGGGAAAGGAAGGAGGAGGAGGAGGAAGAGGGAGAGGAAGGAGGAATAATAGAGGGAAGAATATATTTCTGATACACCAAATACATTGTGTGCTCCAAAAGCTGCTCAGAAGGTAGATGCCTGCGGTTGGCACGAATACGAAGAGCATTCTTCATGTGCAGATCCCTCTGAAAGCAGATCAGATGGTCCAAAGGGGATGGAACCTGCAACAGCTCACATGGGTACAGTGTGGGCTGTTAACAGAACGGCACGATGAATGCTGTATGACAGCTTCTCCCCTTGTTCAAATGTAGGTGCTATTAAGGCTAATGGAGCTTCCAGCTCTCTGGGGAGGAGGCTTTCCCGAAGCACGGGGCACGCAGGGAGCCCAGTGCAGGGAACCCGCAGCCGTTCTGCGTGGCTGCTGGGAAGGGCTGTGGATGACACTGCAATCCTCGGAGCGCCGCTCGGCTCCACTCCAGCTTCAAACAGGGCTTGAGGCAGGCGGTGCTGGTGTGGTACAGCTGAAATCAAACAGTGCGTTGAGGCACACACAGTTCCTGCGTGGTGGATGGGCAGGAGGCACAGCCTGCTCCTGCTCACAGGTGGATATGGGTTGAGGAAAGGAGGTGAGGTTCTGCTCGGGCATCTGCTTTCCCTCCACTTTCTCCTATGTCAAAGACATTTACTCAAACTCCATGCTGGCAAAGGCTGTGTTTCAGACTTGAACCATGTTGTGGGTGCTGCCCCCTCCCCTGGTTTGATGATCTTTAAGTAAAACCTCATCTCCAAACACTCTCATTTTTTGGAGAGGGTGACAGCCTGTGCTTGGATCTTCATCTTTACATGTTTCCAACCTTTGCAATGGGATGAATCAAAAGTGTGTGCTTGAACATCTGGTAAATGTGGTGCTGGGGGCGGAGGGTGTTAAAGCATATGGGCTGGCTCAGCCTTCTGCAGCCTGGCCCCATTCCTGACGTCGCAGCAGCACACTCCTTTTCACCGCCTCCCATAACCTACAAACAAGCTCCTTTTGCCTCGCTCCAGTCTTGCAGCCTTGCCAGGCTGTGGTGACAGCCCTGCACGTGGATGCTGTGATTGCCAGAAGAGCAGACGAGCAGGTTGGGAATGGAGGCTTTAGCTTCAGAGAGCAGATCAGGGACAGGGCAGGCTGTGTGCTTGTGTCTGTGGAGCAGCGAGGAACCGTGTGACATGGCAGTGGGGTGGTGTGGGGAAAACAGCACAGCAGCCCCTGTCTGCATAGTGCTACTGCCCCCAAGGCCCTGATGCCATGTCCCTGCTCTCTCTGAGATCAGTCACTGGTGATGACAATAATTACCTGGAAACAGAAATACCTCCTTCATGTTTTCCCACAGGAGAAGAGGGGTTGGCAAATTCTCCTTCCAGTTCAGTAGCAGAAAAGAACAGAGGGATTTCAGATAAACTGTTCCTGCCCTTCCTAAGGCCGTGCTTTGAAGTCTGAGCAGGCATGAGGAAATGAGGACGGCCAGTCTGATTTGCTAAAACCTTGCCCTGCGCCAGCCACTTGCATGTCTGCGCATGGGAGCAGCTCAAGCACCTGCAGATGTTCCTATGAGATGTTCCTGGCTCTGTAGCTCTGAAAGCCCCAGACGAATGATCAGGCTCTGGCTCCTCAAGGGCATGTGCTGCTGCCTCTGCTCGCGCTAGGGACAGTTGTAAATGTGGGCTGCCTCACCGTACTCTTTCAAGGAGGTGCTGGCTGGCAGAGCTCTCCTCTTGCTGGTAGGAGGCTGATGTGCAGAGAGGCTCTTGAAGTAGATTTCTGATTATCCTGGCATAAACAGAAGAATCCTCTTGGGTGAGGATGTGCAACAGGAAGGAGATGTGAGACCCTCTGTGAGTGCGCTCTGATGGCCGTCCATTGGACATGTACATCTGGGATGATTCTGGTGTTCTTTAGACAAGATGATCCACTTGGGATTAATGCAGCCAGCCGCAGCCTGTCACTTTGCATGTGTGAACAGAGCTGAAAGATCCCATTCTGATGTACCTACCACTGACTCATAAATTAATTGTGTGGTAGAAATTTGACTAACAAAACTGAATGCTCTTGCACAGTGACACCTACAGCTGTGCTGTCAAATGGGTTATGTGGGGAAGAGGAACATTGCCTGGTTTCCCCTCTCTTTGAACTGGTACTGTCATATGTTCCAGTAGTTGGTTCTGTCTGTTTTTAAATCAGTGGAGACCAAAATGACCCAGAAGTTAACAAAATAATGTCTAATCCAACGAATAATGCAAGCTGTCTTCCCTGCGGACAGGAGATGTTTCTGCTTCCAGGTAATTATTGTCATCATCAGTGACTCTGGTCCATCTTGCCAAACAAAACTCCCTCTTGCAGGGATGATCATCTGCAGGCAGTGAGGCTGTAACCAGCCAAGTCTGTCAGCACATTCATGTCAGAAGGACCTTGCTCCCAGCTTTGCTCCTCAGTCTTGAGCAGCAGTTGAATTCTAACCAGTTTGTCATGGCAGGCTGAAAAGGCTGCAGAGTTTTTGATTAGGGCTATTCCATAGATGAAAAGTGCTGTTATGTGTTGGAAACCAGCAGTGTCAAATCTGACAGGTAGATAAGCCTAAGAATATCCATCTCAATGGGCAACTGAAGCAAAATTTGGTTAAAAAGTTGGCTGGATGTAGGACTCAGAGTTTATTTTATCAGCGTGTGAACAGTGATGCTCTGGAGCCAGTAAGGACGGCATTTGGGTACTGGCCTCTGTCTCTCCCCGGTGTTCACACACAGCTGATTGGTTCATAGCCCTTTGGGTATGATCTTCATTGACTTGAATATTTGGGATAGATATTTAGCATAATTGCACAGATCTGCTGCCTGGCTGCTCCCAAATACCACTTGGCAAAGCAGATCCTCCCTCTGGCGCAACACCCGTGCAGCAGCCAGGCAGATTCCTGCCAAGGAAAGCCTTTAATCCTCTGCCCCGCATCCCTGGAGGTCTCTGCAGTGCAAGGGGGGCTCTGAGTTCAGGAGGCCAAACCAGCACTGCCTGGGGGGGGTGCTGAGTGGGGTTTGATGTGGTGCTTGCGTCTTCCCTCTCTCTCCATCCGTACTGAGCACTGCGGGTGCTTCGTGCCCTGCAGGCGTCGGCGGGCACTGGGAATACTCGTGAAGGGCTCAGGGATGTGAGGGCCTGGCCATGGCCATGGGCTCCGGTCACGTCCTCACTGTGCCTGGCCACCACTCCTGCTGCTGCGGGACAGACCGGCACGACTGGGGGCAGAACCCCACTGGGGACACCAGCACTGCTGCCGCTCGGTGATCCAGGAGAGGCCATGGGGATTAAAGAATTAACCAGGGAGGGCTGCACTTAGGGGGGAAGGAAAAACTCCATGTATTTTGAGCTGCAGCCTCGAGCTGGATGTTTTCCATGCACATGAGGTCCCAGAGCACCGTTTTGGTAGGCTGATCAGAGGAGGGGTTTGCTGTGATGTACGTGTGTGCTGGCGAGATGCATGCAACTCCAGTCGGGAGGTGTGGAAGCGGGAATGCCCAGTCTGCTGCCCTGACAGCAGTAGTGGCCGCACGGAGGGGCTCCCACCAGCCTGTCCGTGCAGCTCTCCCCAGCCTGGGCAGCTCTGGCCTGCTGTGAAACTTGCTGAAACGTGGTTGTGGTTCTCATGAAACCAAACCCAGAAAGGGCAAAGGGGCGTAACTCCGAGAACACAACACAGATACTTGCCGTTCAATGCATGGCAGCAACATATTGTGCAGGCAGACGGACACTTGCAGCAGGTTGGGTTTTTCTGTCCAGCCATCCTGCATTGGTTTATATTTGTAACCACAACATTTTCTCAGTTTCTTCTTTTTTTTTCCCGGCTTCTCAAGTTCAAGGCTGACACACGGTAAATAATGGAGACAAGAAGCAAAATCTGAATTGCATCTTTGCAGAGAGAAAGAGGAAGCGGCTATGAAACTTGTCCAGATACGTACAGGTTTTTGTAAAGGAGGAAAACAGAGTGAAGGGAGTAGCTCAGCTTGGTGGGATTGCTTCAGTCGTGGTGAATGAGCTGGCCAAGGAACCCTGCCTGAGTGGTTTCCCTGTGCTACATTCAGGAGACAAGCTCTAGTTAGTACGAATACATAAAACATCGCTGCTGTTATTCTGCCTCCTGATGTTGACCCAAGTGCTTAAGGAACAGTGGAGCTCAAGCTCCAACCCTGTTGATTTGGGAAGGGCTGATGCCCCTCAAGTCCATGCAGAGGCAGCTCTGGTGGCTGACACATGGTATAAAGGCTCAGTGCATGAAGTGAGTTCTCACTTTCCTGTTTCATGGCGGAGGCTGGCATTCATTTCTGTGCTAATGGCATTGCTGAGGCTGCCCCAGGAACCTTGGACTTTCCCTTGGTTTTATCCCTGCTGTTAGGATCTGGGTCAATAACAGAGAGAATGAGCAGCAGTACACTGGGCATCAGAGTGCTGCGTAGGCTGTTTTCCTTAGTTTTCCCAAATTAGCCTGTTAAATAAGTTTTCTAATGATGTTTAAAGGAAAGTGAGGGGTCTGGAAGTCAGAATAGTTTTTACATTTCAGTGGCTGGGTATAAACTTTGCTGAAATACCCATAATATACGGTGTTCACTTAGAGTGCACTCCTGTTGACCACTTTGCATTGACTATCAGCTGTGTAGAACCATGGGCCGGTGCTGGGTGAGCGCTGCGCAGCTCCAGCAACCCCCTGGACGTAGGAAGCTGGCTCATAAATCACTTAAGATTTTTCCAGTGCTGCTTCTGAATGTACTCACCAAGTGATCAGTGATTTATAGGAGCTCATTGATTAGCTGCTAAGGCAGATAAAAAATTCCTCTGTGGAAAATAGAGTGGAGAGAGCCCCGGTTTGCAATCCATCCTGAAAGCCTCCAGACAAACTGCTTGTGGAAACCTCTGTCGCTGTGCCATGGGGCTCTGGGGCTTGTTGGAAAGAGACTGCAACATCCCCAAACCTCTCATTGGTGTGTGTTTTTAGAGGGACAGGATTACTCTGAGGGAGCAGCAGCCCAGGGGATGCTCATCCTTGCTCCGAGCAGGGGCTGCAGATGGGAATGGAGCCCTTGTGCTGCTGCTGGGTGTTAGGCTGTGGCCAGGGCCTGAAAGCCAAATTTAAAGGAAAAATTCTCTCCCTGCATATTTTGGAGGAGAAGTATTTGAAGACTTCAGCTTGAATTTCCATCAAACTGAATCACAGTGTATTTTTACACCAGAATTAAATCAGGCTGAAATAGAACCCAGTGGATCATGCTGATTTTGACTGAGTTTTGCACTTTAAATATTCTCAAAGCCAAAAACTGAGAGCAAAGCTTGAGTGAGCAAAAGGCAAAGGGATGTCATTGGAGAGCCGGGGAAATGGGACTGTGCTCCTACACAAGGAATTTTGCCACTTTTTCTCAGCTCACAGTTTTCTCTGCTGGTGCTGGCAAGTCCAACATTTTGTTCCCTAAAGGACCAGGAGGATTGCGGAGGCCGATCCCGGGACCGGGAAGTGACAATGGTTTCTGCAGATTTACTGCTTGCATGCCCATAGGACAGCAGGATTACTGATGACACCCCTATCTATAATGTACTGATCACACCTGCATCAATAAGGCACTGATCACACCCATATTAATAATGTACTGATCACACCTGTATCAATAACGTACTGATCACACCTGCATAAATAAGGTACTGTTCACACCTGTATCAATAGTGGATGCTTTCAGGTAAAACCTGACAGGATTTTCTCTTGCAGGGTCAGTGCCTTTGTGTGTTATCATATGGCAGACGAGCGTAGGCTGGGCAGGAGCAGGAAGACTTGAGGCATCCGAAGAAAATGAGATGTAAACCATAAAAGATCAATAATGAGGTTGATGAGTCGCTGCTTGTTTCAAAAGTACGTTGGCTTTAGTTTATTCTCTAGTTTTCAGGTGATCTCAAGGTTGGTGTAGGGATCTGGTCCTCAAGAGCTTTCTCAATCCTGCCATCACCTCCTAAAGCACAGGACTTGTAAGTTAGAGAGGGTTTGTACCCATGGCTCGAATTCATCGCATTCATCTGTCATTCCTTTGGATGCTGTTTCCCCTAAGCCACAGGCAGCCCGAGCCTGTCTGTACTTTCCCTGGTGAAGCCACAATTATCAGGATGCGAAAGCGTGTGTTTCCCAGCTGGGAGCAGAGGAGTTTCTAGCTATTCTTGATTCCATTCATTTGTGAGCATTCAAGAGAACAAATCCTCCATTCTCTCAAGTCAATGCACTTGTATTACGTGAGGATTAAATCATTCCCTTCCTTCAATTCAGAGCGCAGGTAGAAAGCTGGCCTGCCTGACTTCTATTCCACAGACAATATTAAAGATGATGATAAAAATGCTTTCACCATTTAAAGAATCTGCTGCTTTAGAGTCCCGAGAGTGAAGGCAGACGTCAAATGATACCGTTTCATGGGCACTGCCAGGGATGGGGCAGCCACAGCTCCTCTGGGCACCCTGTGCCAGCGCCTCAGCACCCTCACAGGGAAGAGCTTCTGCCTAAGAGCTCAGCTCAGTCTCCCCTCGTGCAGGTTCAAGCCATTCCCCTTGGCCTGGCCCTACAGGCCCTTGTCCCAAGCCCCTCTCCAGGTTTCCTGGAGCCCCTTTATGCACTGGAGCTGCTCTAAGGTCTCCCCTTAAGGAGCCTTCTTTTCTCCAGGCTGGACCACCCCAGCTCTCTGCCTGGCTCCAGAGCAGAGGTTTGAGTTTGTGTATTCCCATCCAGCAGCAGACCTGGGACCATACCACATCTGGGTGCGACCACAGCTCCCACAGCACTCACTGCTGCTGAGCAGAACCAGCTCTTCTTCACTTTACATTCCTGTTCCAACTTTGGCTGGTGGCTCTGGTACAAACAGCATCGTGCTGGAGCTGTGTCTAAAGGCATCAAGAGCTTTTCTTTGCAAGAAGACGGCCAACCTCCCAAGAGCGAAGGAAGAGCCAACCTCCCCATGATCCCTCATGGAGGCAGACTCTGCTGCGCATCTCCTGCAGCACAGCCCAATCTTCTGGATGAAAGCTAAAAGCTACCTGGCAGGTAGTAAATAAATAATTGCAGGGAAATATTGCACATAGATTTCTTGGGAACAAACTTAATTACATTTCGTGAACATGCCTACGTAGTTCCATTGATCAGGGAAAAAAGGATGTGTGCTCTGTCTTTAAGATTTAAGTGCTAGACAGTGTTTTGTCTTCCTCCCCTCCCTCAGTTACATTCACTTTATATCCTACAGTGGCAAGGAAATGCATTTCAGTTTTTCTTTCTTGAGGAAATTGATCCTAATCAGCACAGGACATGATGTATGGGTTGTCACTCTAGAGTATTGCTAAGCAAAAAAACCCAAACAGAAATGACTAAAGAAGGCTGGGCAGATATTATATTAATTTCCATCTCAAAATGGATTTTTTCCCACTAGGACCAATAAAAAGTAAGCAGAGGCTTTCAACAGCCTCTCCAGCTATAATTAGTTAAAAGAGGGTATGAATCTTGCAAGGCTAATTTAGCAAGGTAGGTTTTTTTAGGCACTTCACAAGATGTTTTTTTGCCATTGAGTCCAAACTCATCCCTGAATTGACAATCCCAGCCACCTCGGGTGCTGCTGGCATCTCAGCATCTCCTCCTCCATCCCTCACAGAGGCAGCCAGGGGGTGACCCCATGGGCCTGGCAGAGGTGCAGAAGGACCAGCAAGTCCCAGCCACCTCCATGGCCCAGCAAAGGCTCGTGCCAAGGGACCTGAACCTCATCCTAGCAGTGGTGAATCCCTCCTCTGGAAGGGCTCTGCTGGGGCTGCCAGCTCTGCAGGGTGGCGAGCGTGCTGCTGTGCTTGAGAACAAAACATCCCACGGGAACCCACAGGATTCTTGTGTTTGTCACTCCCTGGATATCCTGCCCAAACGGCCTCTTTACATTAGGGCTGTGCGAGCATCCCTGGGAGCACAAATGTCCTGGGCCTGTGTCCCGCACCCCACGGGGAGCAGCAAACACCTCGGTGCAGTTTGCTCCAGGTTGGCTGCTTTTTCTTCCCCAGATCATTGCAGCAGAGCAGCGAGTTGTGTGGTGCAGGAGGCGGCTGCGTCCCTGCTTGCGTGGTCGTGCTTTGGCATACTGGTACAGTATTAAAGTCCCAATTGAACAGATGGTGTCAGGATTTCAGCTCGAGCTGCAGATGGTCCAAGGAGTGAACTTGCACACTTGTTATTTTTATTTGAAACAGGTTAAGAACAAATTACTTTTTGACTATTGTTGTTATTGCGCTACTTGTCCTTTTTCTTTCCCTCTGTGTGCGTGTGTGCATTTGTGTGTGTGGCTGTGGCAAAGAATCATAGAATCCAGCCTGGGTTGGGTTGGGAGGGACTTTAAAGCTCCTCCAGCTCCAACCCCTGCCACTGGCAGGGACCCCTTCCACTGGAGCAGCTTGCTCCAAGCCCCTGTGTCCAACCTGGCCTTGAACACTGCCAGGGATGGGGCAGCCACAGCTTCTCTGGGCACCCTGTGCCAGCGCCTCAGCACCCTCACAGGGAAGAGCTTCTGCCTAAGAGCTCAGCTCAGTCTCCCCTCGGGCAGGTTGAAGCCATTCCCCTTGGCCTGTCCCTACAGGCCCTTGTCCCAAGCCCCTCTCCAGGTTTCCTGCAGCCCCTTTAGGCACTGGAGCTGCTCTAAGGTCTCCCCTTCAGGAGCCTTCTCTTCTCCAGGCTGAAATTTCTGGGTTAATTTAATAGAAAAAGATCTCTGCTGCTGCAAATCATTAATGTCCATGTGAACACCTCACACCCACTGCATGGCACTGATTTTCCTGTAAAGATCCCAGTGTCACAGAGCCCCTGTGCACATTCTCTGTGCTGTTTCTCCCACCCCGTGTCCCACACTCGGGGAGGTTGTGACCATATGTTCAGGCTGTGTCCTGTGTGCCAGCTCCATCCTGCTCTGCCTGCCTGCCTGCCTGCGGGGGCTGCACTGGGACATCTTCCCGGGGCTGAGGCTGACGTGGCTGCTGCTGCTGCCCCTCTCCAGGCTGTTGCTGCGGGCAGCTGGGCACAGGGCAGCTCCTGCCTGCCTCTGGTGTTGGGGTCTAAGTGGGAGCCCAGCCCAGGGAGCAGAGTCCCAGTGCCTCCTGCTCTGAAACACACTGCAGGTGTCTGGGCTCTTTAGACTGGGGGAAACCTTTCCCAAGGGTTGTTAGATCATTGAGTGAGTGTCTGCCCAGCTTGCTTCTAATGGGGGAACTTGTTTCTGAGCTCTGACTGTGATTGAGTGACTGGACCAGCAGAGATAAATCTTGGTCTGTTACCTGTCCTGGGTGCATTCCACGTGTTCATCCGGCCATGCCGCTGCAGGGAGGGTTTCCATGGAACATGCTGCAAACATATGGCAGAAGGGCAAAGCCTCCAGTTGCAGGTGTAGGTATAATCAGGTTCATTTATTCCTCCCTCGTGCCTGCTGCCATTACTCATTCCTCTCGCATGCAAATGTACCCATCTCCCTGCTGCTCATCAAGCCCACGGTGGTTTAGAAGACACTATTCCTGTCCTTAAACCACAGTGGGTCTGGGATGGAGGCACCTTCCCACAGCAGGGACCCCTCACCCAGGGACCCGGCACCCAGGGACCCCAGCTCCCCCCATGGGGCCCTCGGTTCCAATTAGTTCTGCTTCCTGGGCAGCTGGTGCAGGATGTGAAGGGCTTTGGTGGGGTGGAGGTGCAGCAGGGCTGGCTGGGGGCTGCAGGGACACAGGGGCAAGCTGCAGACCAGAGTGCTGCTGGAGTGAGATGCCCATGCGGCTGGTATGTCCCCCCTTGCTGGGACGGCCATGCTGATGCAGAGAGGGCTTTTGGGATCCCCTGGAGCACAGAAAAGTGCTCCACGTGTTTCTGATAATGAGTGTGTTCCATAATTACCGTGGATAGGATGACATTGACCGAGGAGGCCGTGCCATAGCCAGAGGGGTTTGAGCTGGTCTGGTTTTCCCTGCAGTCCCAGGCAGGCTGTGTGCAGCTCGGCCTCTCCTCTGCTCGGCTGCTCGGGTGCTGATGGGAACAGGGTGAGTGGGGATGAGTGATGAATATTTCATGGGGAAGCACTGCAGCACCGTGCATGAGAGCAGCTCCCTCGCATCCGCGCAGCTGCCTCTTGCTTTAGACAGCGTAGTTCTGTCTCCCCGGTTACCTGCAGGGGAAAGGACAGGCACATGGTGCTGATCCCCTTGTGGCACACCCCAGATGGCTTGAAATCAAACCCAGCCTTGGAACCAGTGTCAGTAGAGCTGTTTGTGTTAATACGGCCATAAAACCAAACCTGAACCCCAGTGTCGTGTTCCAAGTATCCCCTGGACCATTTGGTGACATAAACCATCATCCTGGGGAAAGGGAAATCTTCCTGTACCCAGATTTCCTGCACCTCACCCTGCCATGCTTCTCCATGGCATGGAGTCATTTTTCTTTCCGAGCAAGTATGTAATGCTCTGTAAAGTGTACGGCACAACAAGCAAACTAATAGGCAGGATGTGTTTGCTCAGCTGTAGTGACAACTTCAGTTACACGCTGTGTTTTTGTCTGCAGATGCAGTTTTCCAGAGCCATAGCTATAGGACAGATTAAATATTGTTTGAAAAAGTGATCAGAGATTTTGTTTGCAGTCATGCTGGGGCTCTTCTCTAAATATTGGAAGCATTTTAAGTTGCTTTGTATTGATAATGGCATTGTAATGCCTTTTCTTGCTTGTACAGCTTGTCGGTGTTTTAATGTGCTTATTCCCAAGGGATGAAGTAACTGAAGAGAACAGATTAACTTAAACCTTAAAGAATGTTCTGTGAAGAAAAATCACATTTCCTTTCATCAGCTTTGCAGAAGGTTATTGGGTATTAGACTGTTTGTGTTTCTCACTGCTGTCCATGGCTAGCGCGTGGTTGTCAGTGTCCTACTGCGACACTCAAGTCAGGTATAGAACCATGCCTGAGCCAAGGCAGGGATGTTTCAGGAGCCTCTCAGGAGAGGTTCTTCCCACCATGTCCTCTCCATGGGCCTGGGGTGGGAGGGTTGTGCTGAAAGGGGGCACCCTGGCCTCTGCTGTGCCCCCCCTGCACTGTGCGGCTGCCAGGGCTCAGGGGAGGCAGGCAGGAGCCATGGACCTCAACAGCATCGTGTTCCAACCTAAAGCTTTTTCTTGTGCTCCTATCTGAAAATGCAAACCAAGGGATGCTTGTGTATGTGGTGAAGTGCTCATCCGTGATTTTGCCTGTCACAATGCGCCCCATCATCTTCTGCACCAACTCGGTGCGCAGCGACGCAGCCACTTTGGGAAGACAGGTCAGGTTTGATAGATTCATGGAGACGTGGCTTGCCAAAAGCTGTTTGCGTGTACAGGAGTCACAGTTTCACTGAGCTGCTCTGAACATGTCCACCTGGATATACCCTTATATAAAACACCCCCCTTCTGCAGGACAGGGACACGTCACGTCTGTCCCCGGAGGAGACCAGATCCATCTGACAAGCTCTTGCTCATCAGCCCTTCGAGCTGACATGTGCTACCCACAGGTCCTGAGTAAAACCCGTGAAGGCCTCGGTGGCTGTGGGAGCAGGGTTGCTGTGCCCCTTCACCAGCACTGTTCAGATGATTTCAGTGAGACCTTTACATTCTTTCCAGGCTTTGTAGCTGCAGTTTTGCTTGGTGTGTATGCACAAGCCAATAGCAGTGTGCCAAATAACCCATGTATTTACTGGACCCTTCCAAATCGATCAGAAACATGGAGCTAGCTTCTACAACAAGGCGAGGCTTCCTTGTGCTTAGAACCACCATTTCAATGTAGGATGATGCAAAACCTCTCTTGTCATTGTGCTTTCTCCTTAACAGCTTATTACTGGGCATTAAAAGCCCACTCAGTGTGCTTTCCCTAGGAATGCATCACCAGCATCCCAAATAGGATGTGTGATGTGGACCAGCAGCTCTTTAAAGCAACGCAGAAGGATCAGTTCCACCTGGTACCAGTGTGAGATTTACTGCTCATAGCAAGCCGTGTGCCCCCTGGGATGCCAGCCTTCCCCTCCCAGCTGCTCTTCCTGGGCAGGCAGGAGTGGAGCTTGTAAAACCCGTGACTTGGTCAGCTGCATTGCCTCTGACAGGGTTAAAATGCCCTCACACCAGCAGCCTTGCCCCAGGCACAAGCTTACTGATGGTCTGGAAACCTCAGGTAACACTTGTGCTTACCTTACAGACCCCCCAGGTCCCCATGCCCAGAGCACCCTGTCTCTAGATGCTGAACACCGTTAGCTGGAGGCTGAAATCAGCTGTCAGGAGATGCTCAGAAAACCCACCGGCGCTGGCAGTGCTGGTGCATTGCAACACTCTGTTTATGTTTGTTGCGATAAAGAATGTGATCAAAATCTCACATACCCAATGTTTCAGCTGATCAGAAACTGCCGTATTTGTTCGTTCTCATTGAGGCTCTGATCTGTGGTGAGAAAATAATTGGCTGAAGCAGCAGAAGCCTTTTGGTTTCCGATCAATGCCAGCTCTGTTCTGGAAGCAGTCGGTGACCCCACCGCGAGTAAGCAAACAAATATTCTTACTTATGCCCCAATTATCTGCTGTATAATTTAAACTCCGAAGTATCCGGTTGGCTTTGCACTAATTACGGTGCTGGCTCCCTGCGAGTGCCTCCGCCTTGCTAATGGCAGTTTACAAGGTCCTGATTGCACTGCAAGACCCGGCAGGGCTGCGGAGGGCGAGCTGCGAGCTCCGTGCAGGGAGCAGCGCGCCAGTGTTCGCATCACTGGTACCTGTGCTGAGCGCAGCGTGGGGATGCTCAGTGGGGAAAGGAGGGCAGAGGAGGCTGGGTCCGAGCTCTTTGGTTCCTCCTCCAGCTCCTCAGCTCACTTTGGCAGCGCTGGGATGCAGCCTGGAGCTGATGGATGGCAGGAGCAGTGCCCAGGAGGTGATGAAACAGCCTGAGGCACTGGTACAGTAAAGTTCCATGACCTGAACACAGCCTGGTCTTTGTTCCTGAAGTCATTTGGTCTTGATAAATGCCTCAGCCTTGCATTGGTTTAGCAGCAGGACATGACTCCTGCATTCCACTGGCACTGCCTTAGCTGCAGGTAACTCCTGGGGCCTAAAAGAGCTGATTTTAATCTTACAATAGTCTCTGAGTTCCTCCCCTTGTTGCTGGTGATGACCCTGTCGGTTACTTATCGGAAACAGTCCCTAACCCAACTTCTTCTGTTGGTACAGCTATAAATGGGGTTGAAGTGAAGCCCATTTATCTGCAGGGGTGGGTTCTGGGGATGCAGCAGAGGGCAGAGCATTGGTGAGGGGTATGTGGGGACATGTGAGGACATGAGAGCACTGGAGCAGTGGCTTCTCTGCTGCTTTGAGTGCTTAGAAATGGATTTTTAGACTGGTTGATTTTAAGGCTAAACCTGGCCAGAGAATTTTTTCTGTAGAGACAAGGTCCTGTGTCTGTGCTGGTAATCTGAAAACACCCAAGCTAACTCAGTAAAAGTGAAACTTCAGTGCATGATTTAACTACACGATCAGCTGAGTGATTCTGCATATTGAATTTATTTGGAGCTTAAGTGAGAACATAACGAACCTGAGCAACGTAGAAACCTAATTTTCTGTTAAGATAATCTGCAGGGATGTACAAATCTGTCATAAGACAGCCCAAGCTGGAGGAGCAGTTTCTTCACTGCTATTACAGATGGAAAAATAAACTTGTTTTCACGTCGGCTTAGAGTTCTGCTCTGCTTAGGAATGAGTATGGGATAAAGCTGATCAGCAGAAGCACAGATGCTTTCCCTAGCACTTAAACCACGCTGCTCGTAGTGATTACCATAACGGAGACATGTGCTGGTATTCTATGGATTTATGGAGGAACGTCAGCCAGGGATGCCAAAACATCTGCACAGCCCCAGCCGCTCCCCGAGCCCATGGGCAGCTCCCGATCTGCTCCGAAGGCTGCAGGACGTGGTCCATGTCCTGGTCTCTGTCTGTCCTTTTGCGGTGGAAGCCTCGGCTGGGCAAGAGGGCTTTGGCCATGGGGAGGAAACTTCTGAGGAGCCCTTGATGGGCTCAGGCCTCTCCAAAGTGCTCTTGGTCACGGTGAAGGCTGAGCCCACCGTGATTTGCTCTTCAGCCTTCCCTGCGCCAGACCAAGTCCCACTGCCTCCCTCCAGCCCCCTGTAAAGCACACCTTCAGGAAGACAGAAGATGTCTTTGTGTCTTTGGTGACAGAACACTGGAACAGGCTGCCCAGGGAGGCTGTGGAGTCTCCTTCTCTGGAGACATTCAAAAACCGCCTGGACACGTTCCTGTGTAACCTTATCTGGGTGTTCCTGCTTCAGCAGGGGGATTGGACTGGATGATCTTTTGAGGTCCCTTCCAATCTCTAACATACTGTGATACTGTGATACTGTGACCTTTTCTTCCCTACACCAAGTCCAGCAGGGCTGGGCTGTGTCAGCAGAGTAGAACTGTGGTTAGTGATTCGGCAGCTCTCGTCCCCCTCACATGTGAACATCACTAACTGTGGTTAGTGATTCGGCAGCTCTCGTCCCCCTCACATGTGAACATCACTACCTGTGGTTAGTGATTCGGCAGCTCTCGTCCCCCTCACATGTGAACATCGCTCAGATAACACTCTTCACATGAAAAGATTTCTTGAAATTCTTTAAGTGCACATTAAAATGCAAATCTGGCTTATTAAAGATTTCTGGAAGTTCTCTGACAACACATTTAAATGCAAATCACCGAAATGTGGATTCACTGTGAAAATCCAAACAATTACTGGATCCACATGCGGAAATGAAAATGGGACCAGGTTAAATGTCTGTGTAGAATCAGTGCCACCTTGGCAGCAAACAGGAGACAGCACTGCAGAGTGCTGGCCTGGCCTTTTGGGGAGCAAGAGGGTGGGATGGGGCTCAGTGCTGTGTGCTGGAGCTCCTACTGTGCCATGGGGACGTCATGGGGCCAGGCTCATCTTTGGTGGGACAAAAGCTCCTGATGTGGATGTGGACTGGTGGAATGCAAAAGCCCAGCTGGCACCTATAGTGAAGTATCCCTGATGGCATCAGATCCTCTTTTTGTCCAGTTAGGATGTCATCAACATAAAATACATGTGTGAGAAGCAAAGGCAGAGCCCTTGAGCTCATGCAGATCTGGACTCATCAGTACCCAGGCAATACAAGTGGGAGCATGTGAGGCAGCAGAACAGCCCATTAAAACACCTTTAACAAGGAGGAAGCTACAGCTGGGTTTGATTTTCCCCCAGATTATGCAGTGCGGGGTCAGAGGTCTGCCCCGGCCAAATTGGTGGTAATTATCTGATGGAGTTCTGATGGGTGTGCTCTGAGGTCAGCTCTAAAAGCTCTTGGTGTTTGGGGATGGAGCTCAGCTGAATGCATCTCATCTGCTTTGCTTTGAAGTATGATAGCTCATTAGGATCAACAGGCTTTAAATACCTGCAAGAGTAAATGAGGCCCTTTCTTCCTTTTGCTCTGCTGTGCTTGTCAAGTTCCTTCAGGAAGACTGGAGAGGAGCAAAAGGTGCTGCCATCTGAGGTTTCTCCGGAAGAAAAGGGGGACTCTTTTCTCCCATGAGCTGTGTATCCTGAAAACAAGCTTTGCCAACACCCAGGTTTCATTTATTTGGGGCATTTGTGTTTGAGGGATCTGAAGCTGTGCTTTTGTTTGGCTCTTTTATGTTATTTCATGTGCTAATCAGGGCTTTTTAACTTGACTCTGTCACTCAAATACTTCTTGATGATGAGGAGCAAAACTGAACTATTTTACTGCTGAGTGTGTTTCATCAGTGAATTTTAATTTTAAAGGAAAAAGTGGGGGGTTTCTGTATTTTCAGTGTGATTATTTTAAAACCAAAACCAAACCAGCATAGGGGTGTTGGACGGATAATCTGCTAAATGCGGTTGAATCCAAAGTACAAAATGAATCTCTTTTTTTTCGCATCCTCCATACACAGTTTGTGATACATGAAAATAAATGTCATGCCCGAGTGATTCAAGGACAAAACGTTCTGCCACTGGTATATGTCGGTGTTGGAGGAAAAGAAAGGGAAGCCTGTCAGCTCCTCGTGCTCCTGGGTTATGTATCTCTGCCCCAGACTTTACTGCAAGCATTTCTGTGTTGGGGTAAATGGAAAGCCAGATGATGAACTGTAGCTGTCAGGTCATGGTCCATGGCTGCTGCACCCATGGCACTGGTGCTGATAACAAGGCAAATACAAGCCAGGTCTGACCCCTGCTGCTTTTGTGGCTCTGATGAGGAGCCAGGTACCTGTTTCTGCTGTGTCTGCCCCCTGTGGGAAGCTGGTGCATCTCTTCCAGCAGGAGATGTGGGGGTGCAGGGATGGATCCCTCCCTTATCTGCCACAGGGTTAAGGAGACCGACACCACAACTTCTGCATACAACATGATGGATCAAGCCATTTTCCCCATGCTGCTGGGTTTTGAACTGATGTATTGCTCCATGGGCCTTAATTTACAGCAGAGATCTGTATTTTCCAGTGACATACACTGCAGAAGAGCATAACTGTGTGTCTTACCTTCTTAGCCAGCGAGGAAGAATAACTCTTGCCACTGACTGCAGGCGATGAAATCCCTGACATGTGCTCTGTATTATGGGCTTAAGAAGCCTGGAAAATCAGGGAAGTGGCAATCCCTCAACATAATACATGTTAGCTGCAGTGTATGGTACAAATTATATTGGAAACCTGTGTTATTCCTGAGCCATTTGTCCATGGGTTTTGTTGTGAAGTTGATGCTTTCTTAATCAGAAAATGAGAGAAATGCGAAGTACCCGACGCTGTGGGTGCTTAGATCCATGTGAGAATATCTGCTGTACACTGGGTGTGCAGAGCTTAACTGTGTTCTTCATAGAATCGCAGACTGATTGGAAGGGACCTTAAAGCTCCTCCAGGTCCAACCCCTGCTACGGGCAGGGACCCCTTCCACTGGAGCAGCTTGCTCCAAGCCCCTGTGTCCAACCTGGCCTTGAGCACTGCCAGGGATGGGGCAGCCACAGCTTCTCTGGGCACCCTGTGCCAGCGCCTCAGCACCCTCACAGGGAAGAGCTTCTGCCTAAGAGCTCAGCTCAGTCTCCCCTCGGGCAGGTTCAAGCCATTCCCCTTGGCCTGTCCCTACAGGCCCTTGTCCCAAGCCCCTCTCCAGGTTTCCTGCAGCCCCTTTAGGTATAGAAAGAATCCCTGCTCAGGCCCCTATATCCTGCATCAATGCTGGAAATGTCTTTTGACAGCAAGAATTCGTAGTAATTCCTAGAAACAGTCCCCATGTGGGGTGCAGGCTCAGCACCTCCCCGAGCATCACCACCTGCTGCATCTCGGGAATGGGCGAACCTCTGTGAGTCGGGAGGGCTCGGGCATGGCCACGCTCAAGCACTGCTTTATGGGCTTAAAATTCAATTTCTCACCTTCAGAGTATGTTTCTCACGCTCCTTTTTAAGTGCTGCTTAAGCATTTGTCAGTGCATTCGCTCCAGTTGCACTCACTGGGAGTGGAGGGGAGCGTGGTGAGCACGGATCCGCACTCAGCATTCCCAGCTGGGCACTGGTGGGGGCTTTCGGCACTGACCTCCACTGCTCTGTGCAGCAACTTTTCCAGATCTTTTTAATGCCTTTGATTCCTTTGTGTTTATTTATCCTTGATTATTAACATTTATTTATTTGCTGACCCTGGCAAGGAAACCTGCAGCTCACAATGGTGAGCTCTGAAGCCGTGAAAGGTCTGTGTGGCCAAGCAGAGGCTCCTCTCCTGGGACCCTGCGCATTGTACCCCCTGTTCTGTCCTTCACTTGGTTTTGTTCCCTGGGATCTTTTTGGTCCCAGAGTCACCTCTGCATGGGTCTGTTTCCCCTCCCTGATGACTCCTCCTTGCTCTCCCCTGGGGTGTAGTGAGGGATATTTCCATTTTGCCATTGAATTTGCACTCTCTGCTTGGGAAACTGCTGTCCTCTGGCTTTAGCTGAGGTTTCTGGGGGAGGGAAGACCCAACCACACACAAGCAATGACCCAAATAACCCCAAATCCCTTTCCATGGGCATCCCAGAGCAGCCGCCAGTATTGAGCAGTTGCTCTTTAAAGCTGCTTTCTGGGCTCTAAGGAGAATTCCTGAAGAAACATTTTGCAGGAAATGTTTTGGAAAATTAACTTTGTGTTCATCAACACATCATCAGCGGTTTTCTCACCCTAACAATCAAACTGTCCACGGTTGTTTCCATCCTGGAGGAAGGTGAGCGCCGGCACCAGGCAATATGTTCTCTCATCATTTACTTCTGGCAGTGCTGTTCCCAGGGGGCTGCAGCTTCCTAATGAGCAGGGACAGCAGAGAAAAAGGCATCTGGTGTGTTTATGAGCCTGTTTACAGCACTGGCTCCAAACCCAGGTGGTGCTGGAAGAGATTCTGGGGTTTGGGGTTTAGTTTTACAAGGAACAGGCATCAGCCCTGGTTCCCTTTTGACATTCGCAGCTTTCCTTCTGTCTCCTTTCGGGGCCTCCTCAGCCATCCAGTGCAGCTCATGGTCTCCTGCATTCTGTGTCAGCCTTCCCTGCTGCAAGGAAAACATCATGGGTTTGTGTTTGTTTCCCTTTGGGGGCTGGTCTCTGAGTGCTCGACGTGCCAAAGCTTCGTTTTCCCTTTGCTCACACGGGATAAAGGTGAAGGCGCACTCACAGAGCCTGTGATTCTCCCCATTGCTTCCTATGAATGGTGACAACCAGGATCAGCGATAGCTCGGCTGGTGGTGCCCGGGGCGGAACTGCTGGAGGTTGGCAGGAGGGTATTTGCAGGGCTAAACTGGGCTGTGCTGCTGCTGGGTGCCAGGATGAGAGCCTGTTCCCCAGCAGCCTTGGAGGGGTCTCCCTTCTCATGGGCACCATGAACGCTGGTTCAGGGTGGGTAAAGAAGCAGCAGCAGCAGCAGCTCATGGCTGTGAGGAAGGGGAGGCAGAGAAAGGGTTTGCAGGGTGATGTGGATGAAGTGACCCTTGGGGATATGACCTTTCCCAGGATCTTCTGGTGGTGGGAAGGTAAAGCAGACAGAGAGAAGAGGTTTGCAGTTTCAGGGATGAGGATTTGGTTTACATGGAAATAGGGCAGAGAATGCATCATTAATCATTAGGATGAAGAACTGGCAAGATGTGGGTATAGCCAGGACATGGGGACACGGACTGACCCAAGCTGAGGATGATCCCAAACTATGAGGCTGAGTTGTACAATGAAGATGATGACAACATCCTCTTGACCTGGATTTGCAGGTGGCCAGTTTGGTGCTAATGGAGAAGTGGAATTATGTTGGAAAATGCTGAAAGCCAAAGAGGTGGCTCAGGACTTGAGGCAAAGGAATTTGCTGCCAGGCTGAGCCAAGCAGGAGCGTGCTGCATTTCAACTGTGTTCTGCCTTGTGGGTGAACAGTGCCGAGGGATCTCCTGTTCTGCTCCTTCTGACATTAAAAAGGGAATAACAATAGGGTAACAAAGTAGAAAACCAGGATTAATTTCAAGCAGCAGTTGCTGGTGCCGACGGCTCCCTCACACCTTCCAATTACAGCGTTCGTGCTTCCTGTGCTCGGTGCTGCAGCCGCGCACCTCGAACACCACCTGCAGCATCAGTCAACAGCTTTTAATTTACCTCCATCCCGCCTTGCCTCTGGGAAAGTGTGAAACTGGGGCTTGTAGGAAGAGATCTCCTGTTGTAGTAAAACAAAACAAAACAAAAAAGCAATGAATAAAAGAAGAGAATTAAATAGTTTCAGAAAAGTTAAAATCATTTCTTTCAAAACTATATTCAGAAATAAATTAAGTCAATCATGTATATGCTTCATATGCCTTTGACCTTAATTTTAGATTTTTACTTTAGATGTCATTAAAGTACATGTATAAGCACTATTAGATTCATGCTATCACCTTCCTGAAGAAATTATCAAATTAAATACATTGACTATGCACCCAAAAGCTCCATACTTATGCACCTAGCTACTTTCTTATCAACAGGATAAAACTTTAGAAATAAAACAAGGAAGGAGAGTAAAATCATATTTAGATACTTCCCTTATCTATTAGGAATTCAGAACAATAGTCTGTCCCATCTCAGAAAACACAGTGGAACTGGAAAAGATTCAAAACAGGGCACCTAGGAGTATTAACGTTATAGAGCTATTTTCACACAGGAAACAATTAAAACTAAAAGTTTTCAGTACAGGAGAAGATGACTAGAAAATAACAGAAGTCTACAAAATCATGAATGGAAAAGGGAGTAACAAAGGATTACTTACTCCTTCTCTCTTCCAAGACAAGAAAGCAGATGCCCCTGGGTTCACCCTTGTTAGCAGATTCAAACCAATCTTTTCTACAATGACATTGCCCATGGGTGTAACAGATAACAGATTCACAGATTCCTGGGAACATTTCATTACACCGTTACATACAGTCTATTTTTTGTCTGACCCACTATTACCAATGTTACATTCTCACACCATATAAGCACAACTCAGATTTACCACAATTATTTTTCTTTTGACACCAGGTATATACATACATATAAATATAAGCAAAACTGTCTCTTTATATATGTAAAAGCTGATAAAAAAGCACTGTCTTAAGAGATAGCACATAGTGCCTAACTACAGATGTGATTCCATAAGGAGAAACAGTGATGCTATAAGCCCTTTTTATACATGGGAGTAGAAAAACTGGCAGAAATCAGTCTTATTATAAGCTTGTAGATAATAAATCTCTACATCTGAGCCAGCTATCACAGGGTTTTTTTTTTTAATTTTCAATAGACAGTGGAGTGTAGAGCATACTTAATTTTATATCTGCTTTAGGTAGAAATAAATCACATATTTAATTTCCTAAAAATGCTTTTTTGGGGTTGGCTTTTTTTTTGGTGGGTTTTTTTTCTGTGTGCGTGTCTTAGAAGTATCAATTTGGCAATCTGAACTGCATTAAAAAAATTGAGGAAATTGCCACTTTGGAAAAATCCTGCACTCTTAAGCAAGAGAAAATACATAGGTCAATGATTAAAGAAATAAGCTCTATTATACTGGGGAGGTGCAAACTCTGTCAGGTTTCCCTGGATTGTGTAATGTATGACACTACAGCACAAAAATCTTACATGACAGTCAAGAAGGTGAGCAAACCCTTTCTTGGACTGGGTATACTCTATAGTTTGACAACTGTTAATCATCCCACTTTTTTCTTATTCTTTAATAAATTTTGTGCTTCAATAAGCAAGTGACCTTCCTTATCAAGAGACAGCTTCTGAACAAGGAAGCTTAATTACCTTTTTTCATACAAATTTATACCATGCTATCATAATTTCCATTTTCATGCAACAAATGCCCCACCTTTTACAGAGTAATTGCACATAAAGGGTAACATAAAATATAATGAAAATATCAGTAAGGAGCCTTCTTTTCCAAGGCAGGTTAGTGAAATATAGCAATAGCTAACATTTTTAACTCTTTTGCAAATGATATCCTAGGTATACATAGCCATATAGTGTATGTAAAAATTACTGCCTTGATACTGTTTCTGTACTGTGGTATTAGAACATCTGACAGTTATTTCTTAAAAGCATCACAGAGGTGAAAAATGTTTATTTTCTTCCTTTTTTTGAGAATCAAAAATACTTGTTTAAAATGGATTTATATCCTAAATTCACTGGATTAACAATTCTATAAATTACTAGAATATTTGAATGTCACACTCAGAAGAGTCTGCTTTTGCACAAGTTGCTATCTTTATCCTGACAGATTTTGCTAAAATACTGTGAAGATCTTCTTTTGTACCCATACACGTCTCTTAGATACACCTCTAGCCATTCTTTAACCTATCAAAACTTAATTTTCTAACTTTTTCTTAATGAAAAAATTAACACAGAGAGGAATAAAGAATTTTGTCCTCCAGTAAACCCCTTTCTTGCAACATATATATGAATGCTTCGCAACTTAAAAAAAAAAAAGTTGATTGAATTTCTGTGTTTTCTACAGGCTTTCTTCTCTC